>NC_141763.1:71946848-72261348 GCF_982258835.1 Parasteatoda tepidariorum | reverse complement strand
TTGTGAGTAGCGCCCGGGGCATGATGCCCCCCCTTGCTCCCCCCTCGCTACGCCACTGTGTAACTAATATACTATGTTAGTGGTTTTATAAATAATGTATTAGATCAGGCTAATCTGATACATTAGTATATACTAGATTAGCCATATCTTTGCAAGATAATGATCTTAGAGAAACATTTATTGATTTTCATGTCATAAGAGAAGTTTTATTTTTTTAAATTTTTATTTTAAATACCTACGAAAAAATATAACTCAACATAAGATGTATCAGATAACGATCTTAAAAAATGATCGTAATCTAGCTAAAACTGCACCAAAATAATTTTAAAATATATATATAAATAAATATAAACTTGAAAACTGCCCCCTATTTACAAAATCCTATTATTATAACTTCAAAAAATCAGGATTTTGTAACTGGCTTAATAGGCTACTAAACATTCTTAATTCATTTTATTTAGTCACTTAGTAATTAGATTATTTAGTCACTTAGTAATTTTTAAAAAAAACAATACTTTATATAGGGATTAACATAAAATATTAATTCTCAGGTTTTAAGAGATTTTAAGTGAACAACTCTAGAGAATATAATTTAAACTAGCTATATCTGAACCAGATAACGATTTTAAGAAAGATAAAATTATATTATTATTATTATTTTAATGCTACCTCTGCCAGCGCCAGTAATCAATGCACGCTTCCCTTTGAATGTTGCAGCCATGCTAAACTATTAAAAAATTTTATAAATTTTAAGGCTTTAATTAGAAATTATTTAAACTAATTATATGATTGTGTCAATTTTGATAAGAACCGGCAGGTTATTTGTTTACTTTGCAAGCGGTTATGGTTACATGTACATGATTATTATCTAACTAGCAGTTGCAATTAACAAAAAATATGATTATATTAATTTCTTGACAACAGTAATAGTAAGTAGGGCCCTAAATTTTAAATTTATGTAATTTTTTTGCTTTGAGATGAAATTAATATTATCAAATATATTTTTGCTTATAAATTGGTTCTTTTGAATAAAAATAGATGTCAGCACCAATCGAAGAACTGCTCGCGATTGCAGCCCTCGAATACGCCTTCTGGGGAGAAGACCAGTTCCATGTCTTAAACCTCCTCCGATATTACGATATTTTCCCATTTCTTAATATTCTTCGTATATCCAGACAATAAAAGTGTATAAATATTTCTTCAAAATTTCCACGACACTTTTTTAAGATTTAGGTTCAGTGTAGCTTTCAATTTACTAACTTAAAGTTTTTAATCTATTTGAAAATCAAGACAAAAACAGAGAGAGGTTGAGAGTCGGGTTCAATGCTATTTGCTTACAGCTTTCTTAGGCGATCAAGCATTTACCATAAAAGCTATAAGCTAATAGCACATAGCTTGTCACACTCTCAACTGTCGCGGTCTCAGTCAAATTTCATGCTTGCATAATGTAAATAAATAATTGAATCTTAATGCTGAAAAAAAGAAAGAAAAATATTCATCTATGCGTATGACAAATCTATAACAAAAAATCATATTAAAATAAACGTTCTTCTTCATTTTGCAGAGCTGTCTTATTCATACAGAATGAGTAACAATACATTCACACCGAAAGGTGATTTCAAAGAGCACCCTCTTGTTTGTGACGGAGAAAAACTATATTCACACAGTGTCTGTGATAAAACATTCACACAGAAAAGCGCTTTCGTTCACCATTCTCTTGTACAAACTGGAGAGAAACCTCATTCATATAATGAGTCTAATCAAACATTTCCGAAAAAGTCTTCTTTAAATAAACACTCCCTTTTTCATTCTAAGGAAAAATCATATTCTTGTAGTGTATGTAATAAAACATTCAAACAGAATTCTGCTTTAAACAGGCACAGTCTTGTTCATACTAGAGAGAAACCGTATTCATGCAACCTATGTGATAAATCATTTAAACGGAAAAGCAATTTAATTGATCACACTCTTGTTCATACTGGAGAGAAACCTTATTCATGCAATGAATGCAATCTTAAATTTACAAAAAAGACATTTTTAATTAAACACTGTCTTGTGCACTCTAAGGAAAGACCATATCCTTGTAGTATATGTAATAAAACATTCAGACGGAATTATGCTTTAAGCAAACACATCCTTATTCATACAGGGGAGAAACCTTACTCATGCAGTGTATGTGATAAAGCATTCACCCATAAAAGCAATTTAATGCATCACACTCTAGTACATACTGGAGAAAAACCTTATTCATGCAGTGCTTGTGATAAAGCATTTACGCGGAAAAGCTATTTAATTGAACACTCTTATATTCATACTGGAGAGAATCCTTTCACATGCAGTGAGTGTAATAAATCTTATAGATCTAAATCTAAATTAGAAAGACATTCTTTCATTCATATTGAAGAAAAACCTTATCCATGCAGTGTGTGTAATAAATCGTTTAGCGATAGCTCTAAATTAAAAGTACATTATCTTTCTCATAACCGAGAGAAAACTTATTCATGCAGCACGTGTGATAAAAGATATACTCAAAAATCCACTTTAAATAAACACTATCTTACTCACACAAGAGAAAAATCTTATAAGATTGAATCTTGACTGCAGAAACTATATGCAATGAGTAATTCAAAACTATACCTTGAAGAAAAATAAACATTATTTGTTTTCTATTGACACTTTTTTTTATAGTTTCAATGTTAATAAAAAAAATCTTATTTATGTATTTTATTTGCTTTTTTATTGTAACTTCTACTTATTTTTACATATTTGTTAAAAAAAAATTTTGAAACAAAATTAATTATTTTCCCAATCTCAGAAATAAATGGAAATTTTAAAACAATGCAAAAAACTTATAAATACTCTGGGAAACCTTGCAATAACTTCAAAAGAAAGGGATTTGTTAGAGATTATTTACTAATTTTTGAATGCATATTTTTAATACACATTAAAACTTAGTTGTTTTGGAATGCTTATATCATCTTTATATTTTATTTAAAAATGTTAAACCTTAATGATTCTTAAAATTACAAACTTTGGATGGTTCAAATTCATATTTAAATTCAGATTGAAAGTCATCAGTCTTTTGGTCATTGTTGAATGAAAAATTGTTGTTGTTGCCATGAAAAAGATAGTTCGCCAATTGTGGTAACCGCTTCTTGTAATATTTGTTTCTCTTTATTATTGCTTGTTTGTTCCTTGATTGAGGCTGTTATGTAGTGAACATCCTGTAAGAGAATATTAGTTAATTTTTAAACTAATATTATCTTTTTTATCTTTGTAAACATTTTAGTCCGTTTAATCAGAGACTTTGAATAGTTTCGATTTTGAATCGTGGATTATTTGTAAACTAATTGACTGTGCATGAAGAAACTTAATTTCATAAACATGGAAAGACTTAATCATTTAGTGGAGAGCATCAAAGCTCAAATAACTCGTCTCAAAATTTTGTTGGGTAAATCGTATAAAGAATATAATGAAGTTGACTTGGATACAAAACTAAATATTATTGAAAAAATTAAATCACCCATTTGCTTATTATGTGACAACTATTATGACACTGTTGAAAATGAAGCTGCAAAGGATAATAAAGAGGATTTGATAGATATCGATTCCAGAGTAGAAAAATTGGAAGTACAAATTAACCCCCCCCCCAAAAAAAAAAAAAATATTAAAAAAGAAAACTATTGCTATGCATAATACTAAAGTGGATTAACAATCTTCTATGTCAAATACATTAATTATCGTATTCTTGAAGTTTCTACTCCAGCATTTTCAGGAAATTATTTAGAATTCACAACATTCCAAAATCAATTTAATATTGTTATTGGAAGCAAAAATTATTTATCAGATAATGAAAAATTACAAATACTACTTAAAGGAAAAGCACAGCTTTTGGAAACAGAAGATGATACGTTTATATCTTTATTCCAAACTTTGGAAGAGCGATATGAAAATAAACAAATTATTGTTGATAACCATATACAATCAATTCTTGAAATCGAAAAACTGTTTAATGAATCACATATAGATTTAAGAAAAATTGTTGATAACTTAAATAGAAAATTTGAGAACTTAAAAAAATTTAAAGTTCTGAAAAAACAATTTATGTAATTTTATTATTTTAAATATTGTTTTGAAATAATTAGATCGTTAGAAGTAAAAAACAATTTGAGCTTTCCTTAGAAAATGCCAGATGATAAGAAAGTACCAGAATTAGACAATTTATTAACTTTTATGGAAAAAAGAAGTCAGGTCTTGGAAAACATTCACGGAAATAGTTAAATAAAAACAAAAAAAATCCCCTATCTTATTTCGAAACAAAAACTTTATGTTGAATATGGAAAATAAAAAGTGTATTTTGTGTAATTTATCACATACAATATATTTTTGTAATATTTTTAAAAAACTCCCTCCTGAGGATATGTATGATGGAGCTAAAAAATATAATTTGTGTATTAATTGTTTAATGTCAGGTCATCATTTATGCAATTGCTCATCGAAATATTCATGCAATCAGTGTGGGAAATAGCATAATAGTTTGTTACATATTTCTAAGGAACTAAATAGTTCAGGCATGTTGACTAAACAGAATATTGTGTCTAGTTAATCATAGTAAGACTTTCGATACAGTTGTTCATGGCACATTGCCAAATGAATGTAAAAGTGAAAACCACATTTAAGAAAAGAATAATTAGTGTCTAATTTAAATTGTTTCTTAATGAAAGGCAGAACTGTTTTATTAGCAACTGCTATTGTTTATATTGAATCTATGCCGGCCAGATGGCCGAGCGGTCAGAGTGCCTGTTTGTGAAGCCAGTGGCTGTGGGTTTGAATCCCTCTCAGGGCATGGATGTTTTCCTCTCTGTGTGTTGTTCTCTGATGTGTGAATGTGGCCCACCCTATGAATGGGTATCTGTGGCAGTGTGGCATGGGTAATGTTGCTCGCTTCCGTTACTTTGGTTCACAGGTGCCCACTGGGTAACATTAAATGAGCAACACTTCCGGCATTTTCAGAGGTAAAGAACAAAAGTTCATTGGAAAAAAAATAATTGTAAAAGAAAAAAAATATTGAATTTATAAGTGGAGAAAGATTGTGTTGATACAGCTGACCAGTTAATATTTTTACAAAAGTGTGTCTTTTAATCATTGACTCTGTTTTACATTACAGTTACTCTTGTTTACAGTTAGTTTCTTAAATATAGTCAAAAATGTTTAGAAAAGTGTAAAAAAAAATTGTTATCTAGAAATTTATTAAGGAAAAATAATCAATATCAAGAAATTAACAAAGTGAAAATAAGCTGTCAATTTAATCATGTGATTTTAATTTTGTCAATAATACTACTGTTGTTGTCATAAATTTAAAAGAGTTTATCCACTTTAAAATTGTTCCCCCCTCTGATTCAAGTTTGATATTTGGTAGTTTTTAATTTCAGAAGAAAAATCTGAAAAGCCAAGCTCTGCCAGTTTATTACAAGAATAAGCTCCTTATGGTAGACATGTTGGTGACTGTTGCTATGGAAACAGGTTATTCCATTGCATTGCAGGTAAAGCGACTGTTAGTTTATTTAGCTGTATGCCTTTGATAAATGGATAACTCCTATCTTTGGTCAAGAGGCCAAGATAGCCTGGTTGGTAGGGCACTGGGCCCATGTCCAAGAGTTCGTGAGTTCGATCCCTGCCCGCCGAAGACTCCCCATGTAGTAAATGGTGACTGATGCACGTTAAATCTGTCGAGCTGCAAAGTCCTCTAGGTTCCCATAACAAAACAATATCTCCGAAGGTACTGATCCAGGAGTTTCCTTGTCTTCCGGATTGGTTCAAAATTACAAGGCTACGGAATTGAACATTAGTAGTTGTAAACCCAAAAATTGGGTCAGCTGCTCAACGACAGTAATATCTCTAATCTGTTCAATATTATAATAATATCTTTGGTCTATGAAAGAATAGCAACTATTATTTATTTTCCACTAGCACCCCACCCCTTATGTTGACAAATAGTACATAAAATACAAATAATTTAAAAAAAATTTTTTTTATAAGGCAACATATTTGAGAAACTAAGTTAAGGCAAACGAGATGTTGATTTTTTTAAATAGTAATTGGATCCTTGTCAGTAAATTTTTTTAAAAAATGAAGATGTACATAGGTAAATAATTTCGAAGAGGCAACCAATGTCTAGTTAGCTTCTAATAAAGGTAAAGTTACATTTTCAATCAAAACAGTTTAACGAAAAGGTTCATACATTAGGATTAAAGTGCTAGCAAAGGTAATCTGAGCTAGCATGCATAATCATACAGGGGTAAAAGCATCATTAAATACAATTTTGATAAAAGATTTTGAAAAGCAACAACATTTCGCTTTTTAAATATTAAAAGTTTTGTATTTTTTAATTGCAAAACCTTAAAATTATTGTATTAGAATATGTGATGCTAAAGTTGTCTACATTTTATAATAATAACTCTAATTTAATAATAGCTTCTCTTTCTCTTTTTTAAAGTAATTTTAGCAATGAATAATTAAAAAATGAAAATGTAAACAAAAATAATCAGATCATCACATAAAGAATTTCAGAGAATTGAAAATTTTAGATTTTTTTTCCATTCTAGGCATATTATGTTTCTAAAATTATACAACTTAATAGCCATCATAGTGAATACGAATCGGCGATGTCTTATTTTAACACCCATGAGTTGCTCATTGTTGTCAGGCTAATAATTGGCTTTTATTTTGATTTTGCCATTACATATAGTAAAATACATTTAGTTTAATTTATATGTCTTATAATCTGTAAACCTCAAAGTGTATTTCGTTGAATTGTAACCACTTTTGAATTTTTTTTTAAAAAAAGAGAAAAAAATCTGTACCAGTGTTTTGGTTATTTTCTTCTTAAGTAATTCAAATGTTGTTTGGTTTTACTTACTAAGAAATACCCTTCATGTTTCAGAAAAAATTTAATCAAAATTGTTTCTTTAGCTTAACAAAGGGAGGAAAAGAAAAACAATTTTAAACTCTTTATAAAGAATAACACAAAAGAAACGATTTGTTCCCCTTGATTTCTACTATCACTTAGAAACAAACATCTCACAAAGAGTATTTCAATGGATAATGTGATGATCATCCGTGACAAACTGACCATGGAGTTAGAACACATGACAGAAGTAATAGATCTTTTAGCCAAAGAAATATGGTACTAGTGTACCATCGCACAGAGACAGATCACTCCAAAGTATTAAGTTTGCGATAAAATTTGCTAAATAAAATGTATGTCATTTAATAACTTTTAATATTAAATGTGTGGCAGAACGTTAGATATACTTTATATATTTGATTTGCATTTTAATGTGAATATAGACTTATTCTCATACAATTGGCCATTATTTATTTCAGAAAAGTTTTAAACAGCATTGTAAATGCCCTTAAATAGAATCAGAACATGATTCTTTTTCTTTTTATATGTTGCTTATGAGATATTTATGTACAAATTTTTTTTTTAATATTAATTCTGCTTAGATAGTGTCGACAAATCATCCAATTTCTTGGAGAGGGAAATTTCGCCAAGTTCTTGGAATCAAGAACTTGAACAGTATAAACAGGCCTTTAGTCTCTTCAAAAAAAATTTTTATACAATAAAAAATCGAAAGAACATCCTCTTAAAAAGGATCTGATAAATTACAAAATTGTTGGTTATAAATAAATGTCTAGACTTTTGAATTAGCAGAAGAATGATCTTTTTCATTTGTTGAGAGCTTCAAAAATCTTTTTTTTTTATATATAAAAAAGGGAAGTATTCCTAAAAATGTATGATTTGGAAAATTACAAAATTGTTGTTTAACAATAAATATCCGAGTTTATGAATTTTCAGGACAATGTTCTTTTCCGTTTGTCAGGCATCTTTAAAAGAAATTTTTATAAGAAGAAATAAATTCGAAAGGATATTCTCTTAAAAATAAATGATTATTAAGAAGTATAAGAACTGTTGCTTTTAAACGATAAAACTGTTTTTTAAAAATAAACATCGATTTAAAAACATGACATAATCTTTAAAAAATTGTGAAATTATCGTTTCGTATTTTGATTAAAATATAATGATGGCAACCGAAACATTACTTAAGAATTCCACAATTTTTACTGTAAAATGGGATATACCCATCAAGAAAAGCACAAATGAAAAGCTCATGGCTATAAAAACATTTCTTAGCCTCTTAACTTGTGCGCTCGAGTTAATTCGAGCGCGCTAAACTGGCAAAACTGAGCACACTCGAGATAATTCGAGCGGCGTTGTATTTTATGCGGCTATAATTTTTCACAATCGAATATGATCGAGAATTGACAATGTGTTTTTTCTGTGTTCTAAAGTGCGTTTTTTTCATAAAAAAATTTTTTTTGGCCGGTTTTTCTACAATATTTACTGTAAAATGAGATATACCCATCAAAAAACGCATAAATGAAGAACAATTAATTCCCAAATTTTGTTCTCATCTAACTAAAAAATTTAAAATTAAAAAATAATAATGTTTTTCGGCCATTGATTCAAAATAATTTAAGCTTTAAACATTTTTTTTAATATTGTTTTATATCTTTCACTATCAGTAGACTCATGAGTTTTAAAAATTAAATTTAAAAAAATTAGTTTCTATGTTTTTGTTAAATAATAATAATAAATAAACAACAGCAACTGCACTCTTTTTTCCAAGATATATTTATAAATCGTCGTTATAGCGAGACATTACAAATGAGAAGTAATGTAACAGAAAATAAAAGAATAAAATAAAAATATTCTAGTCAGAGGGCATGAAATGAGAATTAACGTCCCATGATCGAATAGGAGTTATTTCTAGAACATTCGGGCAATCCATACAGGCTAAAAATAACCGACTAGAGATTTCGTGGTGCAAATATAGAATGTATTTAGTGGCTGCCGTTAGCAACACCACCACACCCTTTTACCATTTGGAGGGTTACATGAAAATGTTACACTGATCGCCAAGTGTGAGCAACAGGTAGCTAGAGACAGTCGAATAAAATGGGAAGGTAATAGGGGTTAATAGGATGAAAACCTAAAATTTCTTTAAAAAAAAGAAGGAAAAAAGCCTCTAAAAACCATCAATAATGATCTTAAAATGAAAAATTACGTCCTTCTAATTTTATCAAAACATGTTTTACGGGATCTTTTTTATGTGAAAAAATAAAATCATAATTTATATTTATAAATTTAGTACAAAATAAGATAATTAAAAAAATATGTGATTTATGAATAAATTAAAATGTAAATTAAGACTGATAATTATGCTTATAAATTGATTCTTTTTTATATGAAAAAATAAAATCATAGCTTGTATTCATAAATTTAGTGCAAATTAAGATAATAATTTTTAAAAAAAATGCGATTTATGAATAAATTAAAATGTAAATTAAGACCTGATAATTATACTTATAAATTGATTCTTTTTTATATAACAAAATAAAATCATAGCTTGTATTTATAAATTTAGTGCAAAATAAGATAATAATTAAAAAAAAAATATGTGATTTATGAATAAATTAAAATGTAAATTAATGCCTGATAATTATACTTATAAATCGATTCTTTTTTACATGAAAAAATAAAATCATAACTTGTATTTATAAATTTAGTACAAAATAAGATAATAATTAAAAAAAATATGTGATTTATGAGTAAATTAAAGTGTAGATTAATACCTGATAATTATACTTATAAATTGATAAATACGAATTTTTTAGTTACAATCTTTAAGAACATCAGTTTCGCTTTGTATTATCAATTGTTTTTTAATATTCTTCAAATCGAAAGAGTGGCGATTGTCTAAAAATAAACTCTTTATATCGTGAAAAATTCTGTATATATATATATTTATGATTGGGGGATATTTAAAATGATAGGATTCGATACACCAATACATAAAAACCTGCAAAAAATTTGATAGAAAAACTTTATTCAGAAACAAAGTATGTTTAAAAGGAAAAACATCATTCAAAATTAATAAAATTATTAAAGAAAGGGGGAAAAAACTGAAGAGTGGAAAAAAACATGAATAATATCCTTTAACCTTTTGACACGGAATTTTTATTAAGCAAATTTTTCATACTTTTTTGCATTAATTTTTGTCAAAATAAGTGAAAAATATTATTTATATCATTTTAATAATTTATGGTAATAAAATACAATATTAATTTCTAATAAGGTTCCTACATGGACTTATCCTAACGCCGGTTTGTGCTGCAGGCACGCAAAGGTTATGACACACAGTGTGAAATATCTGTGTCTTTTTCTGCGTTAAAGGTAAAATCTTCCAAACATGGTTCAAATTAATATTTATTCAAATTTTCACTTATTTGCAGTTATTTAGATCTAGAAGAAATAGTTATTCATCATGGAAATTTCTTTAATTTGCAAAATCAATAATTGATAAATTTTTGAATATGAAGAAAAAATAATTTTTTTGAAATTACTTTTTTGAATTTTATATTTAAGTATAAATATAATTCCGATAGTCTAACGGTTTTTTTAAGTAACTATAAGACTGTTTTTTATAATTAAAAAATACCAAAATATATTTCTGCTTGTAATCAGAGTGTCAGAAAAAAAAATATATATATATGTAAGGGACACCGGTATCCTATCTGCATCTAAGGAATAAAGGGGGAAAAATACCATCTATGCAAAAAAAAGGGAAAATATGCATCTATCATCAACATCCTAAATCCTAAGGAGCATTTTTAAAAAATATCTATAATTACAATTGAAAATTAAAATCTTTTTGTAAATAACAGGTTGAAATTTATTTTATTGAAGCAAATTTCAATTGCTACAGCTGGAATAAGGTAGTAAATGCAGAGCAATTCGGCAGCATTGCATGCAATAATGCATGTGTATAGCTCTGCATTTTCAGGAGAAGTTCTGGAAGTCATGACGTCATTTTAAGAGACAATTGACGTAACCGATGTAAATGTAGTACAAGATGATGTAAGTTATAGTAAATGACGTCATAACTATTCATTGAGAAATATGCAAAATAGACGATGATGTTACAGCAATGAATTTACTCTGTTTTAAAGCAAATAATTCTAACATAAAAGTGAATACTATGCCATAAGAGATCGATTATATTTGTAAGGCGGTTTTCAATTATGCGCTGCAAACAGACTTGGCGAAAATGCCAGGCATAAAAACTTCTTTACAACAACAATAATAATAATCTTCGTTTTGAGCAACCATCTTTCCTATTTCTGAAATTTTTTGTCAATACGACAATAAAAATTTAGACTTGATAATTATTAAATAAATAAATAAAAATAAAGTAAGCACGAAATAAATGAATAAATAAAAGTAAAATAAGCAAAAAAAAAAGATTTAATAGAAATTTATATTAACTCTTATAAAAGATGCTACTGAACATTATCAACATAGAACTTACTATAAATATCAAGCAAGCAAAATTGATTTTAAAACCAATTTTGTGAACGCGCAATAAGGAAGAATGAAAATAAATACATAAGATTTCTCTTTCTGTCAATAAGTTGAATATCAAATCTTATTTGTATTTTACAAATTCTTATTTATTTATTCACGCACCTTTACGTGCTTGCGTGCTCAATGCAAAAAGCTGCTTATAAGCCCTCGTCAAATAAGAGAATGAACTGTTCAAATAAGAGAAGGAATAGTAAAAATATACACCCAGAGTTACAACGGGATTCGAACTCGCAACCACTACGCTTCTGGGCGTTTACAGAACATCACTTTCATGACAGAACCTGAAAATGTTTAAATAATAGTTAACCCAAAATTTAAATAATTATTTGAATAGACTGCATTTAATTTGATTTGATTCTGTTTTCATCGTTTTCTATATTTATATAGCATACTTTTTTTTTCTTGCTGTTTAAATTGCAATTGGGTATAATATGAAAAAAGAACAACTACTTCCACTTACTAGGAATAACATTTACCTTTTAGTTTAATTAATAAACTGAGTTTTAAATATGCTTACTAAATTCATAAACTTCGGTAAAACAACAATATAAATTATTTCCAAAGGAACTAGACTAATACAATTCCAACCTGGCGAGTAGCGACTTATAACAAGACACTTCGTTTGATGCTTTTACTTGTTGCTAGAAATCAGGTTCGCAGAAAATGCTGTTTACTAGTTAAATTTAGTAGAAATAACACGATCTGTGACGTAGGCTATAGTATACCCAATTGTTTCTAATTGCTTTAATAAATAAAAATCCAAAAATCAGTGAATAAACTTTACAGGTAAGCTGAATGCATAAATTTCACCATCGAATGGTGTTGAAGTGGTTGGTGAAAGTTGTTTTATTTCAAGTGGTGGGGAAATACGAATCTTTTAGTATTCCCGTTTGAGGCGGTGATTTCATATTTGGCGATTAACTACTTTGGCTTAAAAATATAATTTATAAGCCTGATATAGAGCAGCATGGAATTTCATCTAAATATATTTTTAGACGAAAACGTGAGACTTGTGAAATAGATACTAGGAACTATATTTAACACTAGATTGCCTAAGGAAGTAATTTTGACTGCTTTTAATTTCAATTAGAAAAACAATGATGTATATAATGACACAATTTCTTAGCATTTTGTACAACATATAATTTTTTTTATTGTTAATATTTACTAATAACTTGTTATATAATTGTAAATAATATAAAAATATTAAAAATTAATTTTAAACAAATTTTTTTACACATTATTTATTCTTCTACAATCCAGTCATTTTGACTGCTTTTGGGCAATATATACTAAGTTTCAGTCTTTCTAGTATTAAACGCACTTTTTTAATCACTATAAATGTGATGCCTTTTTAGGAATTACATATTTCCTAGCTTTTAAATTTTTTTTAACTTCATAAATTTTATTTATTTCAATGCTTCTTCATCTAATTTTGATTAAATTAAAAAAATATTTAAATTCTATCGCATTTTATAAAAAACGAATATAAATGTTTTATTCTCTTCTTAACAATCAATGTAATGTCAAATTTTTTAATTCGTTAACAAATGTATTCAGTGTCGTGACTAAATCGAATATCAAAATCTTTTTCTAAACTCTTTATTCCTTAGGTTACTTTATTTCTGTAACATCAAAAATCTTTTAGTTACAGGGTTAGATTAATTATCTTGGTCTTTTTGGTGATTAGTTATATTATTTAAAATCTAACATTAATAACACGGAATTGGCTTTGTTTTTGGCTAATTTATTTTTCAATAAATCACCAACAATGGATCTATTCCCATGCTCCTAAGTGCCTGTTAGGAACAATTCTGTCTCTGTTTATTTAAAATCCTTGGAGTTAGGACTAGGGGTTTTGCCCCTCAGTCCGATTATTATAAATTTAACAAAAATTTCATAATTTAAAAAAAAATTTATCTCTTCAACTCTGTTTATGGGAGATATTGCTTACTATTTTTTTTTAAATATGGCCATATTTGTTGAACTTTAACAATATTCGATAAATTCTTCACTATTCACTACAAAAGTCGTTAAAAGTGACTATTAAGATCATGCTATAATTAAGATGACGTGTAAGCTTTTCAATTTCAAAGGGATTGAGTTCAACGTTAATATCAAATTGTACATGTTTAATTTAGATTAATTTCTGTTTCCCCAATAAAATTACCAAACGATTTATTAAATTCAAGCTGCATTTACATCTCGGGAAATGTAATTTTTTGTACCTAATTTTGATATTTCAATTTAACACAGAAGACAAAAGAATAATTTTAGTCAAATGTTTGTCACTGCAGAAGAGGTTTTGTGTTAGGTTAAGAAGAATACCACGGTTAGTCGGGCAACAATAGAATTCTTGCTTATAATTTGCAGGTCTTCGTCATATTTGATCAGACAGCCTCTGAGTGAGCCAGAGCCTTCTTTTGAATTCTCTTCTACCGCGTTCTTTTGCCAGTTTCTTTCCTAAATAGCTAGTAGGTTTCTCTCCACTGATTCTATTTATCTCTATCTGGGTTTTTTTGTTAATGGTTTATGAAGAAGAATTTTTTTTTAGTGTGGAATCCTCATCAATTCTAAATATATATGAGTCATTCATTAGGTTAATTTATCATCAATCAATTATCATCATCAATCAATTATCATCATCAATTAATTAATCATCATCAATTCTGAATATATGAGTCGTTCATTAGGTTAATTTTTTAGGTATTTTGTACTATATTTGGCTGTCTGTTAAATTTTATATAGCTCATCATTTATGTTTCTACAAGGATAATTTATTTTCTCCTTGTTGTCCAAGATGAGAGAAGGTTATGAATTCTGAAGATATATTCTGGATCGGAATAAGCGTAAATTAAAAATGAGTGCTGTTCCTCTTAAGTAATTTCAACTCCTTACCTAGTTATGGATAAAGCGTGCTATTGCCTGTTAGTTAGAGCTCTATCGCAGCTTTTCAATATTTTTCAATGGGTCACAGTAGGAACACCTTGTCTTCAATCAGACGACGTGGTCGACGCCACAGCTTCCCTCTACTAATTTTCACACTCGTTTCCCGTGTTCGGACTCATGGGAGACGTCTAGCGCTGCTAGACGATTCCGAGATTAGCAACAACAACAATTTTCACACCTATGGTTGAACTTTTTTTTTCTCTACGACATCACATATTTTTGCGTAATCGTACCATATCATAAGTTGAATTTACTTAAGGCAATTATTTAGCTTTTTCAAAAAGTAGCTCGCTGGACCGAAGAATTTTCTGCATACCACGATTAAATTAGCTTCCAGGATCGAACTTACGACCCTCAGATTTCAGGAAGAGTTTATCCTGAGTAGCATCAATCTACTGCAAAAACTGATACGCACTAATAATTGATTAAACAGATTAATATTGATTACTGTCATATGAGATGTATGAATTTGGAAATGTTATCACATTAATTTGACATGTCGTTGCTGATTTGAAGAATGATCAAGAATCTTAGAGACAGTGACCGATTGGATACAGGTGCTCAATTCATAGCAGCGCATGCGCAGCAAACGATTTTTGAGATTATAATCTCATATCCATAAACCAGATCAAATATACAGTCATACGGAATGGGATACCTGTAAGTGATGTAGTGTGGGTATCTCGATCCTGATTGGTTGTTGAAACGTGGCATTTGTTTACGGTAGCAACTGTTCTTCCTTTTCTATTTCACGTAAGCCAAGCTCGTCAAGTCTCTTAATAACACATTCTATATTCTTTCACAAAAATTTCCATTCTTTCTCTGTATATTTCTTACTTAACACAACGACAGGCGCGAAGTTATATAGAACATAAGCGCACTAACTATGTATTGAAGTTGCCAGGTGTACAAAACAAAAATATATTATGGTTACTCTAAAATACATAAACAAATACTAAATCCAAGTTAAGTAAAAGACGTGGAAAAAATTATATTTTAGCAAATTCGACGTGAGATACGGGGCGGTATTTAATTAACTTCATGTTAATTAACATCCTAACTAAGTGGAGAAACTTAACTTAACTTCACCATTTTGCTTATAAACTATTCTGTTTAATTACGCCAAATCTAACAAATAAAATTTTTGTTGTTTTTGTATTGTTATTTCTGCTTGTATTTGTTAACTATTACAACAGTAGCTCCTCAAACGTGTTTTTTTTTCTAAATAAAAATATACAATATACGAAGTTACGTATCATTTGAATGAAATTTTAATAAATTTCCTACAGCATATTTATATATTTTTTTCTAGCCGATAACGCTATCGCTCAAAAAGATTTTTGCCATACGTAATTAAACAGAAGAAAAGTTTTTGAAATTGATAAGACGAATAGCATTATAATAATAATACCAAAATATTAAGAAAAATATTTTTACCAATTATTTTTTTATCTAACTTTTTTCCCCCTAAGACCTATGAATCATAAAAGATTTTTTGGGTTTATTTTGCTTAGCAATATTAGTCTAAAAGTTTTTTCATATGACTTAAAAACTTTTTTCTTTTAAATAAAATCTTTATTATTAATATATTCTATTTTCTAGAGAATGCATTGCTATATATAATATATCGTTTAGTAAAAGGAAAAGAAATATTGAAAAAAAAAAAAACTATTTTCGTAACAGAATAAGTTATTTTATTACTTTCCTGTTGACCTATTGTCGCCGGGATATTTGTTTTTAGAACATTACATAAATATGATTCTCACTAGGTTAAATTCCTGGAAAAGTGACAAAATGCGGTCATTTAATCGCCAAATGTAGCCAAACAGAATAATTTTTCTTTCCCGTATCCAAGACTCTATTTGCGTAGGCGAATTCTCCCGATGACGTCACCACTGACTCCTGTGACGTCGTTTCCCGTGACGTCTTGGCCACGTGACTGCAGACGATTTTCCGAGAGGTTGACGATGTTTTCTTGGAATCATACGCCTAATAAGTCAAAGAGCTCAAATTATCTGTTTGATGGGTTTGCTATTTTGGTCACAAATAAACATACACAAGTTGGGAAAAACTTGTTTACAGGAAAAATTGAAAAGAACCATTTTGGTGTTTAATGGGATTTGGAAATTTCTTCATTGTTTGTTTATGTTATGTTATTTTGCTCCATAGATAATTTTAAACATTTATTTATCCAATAAAGTCAATAACAGCGAATTTTAGGAATAGTGAAAAAAATAAAAATAATAAATATAAGTTTTTAGAATAATTTTCATAGAACAATGTCATAATATTAGCGAATAATAATAATAATAATAATAATGTAATAATATTGCGTTTTAAAACAATGTAATAGCAATCCAAAATGTTTAAAGAAAGAATTTGGCCACGTGTCATACCTTCTTATTATTGTTTATTTGTATTTTCCCATCTTTTCCTAAATGAATTATTTAAAAAACTTAAATTATTTATTTCATTAGCAAGTAGTGTAAGTTTTAGGAAATGCAAAATTTCGCAATATCAGACTCTCGAATAAATTTCATCAAACACTGTTATTTTCAAGATTAACGTGGTAACAGTACACTGTTAAGAAAGGCTTCTTAAAATTGAGCAAAAATGTGTCAAAATAGATTCGAAACAAATAATCGCTTCGAAGTTGAAAATTCCAAGTGTTCTAAGTTCAAACAGCATATACTCAATTTCGGACAAAATGCGTAGTCTCAAAAGTGATGTGGAGGGTTAAATATGTGAGAGAGATGTTCATTGGCAGCCGGAAAGAACAGAACTAAGGACCTTCGGGCTCTAACCACCATTGTTGTGAAACACAGTCCTGGTAGAGTCAGGAAGTTATATTTTATTTGATTTAAAGTTTTTAAGGTATAGCGAAATAAACAAAAAGTGAAATTAAAATTACTGATCTCCTAACTAAGTAATTGGTACCATATCTTCCAAATTACAACCCCTTATACCATTGAAATTAGAAATTAGTACGTTATGATGTTAGTACGTTAGAACGTCTCTCTTAGACATTTCTCTCTGCAAATCATTTGAGACTATGCATCTTTGCCCAAAAACGAGTATATGCTGTTTCAATTTTGAATGAAAGGGATTTTCAAATTCGACAGTTATTTGTTTCGGAGCTATTTTGACTGATTTTGAGAAAACCTTTTTTACAGTGTAACTAATAATGCATTAATAATAATAATAATAATAATAATAATGATAATAATAATAATAAATAATACTAATAATGATGATGATGATGATGATAATAATAAATAATAATAATAATGATGATGATAATAATAAATAATAATAATAATAATAATAATACTTTTTTCTTTGCTGTCTTCTTTTCAACTCTCTTTTTTTTAAAAATAAAGAGAGAAGAGTTAATTTTTTTAAATAAAAGTTACATTCATAAAATTTAGATAAATCTTTTTCTCCTTAAGTTTGAATTATCTTTTATAAAATATCCTTGAAAAATGTACTATTTTATATAGCAATAAATACAACTATTCACGCCCATAACTGTATTTGTCCAAGGAATATCGCGCACAGTTTATACAACATTATTGCATTAACCTAAGATCACGAGAACTCGATAGAATAGAAAGAGGTGAAGTAGTTTAAAAAGGAAAAGGAAAATAAAAAGGAAAAGTTTTTACTTTTCGCATAAAATGGCGCCTTGTAGTTAAGAGTCACAATACGGTTCTTTTAAATTCTAAAAAAATGCAGAGGTATAGGAAAGAAATTTATAGACGTAAACATTACAAAAAAATTTAAACCGTTTATCTTGAAGCAAGACTTCTTGTCGAATGTTTTTTTCATTCAATCGATTGCTTGAACTTTCATTCTATACTTTTTAATACTACATTTTCTAAGGTGCTGACGTAGAAATCTTTGAAACCTTTAAAAATAAAATCATTCTAAAAAAGAAGTCTAATTTTTTTAAAATATAAAATCTTCATTCAGATGAGTATAGAAGCTCTGAAAATTCAAAAATAAAATAAATTCTAGCAAGTCCTCCAGAGAATAGGATTTGCTAAGAGAAAACGAATTAAAAGATTCAGTCAAGTCTTATATTACTTAAAAAATAGCCAAATAAAAAAAGTTCCTTATTATTATTTTTGTTAAAGTAAGTGTTTAGTAACTCTATATTTCATCTATTAACTCTGCTATGACCTTTAATGTAAAATAAAATCCCATTTCTTGGGATATTTTTATCTTTTGACACAAGATAGGACGCCGGTGTCACTTATATGTAATTTTGTTTGGAGCTCTAATTACATGCAAAGGCATATTTTGGTATTTTTTTAATTATAAAAACAGTTTAATAGTCAATAACAAATCTGCTTGATTTACTAAATTAAAATTCTGCTAAAATGTAGAATCCAAAAAAAGTAGCTGAAATTTTTTTCCTTTTATATGAAGAAATTAATCAATTATTATTATTATTATTTTTTTAAATTAAAGATTTTTCGAAGATGAGTAACTGTGCCTCTTAGATCTAAATAACCGCAAATTTGAAAAATCATTGTTTGGAAGTGAGTCGTGTTTGGAAGATTTTATCTTCAACGTAGAAAAAGACACCGGAGCATTTCCTAACCATGTACCAGTGTATTTCATAACCATAATTTATTATATAGCCGGGATAGCCTGGTTGGCGTTCGTGCGCCCTTTCACCCAGGCTATCCCGGCCCCTGGACTCCCATTCGAGAGAACGCGAGTTGGAATCCAGCCAGCTGAAGACTCTCCGTGTAATAAATAGTGACTGGTGCACGTTAAATCTGTCAGATCACAAAGACCTCCATTTTCCCATTGATAAATTATACGCCTGAAGGTACTGAATTGAAGATTGATCGTTCGCTGGTTTAGGTCAAAATTGCGATCTGTGGATCTGTGGATGTGCATGTGCGAATGGGTCCGCCCTATAAATGGGTATGACGTATGGGTATGACGTATTGGCCATAGATAGATGGCGCCACTGGTAAGCAGGAACAATCGCACCCCCTTGCCTTAATGGCCTACGACAAACAACATTAAAGCACTAAATATAATATATTTCACTTATTTACACCAAAATAATGGAAAAAGTATGAAAAATATGTTTAATGAAAATTCTGCGTGAAAGGGTTCTACACTGTTTAATAATATAAGTTAAAAGCTAGGGCCAATACGAGTCTCATTTTGTTTTGAACAGAAAATTCTATTTATCACCATTCAAATCAGATGTCCAATAATAATAAAATGCAATAGCTTTCCTATACTTATTACAAAGCTTTTCAACTTACAATATATATCGAATTTTCTTGCACGGTGGGAAAGTTTTGGAAGTATTCACTCGAAGAAAGCCAGTGATATAAATTTTAAAAAAATAATAAATAAAAAAAATCATTACTGAATACTGAGATTAAAGTACTCTGACAAAAAAAAAAAAAAAAAAACCTTTCCAGCAACAGCCCGTTGTGGTCCAGGGGGTTTAGACTTAACAATTTCGTGACCAATAGCATGATTGTGGCAATGTGGTCAGCACTGTGCGCTGACCGCTTTTACTTCCCAGACAGGCTGGTACCCATAGATCTGAAGCTGGGTAAACTTCAAGCAGCCACTGGGGATCGAACCCCAGTTCTTCACAATGGGAGTTCAGTGCTTTAACCATTGAGCCATCGAGGACCTACCTACTTCAAACTACCTATTTTAAATTCTTAATTATTAAATATATGCATTTTTATACGTTAATAAACAATTTTCCGTGTTTTTTAGCAATCTCTTTTGGAAATGTAGGGCATTTTGTTTATTTTTTCTGAATCATAAAATCTAATAGCGTTTCTTCAAATCCATTAAATTAAAAAACACCATTCGCAACAAGCACAAAATAACGCAATTTCGTGAAATTTCGAAAGATCAATTCGTTCATCTCTAATATTTTGACAAAAAAAAATCTCATGAATAACAAATGAAGACTATATTAATAACGCCATATCTCATCATTTATTTTAACGCAATTCCATTATAAGAAATTCAAAACTTCATTACAGATACGGCACAGAAAGCTCTCAACTCAACTTATTTGCTTTTAAGTTCCAACTGTTTTCGTCAAGGTTTACGCAATAGTTGGCTCTATTACCGAAACCGTCGCCATTTAGTTGAGCGAATTTAAAACAAGATCCGCCAAGAAGAAAAATTAGGTCAATGATTTAATAAACCGTAATGCCGCATATGTTTCCGCTTGCTATAATAATTGTGTAGATTATTTTCGAATATTTAATTTTAATACCACATTACATAAAGGGTTTTCCACTAATTATTTACATGGTTTTAGTGAGTTTTGTTTTCTTCCCGATTGTGGTTGGGACTTTTTTTGTTGTTGTTGTTGATAGAATTAGAATATATGAATTAAAGTTTGTTGTGTAGTGGTTTATTCAAAGCGGTTCTGAGAAAAACCAATGATAAAACTGTAAGAAGTATGGAATTTAAATTAATTCTTGAATTAATTGATACTAATCATATCTACTTTATTATGATGCTTTCTTTGAAATCGATAAGTTGCTTTCTCTGATTAATTATTGAATGACTGTTTACGCTTCCAAGAATTAATACACTAACGAAGTGGCACCCTTTCGAGATTTAAAATTATCTCACGGCAATCTTTCGAGATTTAAAATTGTCTCATGGTACCTTTTGGACATTTAAACTTTTTCGAGAATTAAAATTGTCTCACGGCGCCCTTTCGAGATTTAAAATTGAACAAATTTTATTAAAAAGACAGTAAATAAATTAATTTTCTTATTTGTTTATAGATTTATTGTTGAACTTAAAAATAATAGAAAGAAGCATAAAAAATAGAATAAAATAATAACAAAAAAATAAATAATTGTTAAGCACAATTCTTTGACAAGGAATTATTTTCGAGTGAACAAATTTAAATTTATTTATTTATTTATTTGTTGAATGAGTTCTAGAGGGCAATGGCGTACTGTAGAAATGAAACTAAGGTGGACAAAATTTGACCTCTTTTCAGGAAAGAGCATCTGGTGCTAGATATTTTTCAGATCCTTAACTCATATTTCGGGGTGTAAGATTCAGAATATTCCCAAATAGGTTACTTTTAATCAAAGAAAAAGTATTTTTTTTGTTATGATTTTTCTGTAATGATTTATTACTATGACTGTTATAATATTAATTTATTATTATGACTGATGAATTGATATAATATGATAATTTATTATTATGACTGTTTTTCTGTTATGAATACTAACAGAAAAAATATTTTTTGGTTATGATTATAACAGTTATCTTTAATTAATTAGTATATTTCAAGAATGCCCCTCAAATCATTAAAATTTCAAATTATAGAACATGATAATCCAATCATGAGTTTTAAAGTTATTTTGGGTATATTTTTGTCAACTGCAGATTATTATGTTGTATCTAGGAAATTTAATCAGTAGGTTAGTAAGAAATTAATAATAATTATTTATTATTTAGTTCATCAGTAATTATGTAGATATATAAGGGTTAAAAGATTCGACTTAGTTTATGAGGATGAATTATATGAACAAGTCCGAGCAAAGTAAAGACAATTTGATAATTAAAATTGGTTTAATAATTACAAAAATTAGACCAATTAGTCCGGGAAACCAGTTGGAACTTAATAAATTATAAAGCAGCTTCATAGAAAGCAAATTTTAGTCCGAAAATGATTTGCCTACTTTTCATTTAGGTATGGAGAGGTATAATTTCAATTTAATATTTTTGTAAAAGTGGTTAACAGCCTACTTGTAAATGGTATGGCGTATAAATAACATACAGATTTATTACTATTTCGGTATTATAAATTAAATTTCGGACACAAGTTTCCTGAACTGATTTATTAGCAAAAAAAGAGGATTCGAGAGTTAAAATGCTATATATAAATTTAACTGGAATGTAATTATGGGGAATAGTTTAAACATAAAAAAAAATATGAACTCAATTTCGGATCCTATACAAGGAGAAAATCAATTCTATTAAAATTACCGTACTGTACTGTAATGACATTTCTGGGAAAAACTTTCATAATTTTAGTTAATAAATCCAAAATATAGGGTATTTAAATAATTCATTTGTTAATTGTTTCGTTTATATAGTAACAGTTTACCGGAAATTCTGATTTTTAACATTACAGTTCTTATTAGCAAACATTTAGTCAAAAAATACAAAACTGAAAAGTTCATTTAGCTGATTAAGTGGTTTTTATGCCGTTCTCTAAGATGTCTTTATAAAATTACCAAATTTAACTACATTTTTCGAATTTAATTTCGTATTATAAACCATAGTGTATAGTTACTTTAACAAAATCATTACCAAAGCACTTCGGTAAAAACCACCGAGCTTTTTCGTGTTCCTGTAGAGCCAGAAACACGGTAAATTTTAATATACCCCAGTAGTTTTGACCATACTTTTTCTCTCCGTGTAGGAAATTAATCTTAATTCATAAAAATCCCTGACCCAATTTTTATTTAGAAGAGAAAGGTATAATTCACTTCATTCAATTTCCCTGTAAAAGTGTTTCACTGCCTATTTAGTAAAGTATGGCGAAAAAACAAGAACTGATCAACTAATTCTGCATTATCAATGGATAAGTTTCCCATTTTATGCCTAGTTATCAACAAAAAAGGATCTAAGAATTAAAATGTTTTTAAAACAAAACTGAAACAAAATTTTAGCGAATAGTTAGAATCTTTATAAATTATGAATCAGTCCTATTGGAAAAACTGCCTCACTATCTATTTAGTTAGTATGCCATGTAAACAAAAGAATTGATCAAACAATTCAGTGTTATTAATAGACAAGTTTTCTGTCTTATATTATCAATAAAAGAGGATTCTAGAAGTAAAATATTTTATAAACGTAAGCTAAAACGAAACTCTAGGGAATATTTAGAATCTTTACAAATTCTGAAGAACAAGAGGAATATCCATAAGGATAGATCCCATAGGAAAAAAAAATCCTAGTTGAAAAAAATTTACTTGTCATAGTTTTAAGTAAAATTATCCAACCTAAACGGCTTCGGTTTATTTTCCCTGTAAAAGTGTTTCACTGCCTACTTATTTGGTATGCCGGAAAAACAAGAGCTGATCAAATAATTCGTTACTATAATAAATAAGTTTCCTATCTAATATTTATTAACAAAAGAGGGTCGAAGAATTAAAATGTTTTTAAAACACAACTAAAACAGAATTCTAGAGAATGGTTAGAGAATTTTTATAAATTATGAATCAGTCCCATAGGAATATTAGTTGAAAATATTCACTAGTCTTAGTTTTATGTAGAATTATCCAGATTAAATCACTTCAATTCATTTCCCTGTAAAAGTGTTTCACTGCCTACTTATTTGGTCTGCCGTGAAAACAAGAACTGATCAAACAATTCGGTGTTATCATTAAATAAGCTTTTTAGCTTATATTTATCAATAAGAGAGGTTCCAAGAATTGAAATGTCTTAAAAACGTAACTAAAACAAAATTCTAAAGAAAAGTTGTATTCTTCATAAATTATGAATCTGTTCCATAGGAATTTTAGTTGAAAAAATTCACTAGTCTTATCTAACTTAAACATTTATCTAACTTAAACGTTTTAGCTTAACTTTTTAGCACTAACTTAATCGTTTTATTTATTAAACTTAAATCACTTTAATTAATTTTTCCAGTAAAAGTGTTTGCACTGCCCATTTATTTGGTATGCTGTAAAAACAATAACATAGCCCTATTACATAGTCGGTATTTCTACATGTAATAGAGATCGTTTGCAGTTTTCTACCTTATATTTGTCAACACAAATGCATCCTAAAGTTAAGAAATTAAATTGAATTTCTGACTAAAGCTGCTAATTAATTCTTACCTAAAAAATATGAGTTGCTTTAAGCAAATGCAAGTCTAGAAAGACATTGGAGCCAAATAGGCTATGATAAAATTACGTAATAAGAAAATTAAAGTATTAGTTTAAGTTTCATCATTAAAAAGCATACTGAACCTACAAAAAGTATTATAACTCTGTCCCATTATTGACTGTAATATTTCAAAGGGAATAAATTAAAAGCCTAATTTAAAAACAGATTTGTTTAATCTGTTTTCAAATATGAACAGATATAATATGAGAATTGGTTTTACTTAACGCTAGTTCTGAGCTTAAAGATTTGACAAAGTCGATATACATTTCAAATTTGATATATATTAAAATCTGCTTCCGGATTTTTAGTATTTATATGTTATGTTATTATTATAAAATTAGGGAAAAACAAAATTATTTCTGTGTCTTATTTTGTTTTGTAAAAAATATGTTTATTTTGTAGAAAAAGTGTTTCATATTTTTTCCGACTATAGTCTGATAATTTTCCCACAAGGGCGAAAAACGACAAAAACATCTAAATTTCGAGGAGAATTAATTTTTTTAAAATTCTAAAAATTACGTAAATTGTGAAAATTTCCTTTAAAATGTTAATAGAAAACGCAAACACAAATTTCAAACATAATTTTAGTCTAACTACGGTGATAGAGAAAGTATGGTCAAAACTACCAGAATACAGTAAAATTTTACCGCTTTTTTGGCTCTATGGAAACATCAAAAAGCTCGGTTATTTTTTTACCGAAACTCTTTGGTAATGATTTTAATAAAGTTAACAAGAAAATATAGTTTTATAATATGCGATAAAATTTTGTAAATGTGGTAAAATTTGGTAATCTTAGCATAATACTTTAAAGCATGGTATAAGAACTCTCAATTCGGTAATGTTTATTTTTCAATTTTATATATTTTTAAATGAGTGGTAATGAGAACTATGGAAACAAGAATTTCCGGTAAACCATTACCGTTATGAACGTAAAAATTACCAAATCAATGGTTTAAGTACTGTATATTTTGGTTTTATTAACCAAAATTGTGGTTCCTATTTTACGGTTTCAGAAATGTCATTTCAATTCAATACTGTACTTTTGTCAGAATTTTTCTCTTCGGGTAATGATATGTTCTAAAATCTGCTCTTTTTTTACATTACTCAATATTACATGAAAAGTGTAGTCTAAAATCGTTTATCATTGTTGTCAGTGCATTCACATTGGACAAAAAGAAATCTTACAATGGCATCCTTAATTGAAAAAAAAGATTCGAAGACCTTTGTCCTCTTAAAATTAATAAAAATTATAACGACCTTTTCAGGTAAAATATTTATTTATCTCTTATCAAATGGTGTTTCAGTTTGTTACAGAGGTATTTAAGAAAAGTTTTGGAGTTATCATAAATTATATTTAAATATTACACTATTTACATAAAATTGTTTTTTTTGCCACTTCAGATATTTTGTTGTTCTATTTTTAATAAAATTGATGCAATAGATGCTTATTTCATTATGAATATTTTATCAAAAATGCGCATTGTTAAGATATTCAATTAAAATAATTATTAAAAATTGTGAAGAAATACTAGAAATAAGCTTTCTGCACTATTTCCAAGTAATATCTAAAACGAAAACTCGAAATGATCTTAAACGAGTAAACAAATTTTCATAGTAACCGAGAATTGAAATGGAAGTAAAAAATATATACTTGTGGATGAAATTCCATTGATAATCGAAGTTTAAATTTTATTCCAATCAAATAAAATCTCTGGGACCGATTCTATGTTAACCCTTTGATGAAGAATTTTTATTAATTATATTTTAATATTTTTCTTATTTTTAATTAAGTTAGATTAAAATTATTGAAAAATATTATATTTAGCATTTTAATAAGTTATGATTATGAAATACAGAATGAAACACTGGCGTCTTTTTCTGCTTTAAAAGTAAAATTTTATAAACAAGACTCACTTCCAAACAATAAAATTTGACAATAAAATAATAACAGCAAAATAATTATCAACAAAAGAATAAAAACAATAACAACAAAATTTGCACTTATTTGTAGTTAATTGAATCATGAAAAAACAGTTATTTATTATTGAAGTTTCTTTAGTTTACAAAATCAATTATTGAAAAAAATTTGAATACGATTGAAAAAGAATTTTTTTAAATTACTTTTATTGATTATATACTTCAATGCAAATATAATTCGGATAATCAAACAGATTTTTTGTAGTTACTTTAAGATTATTTTTAATAATTAAAATGTATTTTCGCTTGTAATTAGAGTTGCAAAAAAAAAATATGCAAAAGCGACATCGGTGTCTCATTCGCGTCAAAGGGTTAATAAGAATGAAATATTTTGGGATTGATTAATTGATTAATTTTTAATTTTGATTTATAAAGCTGTTTAATGTAAAGGAAAAAAATTATTCTGAAGCATTTTTGGGTGCTTGTGAAATCCTTAGGTCTTACTCATTGTATCGAAATGTTAAATTCTAGAAGTAATTGAGATAAATATTTATTTAATTATAAAACTATTAAAAAATTTACTAATCATTAACACAATTTATAAATGTTTTTAAATGATTCTGGAGAACAATACTCACAGAATAAACAAAAATATTGAAAAATAAATAAATAAAAATAAACAGTGTTTTTAAATTTTGAGAAGCGGAGTTTGTTCGTGGAGCTGTGTTTTCTATCATTTCCACCAGGTAGCGCATTTAACATTTGGTTCATTCCATTTATTTTTATGGTGTGAATTTTCAGATTTACTTAACAATCAAATATGCTCTTTTGAAACGTGATATATTTATTGATAAAATAGTGCATAAAATGATAAATTTATGGACTGAACAGTGCAGAATTGTATGTACGTAAATTACGCTTATGGTTCTGGTATCGTAAATGATAAATATGATCAATAGTTAGGTTAAATTTATAAATACGATGGCGTAAAAGATTGAAATACTTATGATGATATAGCAACTATACGGCGTGGAAGTTGTGCACAGTGAGCAAAAGAAAAAAAGAATATGGCTCGAGGGCCTAACTTTAAATATGCCAGTTATTTTCTGTAGATTATATTTTAAGCTACGAAATCCGACACAAATAATCTGAGTAAAATTGCTTTTTGGATTCTTGACTCCCAAATAGGAATCAACTGCAATCAGGGAAATATTGTTTCAATAAATACGGTACGAGAGTAGTTAAATTCAATTTTTCACGTACTTTTCCATAATCCTGGAATTTTTTTTATTAGAATCTAAACTTTTTTTAAACGTAATTGAGAAACGATAACTCAATACAAGAATATTTTTATTACTCATTTTAAATATAATTTTGTCATTTTGGGAAAATTTTTGATTTGTAAGGTACATAAAAATTCGCACAATTTTAAAAGGCGCAGTTTTAACTAACAAAGCGTAAATTTTGAATGGAATTGGTTAAATTGTTCTTGAGAAATGAAAACTTAAAAGAATGATTTTTTTTAAAATTTATCATTCGTTTAAATTTTGCATCGTCAGGACTCCGTTATTTAAAATTGCTTAGTATAAAAGTTACATATACTATATAAAACTTTCAGCCGCTATCAAAGGTAATAATAAAAATAACAAATAATTTTACACTTTTTTATTTCACATAAAATTATTTTTAGATAAACGAATTTTATGATTGTGTTAAAGACTTATAAATTATCTTAAATTGTTTCAGAGATATGATGTAATACACAAAAATTCTAATTAACATCAAGGCGTTCAAACGTTTGACTATTTTCCTGACTAAAATATTGGGATTTTATTTTACAGATTTTGGATACCCCCCATATATTCAGAATCAACAATATGAATGTTTCAAAAAAATCAGTATATTTATTCAGAGAAATTATGTTTTTATTTCCGATTTCGTAACTTAAAATATCATCTCTTCAAATTAATTAGATTCTTTAAAATCAATCTTTTAAACCAATGAGATTGCACATGAAGAATAAAATTCTGGTGAAATAACCTTACTGTAAAGGACGTTTATGATAAAAATAAATCTTTGTTAATAAAACCGAAATATACGATATTTAAGCCCTTCATTTCGTAATTTCAAATGGCAACAGTTCTCCAGAAATTTTGGTTTTCAAAATTATAGTTCTTATTACCACACATTAACAAAAAATACCAAACTGAAAAGAAAATTTAATTAAATAAAGTGTTTTTATGCCATGCTTTGAAGCATAATGATAAAATTACGAAATTGTACTACATTTAACAAATTTTAGTATGCAATATAAAACAATATTTTATTCTTAATTTCACTAAAAACATTACCAAGCACCACGGCAAAGCTTTTTGATGTTTCCATAGAGCCAGAAACACGGCTAATTTTACCATATTCTGGTACTGTTAACCATATTTTTTTCTCAATGTATTTTAGTACGTGATAATAATCCGATCATTAGATCCGATTAGATCCGATCATTAATCCGATCATTAGTTATGAACTGCTTCTTTTTTTTCGCACACTGTGCAAAACTTATCGATGTTTTTATTTTCTAAGAAGTGGATTATTTTTATTCGCAAAAGAAGTCTTTTATTATACAATTTCATTCTTAAGAATAAAACAAGCGTAACGATTTTAAATCAAAACAGAATAACAGAATAATTTAGAATAACATACCAAATGACTAATCAAAATAAGTACATTAGTACCACCCTTGTCATTACACATAAATTTAATTTTTATGGATCGTTGTCGTGTCATGTGACAGCAAATTAATCTTGTAGAAGACAGTTTGCAACAGATGTTTTCTGTCGTCGTAATAATTACCCATTTCCGACCTTAATATTTACACCTTCGGACTTTAAAAGGCAAAATCTTAGAAGGCATACAAATTATGAAACGTAATTATTACGCGAAATAAGCGCCTACACGACATTCGAATTCAAAATCCTTTTGACCCTTACGAAATCCGAACCACACCCCAGGATCAGTTTAATAATTAACGGAAGCCAAGACTATCCTTTTTCAACTCATCATCCCATATTTATTAAATACCGTACGAAAAAAACCTTAACCCATAAACATTAATACAAAATTCTAGAGTTTGTACCGTCTGTTTGTCAATAATCTTCAAAATACCACAAGAATAAAGGTGTGACGGGTTATCTTCCGAAGATAGAACAAATTTCGTTCCACCCTTCCTGTGGGTGTAATCACTATTGTGGTTGAATCATTTATTGTTAAAGCAAACGATAATCTTAGATGCCGTCTTATATCGCCATTTTTCAAACTCTATGTCTGTTCAGTGATAATGAAACGTGAAATTAAATAAGTTTAAGAACATTTTTAAAAGGTGATACTTTTCGCGAGTAATGCAACGTGAAATTAATTGCTTGTGTAACGCTTTGTTTGCTAAACATTGTGGTGCTTCTCGCAAAGAAATGTTTTATTAATCATTACAGTAATAAATTTTCAGTGTAAAGGAAAAAAAATTTGAATATATTTTTTAAAAAACTAATTAAGTTTATAAAGTATAGTGTGTTAGAAGTCACAATATTTAAGCTGTTTATTTCAAAAAACAAATTGGTATCTTTTATTACCATTTTTAAACTATACGGTCATTTAATCGTAATTGTAGAATATGTTTCAAAAGGAATTAAGTTAACATTTTAATTTTCAAAATAAATTAAAATGAAGCTAATTAAAATTTGAAAACATATTATAAATTCAAAATTAAAAACAGAGTTACATGCAATTTTTTATTATAATCTTTCAAACTACTCAGTAAATAAAAAAAAAATTGTCCTGAATTAAAAATAAATTAACATGTTGAATGCCATGGGGGTCACCAGTGACCGGCGAAGCCAAGATTATTAAAAACACATAATTCGAGTAAATTTTTAATTTTTTTTATAATATTATCGTTATTAAAATAGTTTCACGAAATTAATGCAATGTAGAGCACACAAAAATAGTTTTATTTATATACACAGAGATGCCAACTTGCTCCGGACAGCGAATAAATATTTTCAAGTGGTAGTTTATTAATTGTAATTCTTGGTTTAATAAATTCAATTTAGTAGATTTTTATCCACCACTATTTCTAAACAATTCACAGGCTTATATAATTCACCACTTTTTTCAGATAAGTCATGCTAAACCTTTTAAAAAACTAGCAAAATCTGTCTAATATTTGCAAATTTAGTTTGCAATTATTTACCGTTTGGCCAGACGGGCAAGCCATGTCAAATTAGAGTGGCATTCAACGTGTTAATCTATAAAATCAGTTCTTATAAGCGTTTATATTCCAAAAAATTCTGAATTGCTTAACCGATTTTTGATTAAACATTTAATATAAAAATACAAAAGAAAATGTTTTGGATAGTTTGGATTTCAAATTATTTACCAAGTACAAATTTTTGTAGTGCAGTTATGATAAGCTCTAATACTCTAAGAATGCTTTGTTTGCTCATATTGCTTCATTTCTTGTTTTCTGGATTAGGTTCAAAATTACAAGACTACAAAGTTTGAATCAATCAATATGGATCCCACAAATGCTAAAGAACAAATAATTTAAAGTAACTCAAATTAATAATTTCGTAAACGCTTAATTACATATAAAAAAATCAATTTATCTCATATTATATTCTTTACTAAGTTGAGTTTTAAAAACATGTTCAGATTTAAACGCTTAAAAATATTTTAAAATTTTGATGAATGAAAAAAAATGTTATACTTAAGAGTGTCCCAATAATTTATAATAATTTCCGAAACGAGGGAAATTTTCAAATATAATGGATGGAAAATGAAAGAAATATTTTGTCTAGCAATAAATAATTAGTTGCAAAAAATTTAAAAAGGGATGCCTCCATACTAATCAAATATTTTAAAATCTTATTTCTTTTTCAAAGTTTTTCTGTAATAAGAAATACATAATTTTAGAAATCAATTTTAATAATTCTCGCATTTATAGACAATGCAACGGAGATTTCATTCTCTGTGTAATTGGGACAATACATTATAAGCTGGCCCTGAACGTTGTAAAGAATATTGACCTACATGTTTTTACGATGCAAATACAAAATTAAAAAAAAAGTGAAGAAAACTAATGCCGTGCTTAAAATCTGATGTTCTAAAAACATTACTTGTTGTTTAAGGTGTTTGGTTTCTAAATCAACAGAAAAGGTATTCAAAGTGTCCCTCAGCAATCGGGCTGATTTTTTACAGGTAGGTTTTTAGGTTAAAAAAAAATATCTAAACATTATATTACTTATTTCACAATAATTAAATTATAAAAAACTAACACTTTTACCTTGATTACGTCACCAAGTTTTTATTGTTCCACATATGAAGGGCATTGTTGACTGTAAAAAGTTTATTTTAATTTACATATCTTTTCTTAATAAGACACTTTAATGTTTACGATTTCGATTAATTAAAAAATGTTAGATTAAATTAAAAAAATGTGAATAAAAAACAATATATATTGAGCAATGCCAGAATTCTTAGTTTCCAAGTTTTTTTTTCAATTAACAATCTACTTAAGTTCGAACTTCTCAAAAGACAAATCGTTTCAAATTTATTATTTATGTATCAAACTTTTTCCATTTGTACTTATGTTTATGTACGTTATTACATTTAAAGTGGATAATTTTAAAAGATCAAATTTAAAAAATTCAATAAAATTTTATTTTTTGAGCCATAGCAGAATTATGAGTTTTATAAAAAAAATTTTCAAAGATAACAATTTACTTTCTGAGTCCGAACTCCTCAAAAGACAAATTGTTTGAAATTTATTATTTTTTTAGTAGCAAATGTGTTTTTTCAATTGCATCTGCTGTCCTCCAGCTTGTGATGTTTCTTGTATTCTTGTATATAATATTTCACACAAACTGCTATTTATTCTTTACATAATGTTTCATTTCAATTATTTACATCAATCCGAGCGAAGCGAAATAGTCTAAATACTTAATATTTTTTATTTTTCAACCAAATAAGCTAACTTTAATTCATCTTGATTTTCTATAACACGAAGGTTATCTTCCTTAGTACCTTTTGGAATTTATCAAAAATAGTGTATACAATGTATTTTTCAGGTACTTGAATAGGGTTAAATGTTTTTATCGATGTTGGAAATGACTTAAATTCATGCATTTTTTTAATATAGCTTTTGTTGCTGTAAACAATTTATGTAAAATATAAAAGTATTTTAAATTTTTGAATTGTGTTATTTTTTTTCACAAATGAATTCCATGTTAATAAATGTGGTGAAAAATCCAGAGGAGTGCGCCTTAATTTGAGGTTAATCCTTATTTATTCTAAATACTTATTTTAAAAATACTTTTAAATAAAAACATGCTTTTTTACAAAATATTTCTTAGTATTTATTTGTTTTTTGCTTAAAAGCAGCGTTAAGTAAAATTATTTTTATTTTTTTTCCAGAAAAAACAGTTGAAAAGAAAAAGTTTCTTTGCAAGAATTATAAGGAAGAAGTATGCATAGAAGTATAAGAAGTATTCATAGAAGTATACATAGACAATTAAAACCAAATTAATTTTCTAAAATAAAGATAATAAAATAAAACTGTGTTGAATGCTTAAAAATATTGTTAAATATAGACAAACTTTTCGAAATAAAAAAAAATTTCTTAAAATTTTTTTTTATAGTTTTTTTATGCATTTTGTTTTAAAAACTGCAATGTATAATGAATTTTAAAAAAATTGAAAAGTAAAAATAATCATAGTATTTAGATATTTATTTCAGTAAAAGTAGGTATTTTATATTATAATCAGCGTTGAACAGCCAATTCAATTCTGAGTTTACGACTTTCAATGTCCATTTCCATAGCCTTGTAATTTTGGAGCCAACCCAAAAGACAAGGAAACTCCTGGATCAAATATTAGGACAAACTAGGCTTCGTGGTGGACTTCTTAATGGAATCAAGTCGCATTTGTGTCACATAAGGAAGGAAACTACGATAAACCACTCACGGTTAGTTCAATGGCAAGGAATTACAACCCATGATTCCTCTATTATTGAGAATATTTTACGTCATAGAATATTTACGTGATAGAACATTGAGAATATTTACGTGGTCAATGCAAGCCGGAAGAAGATTTCGTATCAACCAGCTACCGCTGAGATTCGAACCTAGCCATCTCATCGGGGTGCAAATGCTCTATTTCCTGTACCCCCACGGCTCAATCAGAATTAAGAAAATTGAGAAATAATAAAGAAATGCAATATTAAATAAAATAAAGGTAAAAAACTGATAGTGATGTTTTTCTTACGACAAAAAGCGTTGTTTTTGAACTCTATAAAAGCATTGAAAACGCTTAGTATTCTAGAAAGTAAAATATAAAAAAAATTAATGTAATTTTTTATTTTATTTTTAAGAGGATATGTTATTATATTATTTCTTCAAGATACAAGAAAAAATATAAGTGTTTCTTGCTTAAACCTGTTCTATAATTGCAAGTACAAAAGAGAAAATTTTATCAGTGATGTATGATTCTACAAAGCTATGCATTATTTCATGCTGTCAAGAGCTTACCTTAAAATCAGTATCTCCTTTGAAACAAAACAAAGTTACATTTTAATGCCACCAATTCTTCATATTTCATAACGATAAACTCTATAAAAGAACGAAAGAAAGAATAAATTTTAGGAGTAAGAAAAAAAAAAAGGAAAATTTTTGAAACGTAAAATTTTTCACTCTTGTTTAAATGAAAACAGCTGTTGTCAAATCAGTTTCAACTATCACAAAACACAAAAGAAGGCTTGAGAATCGTGAGGACTTGTTCCGGTATGCTTTTTGATATCACCTTTATACAACAATTTTCACAGGTTGATCTCGAGAAAATTCTTCACCTTTTGTTGTTTTATCAACATACATTTTTATGTATTTCGCAGGAAAAAAATGAACGTTAAATCTAAATCAGAAGGAAAAAAAAAGAAAAACGATATTTTGCAGGCATTGTTTTTAAGCATTAATTTATTTTAATGTATGATTTATAGGTCTATATTGTTTATTTTTTCTTTATTTTGTAATTTTATTTTGTAATTCAATTAATTTTCATTAAATGATACTTTTCCCACACCTATCTTAGGTTTTTTCTTCACCTTTTTTTTTTCTTTAAAAGAAGGCCGTTATGCATTTAAAAAAAAAAAGAAACGTTGAATCACAAAAAAGAATGCAGACGTTTTTTTTCGCGTTTTTGTTTCTTTTGAATGAGCATTTTAGTAAGATAGTAACATGAAGAAAATTAATTTTAAATTAAAAGATGATGTATGTGGTGCGTTTGTGTTTTAGATGTGTGTTTTGAGTTTTTTTTATTGTTTTTACCACCACAATTACAACTTTTAACTCTCTTAAAATTTCTTGAACTTTTTACTAATTAGAGTATTTTTACAGCCAACATTTTTTTTTAGGTATTACGGGTGACCATTTTATAACACCTTGAACATATAGGAATGAAGTTTAACGTATTTTTAGATAGATAATAATACAAAAATACTTGCAAAAACTATTAACCTAACTACACAAACAATGATTAAGCTAGCAAAACAACGTTAAAAGAACACTAGTAAAGGATATACTATAGTTTAATATAAGGATATACTATAGTTTAATATAAGGATATACTATAGTTTAATATATAATAAACAGATATACTGTAGTTTCATAGTTACAGTTCTATAATGAAGAGCCTTTTTCTGTACAGAATTACAGAATTAAAAACAGAAAAACACCCAGAGGAAAAAATTATGGTTAAATTACCATAATGTATCGTAATGACATTTCTCAATATTAGAACCATAATTATATTTAATAAAGGCAAAATGTACTATATTTAAACCATTCATTTATGCAATGTTTTCTTTCATATAGTCCTCTTTTAAAATTATAGTCATTATTACTGCACATTTAGTTGAAAATACAAAACTAACAAGCAAATTTTTCCGAATAAGTGGTTTTTATGCCATGATCTAAGGTATCATGAAAAAATTACCAAATTTTACATTTACGAAATCTGTTAAATATTATAAGAATACATTCTATTGTTAATGTCTACAAAATCTAAAGCTAAGTTCTTTGATAAAATTTAAAGCGCTTTTTGGTATTATCATAGAGCCAGAACCATGGTTAATTTTTCCATATTCTGGTAGTTTTGACCACATTTTTTTCTCAGTGCAGAGATGCAGGACAAAAAAACACATTACATAAAGTGGAAAATATTTACTGTACCTTGTTGTAACTTGTTTGCAATTTTATTCTGTACTCCCGTGTTTCCCTCATTCTGTCTTTCAACATTGAAGAAAGTTCTTTATTATTGTAGAACCGAAACTATAGTATGTGAGTTTGTGTGGATTTACTTGTTTCATTTCTTGTTGTTTAGCTTTATTCACACTTAGAGCAAATTTAATTTTCTTCACTTGGATTTTTTTTTAATTTTAAAATTTTCAAATTGAGAGAAAATTTAACATTTAATGAAAAACATTGTCTGCCAGAACGGCGTTTCATTTACAAAAGTAGCCATATATGTATACCAAATCTGAATTAACACAACAAAAACTAATTTCTCTTGACTTTAAATCTTAAGAAGAAGCTATACTAAGAGAGAAACTCTTCATGGTGAATTCTGTTTTATCTTAATTGGTATTTTAAAATTTATTATTTAAATTAGAGAAAAGCTAGTTCAGGTAAACTTATAGTGAACCATAAAGTTTTAAATGAAGAGAAGAAATATATTTTCGAAATATCAAAAAGCAAAGTAATTATCACAGGTTTGTAGCGAATAGTTAAATCGTAGCAACAGTTGGCGCTACCTCAATCCGCACAAACAAAAACAATAGTCTTCCTTCTAATTCTTACCAAGTGAGAAAGGCCGGGATAGCCTGGTCGGTAGGGGGCTGAGCCCATGTCCGAGAGTTCGTGGGTTCGAACCCTGCCGGCCTAAGAAATGAAGTTGGTGACTGATGCACGCTAAAATTCTGTCGAGTCGCAAAATCCTCCATGTTCCCATAATAAATCAATACCTTTGGGGGTACTGGATTGGAGATCAATCGTTCTCTGATTCAGGTCAAAATTACGATCTGTGGATGAATAAATGGATGTATGAATTTGTCCGCCTTATAAACAGGTGTGAATTATGATGTGGCAGAAGTCGAATTCGTGGCCATAGATGGCGCCATTGAAAATCAAGAATGGCACACTCTGCCTTAAATTTGCTCGGTTTCTAACAGGCTTGGTGGCATTAGAAACAACCAACCAAATCAACCAAGTGAGATGACGCAAGAAGAGACACCCGAACCTTCCCTGGTTCCCGTTTTACCCCAATCAGTTTGGGTAAAACTTTAAGTTAATTTCTATTTTAGTGAATGTTATGTTGTTACTCATTATTGTAAAATGGATGTGTGAATGTATAATTAAAATACTGAGCTCTTCTTAATGGTGTTTCCTTCCATCCTATTGTGTCCTTACATGTTTACTTTTTTACTGAATAATCTTGCCATAATTTGTTTGCTTTCTTTATTATTATTATTTATTTATTTTAATTTTCCAACATTCAAAATTGTATGGTCCTTTCTAGGTTTAGCGGAATTAACTTTTTATGCACTTTAAAATGCAAAATACGCATGCAGATGAAAGATAATTTGGCATTAAGAGTTTTTCTTGCTGTATGGCGTCTACATAACTAAACGATATATGAAGTCAATCAGCAGCTTTTGTAGTCCCGATTTTAACCACATAATTTATACGTGGTTTGCTGCGCTTTTTATAGTAGAACTCACAAAAAGCTAAACATCTCTACTTCATACTCATCACAATTTTTTCTATTTTCTTCTTCTTTTTACCGCCACTGATATCTCATCTTCCACATAACAAATATCTCACCAGGAAGTGCTCTCCATCAGAAATAAAAATGGGAATAAACCACACAACTCAATGTCAATTTCTAGGAAGAAGAGCATGGCAAAAAGAAGAAGAAAAAAAAAATCGAAAATAAAATCTTAATAGCAAAAAAGAAAATGTGCCGCTTTACAAACAGCAGTTTATGTACCAGACAAAGGGGCAAATTCCGAACCACATGACAGACTGATTGATACTTGCAAAACGAACTTCTATTTTCTCGTGAAAGTTCTCATCGGGCGGCTGGTCGTTCATTAATTCAAACGCCATTAACTGTCAACGTTGTTAACATTGTTGCCGCCTTGTTCCATGTTTGAGAAGTATATTATAGCTCGGTTGAGAGAAACGATAACGATGATAATACGAGTTCGAAGATCGTCTGCTAAATTAATGTTCTTAGTAAAAGAAAGCTAAGTGCACGCACAAGTGATCATTCCATGTTAAAATCATTTATAAAAATATTCACTAAATCTGATTCACTCTTATTCTGATTTATTCATTCCTGCATTCACTCATTCATTTGCTCGTTTAATCTTCCACATTAAGTCATTTATTCACCAATTTATTTTACCAGTCGATAATTTATTAATTTTATATGAATTCAAAAATCGTTTGAAATATTAATGCTGTGCGTATAAAAACATTGAGTTTAAGCATAAATGGTTATTCTGCGATAAAATCATTACAAAAACTATTTTCTTTGTCATTTATGTATACATTATAATTCTCTCATATTCTTCCCTTCATTAACTGCTTTATTTGCTCATTCAATAATTTATTTATCAATTTATTCATTCGATCATCAAAATAATTCATTAATTCTTCAAGTCGACCATTTATTCATTCGCTCTTTAAAACCATTCATTAATTCACTCATTAATTCTTTCAGTCGATAATTTGTTCATTATAATATAAGTTCGAAGATCGTTTACTATATAAGAACGTTAAATGCATTCTTGAATGGTTATTCTATGTAAAAATATTTTGTAAAACTATTTACTGCCTTGCTTATATGCACTCTTATTCAGATATATTTATCCATTAATTCACGCATTTAATCATTTACTTAACCATTCATTGAATTTTTTCTTCTAGTTGATATTTTATTCAATAATTTACGCTTTACTTAATTAATAATTAATTTGCTTTGATACATTTCTTTATTCGTATATAGTCTCCATCATCACTAGCACATTCATTAACTCATTCAATAATTTATTTTCATATTCTATTAATAAACTCTTTCACTTATACATAAACCTGGTTACGTTGTTTTTGAGTGAAGAATAAAAAGAAAAAAAATTCAAAATAACGGTTTTAAGTATAAATTTCAAATAAAAAAATTTCTTTTTGAAGAATAACGAGAAAGAAGCATAAGCTGGAAGGAATAACGAGAATAAGTATAAGCCATGATTGAAACAAATAGTGGTTTTATGAACAGTTAAAAATAAAAACGAGCTTAATAAACTTTCGGTTTATTAAAATTTTACTTTTTAAGTTTAATAAAATTTTTACCCTAAAATAAGGAATTAAATTTATTTTAATTCAAGGGATGATTTCGTTCTCTAAAGACTGTGCAGATTCTTGTCTTAAGCCTGGGACCATTTATATTGTTGTTTTTGCTTATCCCCTTGGTCTAGAGCCCTAGACCAAGTCCAGAAGATCTTGTCGCATCAGCAAGTCATAGACAGTCTCTCCATCACTCATCAGTTGCCTCACAGAGGCACCAATGCAATCAAAAGAGGGACCATTTATTCATTATTTATTCATCCATTCATAATTTATTCTTTCAGCTAGGCACTGGTTTACTCACTTTCACGCAATAATTCACTAATTAAGTCACTCACTTATTAATCTATTTGCCTGCACATTCATTTACATGTTAATTCATCATTCAGGCATTCATTATTTAATTTTTCATTGAATCACTCATTTGCACTTTTATGTATTCACTCGCTAGCTAATTTCTTTATTCAGTTATTCATTCATCCATTTATTATGTGTTCAATTTCTCATTCATTCCTTTGAAAAAAAGATCAAAAATCTATTATTACACACAAAGAAAAGCAGTCTGGTAAAATTACCGTATTGTAAGAGCATTTCCGTTAAAAAAAAAAAACATAATTCTGGATAATAAAGCGAAAATATACGGTATTTAAACCATTCACTTGGTAATTTTTCGGTTCATATGATAACGGTTTATCGGAAACTCTAATTTTCAAAATTATTGCTTTTATTGCCCCACGTTTAAGAAAATACAAAACTAAAAAGAAAATTCAATCGAATAAATGGTTTTCATGCTTTCTATAAAGTATCATGATAAAATTATCAAATTTTACCATATTTACCAAATTTGTCACAGATTATAATACCATATTTTATTTTTAATTTTAGCAAAATCATTATCAAAGCAATTCGGTAAAAATTACAGAGATTTTTAATGTTCCTATATATCCAGAAACACAGTAAATTCTACCATATTCTGCAGGTTTTTGCCATACTTTTTTTCTCGGTGCATTTGCTTGAAAATTATATTTCTTTTATGCATCTATTTTTTTATAACATATAAAATAAATTATTTTACACGCTAATTAAATCTACAACATGAAATGATAACTTATACTTCATGAAATGATAACTTATACTTCTATCTAATATAGCAATACTGCTTCCTAGCATTGCTATATTAGATAGAAATGACTTTTAATTTCAATTGGTTTTCAATGTAGGAACATTTTCAATTGTTCACCAATTCGCACAACTCAACTATTAAAAAAATATTTTAGATAAGTTTTAGTCTTCAAGTTCATATTACTTTTAATTTTTTCAGGAATCTTAAGAAATGTTTAAGAACGCGTGTTTTTTTTTAAAGTTCAACGTATTTTTTTTATAAAATAGAAAAGTTTAAAAAGTAGATTTATCTTCTTAATGTAACCGCAATATTAAGATCTCATATGTTGTGCACTTTTTTTAAACTCAGAAGGAAGAGTACTTATCACACTTTTTTACTGTCACGCTCACCTTTTGGGCCGTGTCGTGAGGTCACGCTGAAGAGATTTCATCGCATTTCTTGTGCTGTATTGTGGGAAAAATTGGCGTTGTTTTTACACTTTAAAAATAAATTCTGCTAGAACAATATTAAGTAGTGTGCCGTAAGCATTTTGCATCGTGTGCGTAAGACTACTCTCAAGATAAAATTTTTAAAATAAAATTGGGGCACCATATTTATAACAATTAGAAACTTCTGGAATAACAGAAAAATTTTACACTTTCATGACTCAGATTATTGTTTTTATTATTCAGTAAATCAGTTACAAGCTTAAAGATGTGGTAGGATACATCATAAGGATTAAGAACTGTGTGACAATTCATGTCAGGACGTGTCAGGCAAGGGGCACCGCTTTATTATAAACTTGTTCATGCGTATTTGAAAATGGTACTTTTATCCGACAAATTATCTTTTTAATTTGGAATTTCCAAGCAATTATTGTCAAAAATGTATTCAAATAAGCCAAGAAATATCTGTTTTATTGTAATTTAATGATTTGGTGAAAAATTTGGCGAGTTTGGCAAATTACTCGCCAAATTATTGAATTACTTAAAACAGCTATTTTGAGGTCTATTTGAATGCCATTTTTGAAACTATTACTGCAAAATGTCTAAAAGAGTAGTAGTGGCTCAGAGGAGAGCGCTCGCCTATTAATGAAGTGACACAGGATCGAATCCCAGTGATTGCTGTTTGATATGAATTATGCATCCAAGTCTTAGTGCTGACGTAAAATATCCCCAGGGATAGACGGATCATGGGTTAGAGTCCCCTTGCTGTCAGGATAACCGCTGGTTTTTTTCGTGGTTTTCCACTTCATGTAACGCAAATGCGAGTTAATTTCTTCAAGAAGTCACTACAAAGGTAAGCCTCTCTCAATGCTTGATCCTGGAGTTCCCTTGCCCTCTGCATTTTGTTCAAAATTACAAAACTGCGAAATTGAATATTGGTAGTCGTAAACTCAGAATTGGGTTGACTGTTCAACGCCGGTTGTAAAATGAAATAATAAAAAATATAAAACACCTAAGTAACAGAAAAAAATCATGATAATTTAGATAAGTAAAAGTACGTACAAATACGTATGAACAAATTCATAATGGAGAGGTGCCCCTAGCGGTGTACAATGGCATTTCAATGCAGTTCTTAATCCTTATTATGTACCCTGCAACCCCTCCAAAATTTTAACCGCATTAGTGAATCACTCTGAATGTAGTACATTTTTAGCATACAGTAATGAACCGAATGAATTTACCGATAGGTAGACCCAGAAGAAGAAGTCCATATTTATGTTAAAGGTGAATTAATTTTATAACGTAATTATTTTTTACTTATGTTTTGGAGTTAAATTTCCCTAAATACTCCGTATTACTTTCATTTAACCCCCATCGCACTCTCGAAATTGCTAAATGGGGATTAACTTATCGAAATTTTTTAAAATTAAAATCCCAACACCAGTCAATAAAAATATTTGATGTATCGAAGAGATGATCAAGACCTTCTTACCATCTAAATCAGCTTCCGAAAATGAAAGTTAGGTATCACCCCTTAATTGTGACATTTCTCTTGTAGTTAACGCCAAAAATTTAGACTTAGTCAACTTTTCAAGTTTGCTGCAATCTCAATCTACACAGAGAAAAAAAAATTATGGTTAAAACTACAAGAATTTGGTAAAATTTACCGTGTTTCTGGCTCCATGGGTACAACAAAAAGTTTGGTAACCATCACAGAAGCGCTTTGGTAATGGTTTTAGCAAACTTAATGATAAAATGTAGTTTATATAATATGTGATAAAATTTGATAAATGTTGTAAAATAGGATAATTGTATCATGATATATTGAAGTATGGTAGTCAAATTATTCATTTGGTTAAATTTAGTATTATACACAAGATATACATTTCTCAATTATATAATTATGTATAGTATTATTGTATATAGTAATATTACAAAATGTGTAATAATAAGAAATAAAATTTTGAAAATCCAAATTTTCGGTAAACTGTTGCCAAAGGAACTGAAAAATTACCGAATGAGGTTTAAATACCATCTATCTTAGTTTTTAGTTTCAGAATTATGTTCTTTTTTCTTTTTAAACTGTAATGTCAATAACATACAATATAGCAATTTTATCAGATTTTTTTTCCCTGCGTAGTGTCAAGTCATAATTATATCTCAAATTAATTCTTCTACTGGTGAATTACACGATACTATGCTACAATTAGGATGGAAATACGGTGCAATTTAACACTTAATTCATTTTGAATCAAATTTGAAAGATATTATGGTTCAAAATAGCTATATTGTGGTTGAACGTTGATCCGATTTTCCAGAGAACGTATAAACAATCTTTAAGTGAACCGGAATTCAACAATTTGTCAATCGTAAAGCTGCTATATTTATTTGGAATAATAAAAAAGGACTTAAGTGTCGTTAAACATTTAGATCTCTGATTTTACGATAGTATCATTAATTTCTCGTAAATTATAAAATGCGGGAACGCGGAAGAAAATAAATATAATGGCTCATTTAAGAAATTTATGATAAATATTAAGAAGAAATTAAATTATCTTTTCGAATTTGATAGCCGTAAAAATAGATTCTATCTCAAAGTTATGTTTTCTGGCTCCAGTTTCAAGTCTCCTTGTTACGTAATCTTATTGTAATTATGCATGGGCGGAATTTATAGTTATGTGGATTTAGAATTTTGAAGAAAAAAAACATTTTGTTGCTAGTTTGAATTAATTGATTTATTATTTCATTGAACGTTTTTTTTCTTATAAGAAAAATCAGTATTTAATAATTTTACGCAAAAATGTGCAATTTTTTCGTATTTCTATGCTAACTTGCTTTAACTCACTAAGAATTAGAAAATAATTGTACGCAAAAATGTGCAATTTTTTCGTATTTATTTGCTAACTTGCTTTAACTCACTAAGAATTAGAAAATAATTGTACGCAAAAATGTGCAATTTTTTCGTATTTCTTTGCTAACTTGCTTTAACTCACTAAGAATTAGAAAATAATTGTACGCAAAAATGTGCAATTTTTTCGTATTTATTTGCTAACTTGCTTTAACTCACTAAGAATTAGAAAATAATTGTACGCAAAAATGTGCAATTTTTTCGTATTTCTTTGCTAACTTGCTTTAACTCACTAAGAATTTTAAAGACGAATTAGAAAATAAGTGTACGCAAAAATTCGTATTTCTTTGCTAACTTGCTTTAACTCACTACGAATTTTAAAGACGAATTAGAAAATAAGTGTACGCAAAAATGTTTAATTTTTCGTATTTCTTTGCCAACTTGCTTTAACTCACTAAGAATTTTAAAGACGAATTAGAAAATAATTTTACCCAAAAATGTGCAATTTTTTCGATTTTCTTTGCTAACTTGCTTTAACTTACTAAGAATTTTAAAGACGAATTAAAAAATAACTTTTGTGATTTAAGACTGTAGCTTGAAAAATATTTAATTAAAATAATATAGGTGCCGTGTTGGCTCAGAGGATAAAGTACTCGCCTCCCAATAAAATTGTCTAGGTTCAAACCCCATCGTCTGAGCAAATTCCTCTCCTGGCTCGCACCGACGGCAGTGCTAACGTAAAATATCATTGGTTAAAATCCTCTTTCTGTTAATTGAGTTAATAGTGAGAGATTTTCGTGGTTTTCCACCATGCGAGTTATTTTCTTTAAAACATACTTCACGAAGGCTAGTTTGTTATTATACTTGATCTAAGAGTTCTCTTGTCTTTTGGATTGGGATCAAATTTCCAGGCTGTGTTGTTGAACTCTGATAGTCATAAACCCAAAACTTGTAAAACTTTAATGGAATAAAATTAAAGTATGAATCTTCGAAGTTTTTTTACCCTAGAGTTGAACTAAATTAACCAATTTCTACGGTATATGATGTTTAATATCGAGTATGCAGTTATGGAATTCAAATTCTATTCATATTATAAAACGAATTGCTGTTGGCAATAGTAATAATTTCGCCAAAGAATCAGTCTCTCTTAAAGAAGTTGAATTTAGTATATTATGAGTTGTATAAGCCAAATTTTAGAAATTCAGTTGTAAACAAAATTTACTTGCAAATTTATATAAGAAATGGAGAGAAGTGTAAAAACGCTGATTTATAATAATGGTTGATTTATAATATTTAACTGGTTTCTAAAAGTTGTTTTAAGTTACAAGATTATAATTGTGATAAAGTTTAATAAGAGTTAGATAGTAGTAATCAAATAGTAATTTTTAGATATTTTTTGTCTGATTCATAAGTCGTAAACAAGAGAAATGAGGACCAAACAGTAAAAAAAAAGAGGGATAATCAAAATTAAAGTAATAAGAGGGAATTTTTGAATTTTAAAAACAGAAGAGACTTAAATTAAAAGAGATTCTATTCTTAAAGTATTCTTTTAAACTAAAAGCATTCTTTTGTTTTAAACTATAACCTGAGAAACTTATTGCAAATATTTTATATTTTACTACCCTAAATTGCAAAAGAATATTTTTTTCGCAAAGCATTTTTTGAATAATAAAAGATTATTTTATTTGAATTCAGATTATTGATGATCCGTTAAAAGTGGATTGATTTTGGTTACTTCCGAGGAGAATTTTTTTTTTAATTGAATCTTTCCCTCTTAATTAATAAAGATCTAATTTACAAATTGGTTTTCAACTCTGGGTGATTCATAATTTGGATAAACTTATAAATTCGTGTAATAGTGTTCACAGATTAAATATTGTATACTGTAAGTTGATCAAGTAGTAATTGATCATAGATGTATTTGACGTTCTTAAGACAAACGATTCTTTATACTATTTATTTGTTTTCAAATAATTTAAGAATTTTTTATTTTAATTTCTGGTCATAGGAGATGACTACAGAAATGTATAAACCAATTCATAAATACTTTCACTAAAATTTTTCTGTTGTTATTTTTCTGAACAACCAGCAAATTTCATATTTACTGAACATAAATATAACTCTGGAATTTTTGAACTTAATAATATAAATATTTTTCAACACTATTTAAATTTTAATATCCTGAGTTTCTTATGAAAATTATTTATTTCAAATTATCAATTTTCATTAAAAACCAGGATAAGAAACTAATCAAACCAAGTTATTTATTTCATAATTCTAAAAATACTTCTTTTTTTATTAAATGGGTACAGTAAGAAATTGTTTGTCTACAACTGAACTATTTCTTTATCAATATCAGGAAAACTCCGTTGATTTTTTTATTCATTGAATAAAACAATAAAAATTGTTTAGTCAGATAATAAATATGCTACGTTCGTTCAGTTTTAACTTTTCTAACAGAGAATCCATAATTAAGTTACTACTGATTCGATAATCAAGATATTTCTATACGTTTTATTTTTTTCCGAAATTTCTTTAACAATTGAAAGAAATATAATACTTATTTATTTATTTTCAATCAAATCGTAAATTCTTAAATTGTGAATTTTTATGGACACAGCAAAAGAAAATTTTAAATAAATAAATAAACATACTGGAAGAACTCTTCATTTTAATCAAAGCAGAAATAAACAAAATATTATGATGATTCTTTTACAATTTAAGGAAGGTTTCCATAGTTTAAAAATTTGATAATGTTTATCTCCTTTAAATATCTCTTTACATTACCTTATTTATTTTCAAACAAATTAGAAATTCTTCGTTCATTTCCTATTCTGTGGAGACAACAATAGAAATTGCATAAATCAATTAGTAAATATGCAACAAGAATTCTTCAACAATCACATCAAACAATCAAAAGAACTAGCTTCTGATGCGAAAATCGGAAGTCTAAACCATAAATCACATTATTGTTAACAATCAATCAACTGTCCAGGTAAAGTGATTGTGGCTAGTCAACCAAGTAGAAAAAAATTAAAACAAAAAAAAGTTAAAACATAAAGATTCGAATTTCTTTTCTCTCGTGGTAGCCAAACGACATTTTATTGTTCGTTAATATCGGTTTCTTTTACATTGTCTGTCGAAGAAGAATTATCGTCAGGAAAAAAAAAGTAGCTCTTGAAGAAGATCTACAACAAAAGAAAGAAAAAAAGTAATTCATTTTATCTTTTTATTTTTTTGCTGTTTATTACTTTCTAAGTGGGGATATTTCACTCCAATTGCTGTATTATTCTTCCGTGACGGTGACGGTGATAAGGCATGCTTTCAGCTATTGTTTTTCTCTTTCGTAATGTGGCAGCAGGCGCGCTCTGGTTATGACGTCATCAAATTAAGGAGGTAAATTATGTTTGTTCTGAAGAGAGCATTGATGCTATTTAATTGGTTTAGCGAAATAAGCAAAAATAGTACTTGCATAATCTTGATAATTTATTTTGGCAAACTGCATATCATTGTCTTCATTTTTTAAAAGCTTTAATCTGTTTGATAAAATTGTAAACATACCAACAAAATAAATTTTTTTAACTTCCTTAAAAATTTCTTAAATTTATAATTAACTTTTTTTTAATCGATATTGGAAGTTGTTAAATATCGTAATTCAGCCACTGCCTGAATCGAAAATAAGTATTGCAGTTTCAAATCTAATACTAAAAGAGCATGCATGAATGAAGCAACTAATTATTTTTTGAGCACAGGAAAATGATAAGGAGTCGCCCCAACGTATACAGCGCCCTGTTAATCAACTCAACTATTGGTTAATAAAGTTTTTTTTTTCATCGCTTGGTCATTTGCTTTGTTTTTTGAAATACTTGGATCTTTTTCTTTATTTTTATGCAATTTCCTAATTTCTCATAAATACCGTAAACTTAGATTATATTTTTAATAAATATTTTTTTGCTTTATCAAAATAATTTTCAGCACATTGTATGCATCATTTCAGCTGTTTACAATTATCAAAAATACAGGATGTACCAAATTTTTTTAAACTTTCGATTGTGAATTCTGAGTAAAAATACTTTGCGTTCATACAACATAAACGTATAGAAAAACTTATTTGTCATATAGAACAATGCAGTGGCCATATAAAATGGCAAATACCTTTAAAAGATTAAAATAAGCAACATTGTTTTATACCAAAATATTGTTCCATACCTAAACTCAAACTCCTACACTCAAACGTAGTTCAGAGATTTAATATTACCAAAATGTTACGAAAAAAATTTATCGAAGAATTTACATAGTAGTGTGTCAAAGAGCTCAATAAAATATCAGAATTATAAGCATGCATTCAATTTACCTTTTTTTTAAATTTATCTAAACTATACAAAGTTCATTAGAAGTAAAGAAACTATTGGAATAATTCACTTTTATAAAGTTAATATAAGTCATTCTGTGACAAGTTTAATTTTCTGCTTCTGTTTCAATCTCTTGGTAAACAATTATTTTCAAATATCCCTTCAGTCCCTTCATAATTTTGTAAAAATATCATTAAAACCGGTTATCTTTTATCTTTAAAACCGGACAGTCTTTTTGTGAAAGGCTCTTTTCTTTCGATTTTGTAAAATAATCATTAAAATCTTTTATAAAAAGACTAAAGGTGTTTTTTTTTAGGTTTTTAAAGGTTCCATTTTTGAAACTTTGAAAAAGCAAATCTGTTCGGGTCTTCTTTATGTGAAAGATTTTATTTTTGTGAACTTCAAATAATCTCTTCACAACTTTCTGAATTTAAAGTTAGCGTAGAATGTTCCAACTGGGATCCTGCTTTTGTGAATGTGTGGAATTAAAGACCTGTTTTTTTTTTTTTTTGTAGAAACATACACGCCTTCCAAGGAGTTTTAGATTTTAAAAATTAAATTGATATCGTCATCGAGGAAACAATGCTTAAGAGGAAATTTTTATTTAGTTTCTTTTGTGTAAATTTTGGCTCTCAAGCATTAAAAGACTTTTACCTGCACATTTTAACTGCCATAACTTTCTCAATACGTTAGATTCAGGAACTCTACGTTATTTACAGGAACTCTACTTTAAATACAAAGTCTCTACTTTAAATACAAAGACTCTACATTAGATACAGGAGCTCTGCTTTAGGTACAAAGACACTACTTCAGATACAGGAACTCTATTTTAGATTTAAGAACTTTCATTAGATACATGAATTCTAGTTTCGATGCAGGGACTATACTTTAGATACAAGGACTATACTTTAGATACAGGGACTTTTTTATATACGGGGATTCTATTTAAGATGCAAGGACTCTTCATTAGATACAGGGACTTTACTTTAGATACAGGAACTCTATCTTAGATAAAAGGATTCAACTTTAGATAGAGGAACTCTACTTTAGATACAAGGACAATACTTTCGATACAGAGACTCTTTTTAATATACAAAGATTCTATTTAAGGTACAAGGACTCTTCACTACAAACGGGAACTTTACTTGAGATATATGAAATCTACACAAAGTTAAAGAATAGATTCGTAACTCACAGAATAATTGTAGAAAGTTAGTCTAAAAAGTAGATTAAACTGATTTTAAAGGTAAATGCAGCATACTATGTTTCTACTGAGCAAACATTCGAATCAATTGCAAACTCACATGTTGTTTCAACAATAAATATTATTTTGCAATAAATAATATTATGCTCGAGAGCATAAAAATATAACAAACTGTAGTCAGAACAATATCTAAACATCAACATGAAATGTAATGAAATCAAAACAAAATAAAATTCGCTCATTTCTAATAGATTCATTTCATAAGGACAAACCCACCAGGAAGCGCAAGCTCATCTAGGTGATTACTTAACATTCATTCCTCAAAAAAAGAAGAAAAAAAAAGATAACGAATGTTTAAGAAGGTTAAACGCCACGTTCTATAATGAGGAAAGTTGGAGGCATGCAGCTATAAAAGTTCTGATCTAAATGATTGGAGTACGATAAAAAAAAAATCGTTTGCTAAAACCCAACCCAGCTTTTTAACTGAAACCTCACAATTCACGATTCATTACAAGAATAGACATTTAAACTCAACTCCATCGGTAATTTTTTTTCACGAACGTAAAACAAACAAAAAAATAAATGGGAGAGTAATTTTTTTTTATCTGAGAAGATAAATACGGTGTTTAAGCAAAACGGAATCTAAATTGCTCGTTGAAGAAATGAACTCACTGCTCTTTAGACAGTAAATGATCTTAAATTGGTATTGTTTTAGGAATTTGAATAAAGCTTTAAATTGCATTTATAAAGTAAAAAAAACTAGGATATCTTGCTATTAGTCAATATAGAATTTGGTCCAAGTTTATAAAAATAGCTTCCTATAGCTAACTGCTATATATAGCATTAGAAAAACTGTCGGAAAACGGCAAACAAGTTTACTTGCATAACTCCTATATCTCGCTCCCTATCTCTAAATCGTGCGTCAGACGAGTTTTACAGTACTAGATATCACGACAGGATAGGAGATGACAAAGTACTCTAACTTTTGGTTTTAGACCCAATCTTGCAGAAAATGAATTTTAAATATATAGCACCGGAGATGCATATCTTTTGGTCAACAAACGAAAAATCGCAACATGAGTTTAAAATGTATGGTGAAGTACTCAATACTTTGGTCTTAAACCCAATCTTAAGGCAAATGAATTTAAAATATATAGCAACAGATCTTTAAGTCAATAATTAAAATGGAGAACCAGAAAGCTCTATGGAAACACTCAAAAGCTCGGTAATTTTTACCGAAGCTCTTTGTTAATGATTTTCGAAAAATTAAAAGTAAAATACAGTTTTATAATATGGGATAAAATTTGGTAATTTTTTCATAATACGTTAGAGCATGACGTTAAAACTATTTATTCGGTTAAATTTACATTTCAGTTATGTATTTTTTACTAAATGTATGTTCTAGAAACTATAATTTTGAAAACTTGAATTTCTCGTAAACCATTACCATGATGAATGAAAAAATTACCAAAAATAATGGTTGAAATATCTATATTTCGATTTTATTAACCAGAATTATGCTTTTTTTCCATTCTCAGAAATGTCATTACCATATAGTGCGAAACTTTACCAGAATTTCTTTCTTCGTGTAGCCTGATATACAGGATGTATCTATTTATAAATAAAATTAAAACAACATGAATTCTTATTTACAGAACCGAATCTGTTCCATTTTCATTTTTGTGCCATTATTTGTTTTTCGCTTGCATTGTTTAAATTTGCATTGTTTAACTTTTATTTATTTTTATAAAGCACAGGGTATACCCATTCAAGTAATGAAAGATTATAATATAAATAGAACGATTCAAATTTAAATTGCTTTTCGAAATTTAAATTTGAGAACTTATGTTTGACAAGGCTTTCAATCAATCGGTAGCGTATTAAATTATTATTTTTGTTGTGCTGTATATTTATTTTCTACAAATTATAATTGTTTTTAAGTAGATCAGATAAGAATTTTTGAAAACGTTGAGTATTTTACATGTTCTATCAACCTAGAAGAACCACCTAGAAAAGATACCTCTAGAAGGGAGCTCCTCTCCTCTACCTAGAAGGGAGAAGGCCTCAGCGCCGATCAATTTAGTAGTCCGACGTAACGAAAATATACTGTACAGTGGAGAAAAAAATAAGAAGGATGTTGGGTTATTAAGCTGCGCAGTATGGGAATTAGCGAAAGATGTCATTGCGTTTGAACTACTAAAGTATCAAATTTCTTATTTATGGTAACCCGTGCTGAGGCCTTCTCTCTTTTAAGAGGTGTTGGTTCTATCTTATTTCGTTTAGCAATCATTTAAGCAGATAAAAAGCTTTTAACTTACTAAATATAAACATAAAATAATAAATTGCATGAAATTAGCTTGAAATTTGAATACATCACAAAACTGTGTCTTAGTAAACAATTTATAAGTCTTCGCAAATTTATTTTGTAATTTAAACTTACTTTTGAAAAAAAATAAATCATAAAAGTTAAGAAAAATTCACTTAAAGAGCACTAAAATTTGCAATAATTTTCGGACAAGTTGGAATTTCGAAAGGAAAAAACAAAAACAAATTTAAATGATTTTTCAGCCCTGCAAGTCCTCCGTTGTATTTCAACAGGCAGCAGATAATAGGTTTTGGGTAAAGCTTGTTAATAATTCTGGAACTAATTTTCAAATGTTAATTTTTATTTACTCTTTCGTACTACATGATTTTAGTTTCAAGTTTTAAAATCTTATAGTTTTTGAACAGCAAAATAAAATGTAAGGTAAAGTAGAACACCCAAAACAGTGGTGGTAGAGCTTGCGATTCGTTAATATAGAGAGACAATTAAATATCTTTAAATTTCATTTATTATTCAAAAATAAAATTGGAAATCATGAAATAAAGCAAAGAGCTTGCGAAATAAAATAAATTTGAAAACAGAGCTTTCGCCGAAAAAGGAAAAATAAGATATTTTGATAGACGCCTGCTTGCAAATTGCACATCCATAAGTTTTATTTATTATTAAAATCAAAATTAAAAAACAATAATCAAATCACAGAACTTCCATAATAAAGTAAAATTGAAAACTTTGCTTGCGTCAAAAATGGATCAACAGCCATACTTTTTATAGATGTTGCTTTTAAATAAAAAGAGAATGCGCATACATTTTATAAATTTTTCAATATTGAAATGAGAAAATATTAATTAAAAACTGTACAACAAACCAAAATCGTCTTCTGTTAAGAACGTCGTTTATTTATAACTGTGGTTTTTAAATATAAACTGAATATACACTCTCGCTTAGAAAAATGAATATAAATCAGTTTGCAGGAATTAATGTAGGTTAGTTTTCCCATTATAGTTTGAACTTTAATCTTATAAAATATATATTTTCTTTTAAAGATTCAATCAAAGAAGAAAATTAATTCGCATATCGTATATTTCTCAACCACGCGGTTTTAAATGCAAAACAATACTTCGAAATAAACTGTAAGCGCAAAATCTCAATTAAAATACCTCCAATAAATAATTGAAATGAGCGCATCAAAATATCATAATTTACGAACTCATTAAAGTAAGAAAAAAATCTGATTTAATCCCTTTTAACTCAAATAGTTCATCTCGGCGTATCGCACATCTATCACTATTTCCCCAGACCTTTGAACTTCACTACTACTATCCACTAGACATAGCAACAAATAAACAAAATTCGCCAAAGATGAAGTAAAAAAGAAGCCAAATAATAACAAAAATCAACAATGAAAAAAAGTAAAGGGTTAAGAGAGATGGTTTTGAAATGAGGGGAGGGGGGAGTGTAGAATAAACCGTAATCGCACCCGGAAATCGGCCAGCGCAGTCACTGGCTCTTATACTCTAGAAGTGATCTTCTAGCTATTAGAAGATCCATGGCTTGTGTTTTCCCACGGCTGAAAGCAAGATTCTTATTGTTTTGTAGCAAACGTTAAGAGCTGATAGCAGTCCAGTAATTCATATTGTTCCATAAGAGGTTTTCTAGGGTATGCAGCGCCGCTATGGTCACGAAAGTCTGATAGAATATTTGATTGATATCTACTGTGAGGATTTATGACAAATAAGAATATGTTTAATAAAAATTTTAATGGGTTTTGGGATAAAGTTATCATAAAGTAAGTATTTAAGAATGTTTTATGAAGCTATTCTTAAAAATAAAAGTTTGATGGCCTTAAGCTTGGAGCTAATTTTAAACTATATTTAGTATCTTGCACTCAAGAATTACCTGGACTTGACATTGGACGAAAAGTTTTAAGAAAAATGGGTATTAAACTTATTTTAAAAAAAAACCCTAATTGGCGAGTTTTATTTGAGGTTATATCAATATTATTAAAATTAATTAATAATTTTTAATCAAGAATAATCACTCCCCCAGTGTCTTAATGGCCAACGACAACAACATCAACAATGATTTTCAATTTTTGAACATTTTTATAAATGAAAACAGTGCAGTGTTGCTATTAATTTTCATGTATAAAATAATTAGATAAATACCTAATTATTTTCGTAAAACTGTGTTTTTTTCTCATCGACGCTTGAACTGTACATACTGACATTGTTTATTCCCTTTGTCGAATTATGTCGCTACTGAACTCTTTGATGCATATGGGACTCCGGTGTTTCTTTTATATAATTTCTTTAGACGCTCTAAGTACAAGCAAAAATCAATTTTGCTATTTTTTAATCATAAAAATCAGTCTTGTGGTTACTAAAAAAATGTGTTAGATTATCGGAAATATATTTGTACTAAAATATAAAATTAAAAAAAAGTAGGTTGAAAACAATTTTTCTCACTCTTAATCAAAATTTTATCAATAATTGTTTTTGTAAATTAAAAAAATTTCAATAAGGAAAAAGTTTTTCTCTTACATTTAAATAACTGCAAATAAGTGCAAATTTGAAAAATTATTGTTTGAAAGTATGCCGTGCTTGGAAGATTTTACCCTTTACGCAGAAAGAAAAACCCCCATGCTTCATTCTGTATTTCATAACCGTAAATTATTAAAAAAATAAATATTATATTTCTTTATTTTAACCTAAATTAATCTAAAATAATGTAAAAAGTATGAAAAATATGTTTAATAAAAATTCTGCGTCAGACGGTCAGCACTGAGGCGCTGTCTAAAAATGGTCAAAACTTAACATAACAGTCATAAATATCTGTTACAAAATCACAACAGTTATAAAAATGACATATTATTCATAAAATGGTTATAATTTTCCGCATGTCAATAGAGCTTCTTAGATTAATCTAGAATTTTAGCTTTATATTTATTAATTTTCCGGAGCATCTTTATCGAACTCTTAAGGGGTTGGATCAATCTAGGACATTGGAAAAAATTCTTTCAATTTATTTGATTAAAAAATATTTTAATATCTTAAAATGATTAAGGCAAAATTTTGTGAGTAGGAAAATATATCTAACAACTTTCACATAAAAATCTCACTGTCCCTTAATGTCCATTGCTGTGCGTTCAGAAAACTTCTAATGCAATTTTACGGCATTGCTTAGAGTTTAATTCCAGTAAGTGTTGCTGATCCTAACTTAAGATACAAGTTTTTTAATGATCATTTTCAGTATTTTTTGTTTATAATTGGATGGACATATTAACTCTTTCCTAATTTTTTTTGCCGTTTTATTTAAGCGTAAGTTTATATTTTTTACTAGAACTGAAATACTTATGTTTAAATTTTTATTATTTTCAATTTTATAATTTTTTATTGTAATTAGAGATAAATAGTACTGTGTGTTCAGGTATACAATACTATTTATCTCCAGAGATAAAATAGCACTGTGTCTATAAGTTTTTTGATGTGTATTTATTTACTAGCTCCAAAAGTAAATAGAAATGTAGGTCAAGTTTTCAGTATTTTTCTTTTTTTGCCCATGTATTTTTTTTTTTAAATTGAAGCACTAGCATTTTTCTTTTATGTTTTTATTACCATCTAATAAAAATTTAAATTTTTTATTGTTTTTCTAATTTTAAAGTTTTCCTTACTAAATCAAAACTCAAGTTTCATTATTTGTCCTAATCTGCATTTTTTTAAATTAAAAAATAAAGATACAATGTGTTAATATCTTCATTTTCATAAAATATCTTGTTTTTTTTTCTTCTCATTTATATTTTTAACTACATAAAAATCTTAGGTAAAGCATATAAGGCATCTAAATTTTTTTTATATTTCTAATTTTCCACGATTGAATATAAAAAAATACCATTAAAAGTCATTTATTCGATGTGTTTATTACAGGTTTATGTTAAAAGATTATTTTGATTCATCTTATATTTTAATATTTTTACAGGAGCATTTTGTAAACGAGACTTATAAAAGCAACAAAGCTTAGCTCTCTTTTTTATTTCACGTGTTTAGCGTATTTAAAAGTTAATTTAAGGTCAACCTCCATATTTTATTAATTTTATTGCGTTTTCATTTAGTGATAAATTTACAGGTAACAGAACCAAGCTATCTTATTTATTTCATGCCTCAATTGCAAGTCTAATTTTGAAAGATTATTTGGATTCATCCTGTAGTTTATTACGTTAATAAAATTTTCGTTCAATAGAACATATACAAGCAGCAAAACGTAGCTATCTTATTTATTTCATATGTTCCTTGCATGAGGAAGATGACTTCGAGTCCTGTATTTTATTACTTTTAAGGTATTTTTATTCAATAAGTATATTAGAGCAACAAATTTTATTTATTCCATGTGCATAGGAGTAGTTTTTAGGCCCGCTGCATTTTTTTAAAAAAAGATTACAGGATTTTAATTATAACAGCCTGTGAAAAGTAATGCTTCGCCATTTTCCGTTTATTGATTAGTAAGTCTAGAGTTAAAGTATTTTGTCTTACCACTTCAACCTGATAATTTATATAATAATCGCATTTTCGAATTGAGTGATAAAATTGGCGACGTTTCTGAACATACCTATCGTTTTCATTATTGTTCCTTTGTAAATGTCGCCAGTGGTCAATTGCCCTGAACTTCCTTATTTTGCTTTGTTTATTGAAGACCCCCTCAACAAGGATTGGTGAAGCGAAGAGCTACTTCCATGTATTATGAAGGATTTTGAGAGTTATTTCCGGCAATGTCTTATCGATGAGTCTAAGAATGGGAGAAACAATGCTCTTTGGCGCAGAAAACTACCATTAAAGACCATTTGGCGGTCATATTAAAAATTCATTGTAATCGTCTGCTCTTTTGCCATAGATCAAGTTTATTCGAGTCTAGTTATATACATTGTTTTTCTGTAATGGGAAAATGAGAATTAATTCTTCAAAGCTTTATTTTAAGGTATCGTGGCCATCGTGATTTGATAGGTATCTCTTGTTTCCGGCAGAAAATAGCTCTATTTTGTGAAGATGCTCATGATACTATTTGGCATGAAATTTTAATGATATTTTCTACTTTGTATTCGCATAATTGAAAATTTTAATTTTAATTTTTTGTTGACTGTTAAGATGCTTTATACTGTAGTTTAAATGTTAAGACTTTTAGTTGACTGTTAATATGCCGACATAGGAGTAACGACGAATAAGGATTTTAGGGAGATTTTTAATAACCTGATTTCTTAAGAAACGCCACACCTTTGTAACTTTTCATCTAATGTACAGTGCACCAAAAAAAAAAAAAAAAAAGCGGACCACCCTAAATAACTTTCGATCTAAAGATCGGATCTTCACGTTCTAAGACTCAAACTTAATAGTACGAACGGGTGACCTCAAATATGCTAACTAATTAGTGCAGACGATATTTTAAATTACGAAATCAGACTCAAAAACTTACTTTCTGTCTATAAATATTCATTTTTTTCAACGGATTCGGATTTCTAATCCCCAAATTATAGGAGGTAGCCGCAATCTGGGAAATATGGTTCCCATAGTTTGAATCCCATAATGTTAATTTTACTTTTTCTGTATATCACAAAATTTCGAGAAATTTTTAAGTGTATTGAAAAATTTTTGTACACAATTATAAAACTTATTTATTCAAAGATTACACGCAAAAAATAAATTTTAGTGAATATTTATTATTTTATTTAATATAATCGAATATTTTTTTGAATTGTAAGTTATAAAATGTTGTATTTTCAGGAATAAAATTTTTCACATTATTTTAAAGTATCTAAATACAAATACAAATTTTGAGCATAATCGGTTGAATAGCTTCTGACAAATCGAATTTGAAAAAAGTCGTATATTTAAAATACGATTTCTAAGGAGCAATCGATTTCGTTCGAATTTTATATTTTGCCATGTAAATTTACATACTTTGAAATGATGTATTAATTTTTTACCTAATAATTCAAGATTTTTCGATTATTATTAAATAAAAACATGAAAATAATAAATATTTACTAAAAGTTATAATTTGCACTGAATTACCTTAGGATAAATGAATTTTATAATTATGCGTCCTAATCCTCATGGGATGCAATCCTGATGATTTCAGGGTGTAACTTTAGAGATCCTAATTAATTAGAATAGACATCATTTTGAGTAGAAAAGGGCACACAAAAGCGCTCTTTCACTGAATAAGCATACCCTTCATTCAATATGCGTTTTGATAATTCGAAGGTAGCCGTTATCTGGAAAATAAAATCTCAATAGTTTGGTCAGGACAGAGATCGGATGTTTGGTCCGTTTATTTTTAATTTTACTTTTTGTTGCGTATTTCGTCATATCTCTAGAACTTTTTAAGCAAATTAAAACTTTTGAATTCTTTAACCAAGTTTTTGCACACAATTGCAAAACTCGTTTATCCAAAAAACATACTAAAAAATTATTTTTTATAATTAATTATTGTTTTTTATTATTTAATTTACTAACAGTCGAAAAATTGTACAGCATAGAAATTTTTACATCTCTTTTATCTGCGCAATTTGAAATGAAAGAAATCCAGAATTTAAAGGGAGTTGGTCAAAAAGTTTTTGAAAAATAAAACATGATTTGTTTGAGATGACGAAATACGCTAAACGTTTAACATTGAGGAGTCAAAACTTTTGACCACTCTGTTGCCTAAATTTTTCGGACCATATTTTCAAGATTGCAGCTATATCTTCCTCTTTCCATCAGAGTCAAAAATACGACAAGAAAAGAAAGCATATTTTCTCAGAGGAAGTACGTTTTTTTGTGTCAGATTTAGCCATATAATCTGTACTAAGTAAAAAAAAATATCATCTGTTCAAAGTAATATGCATATTTAAGTTGAGGTACTCTAATTATTAAGATTGCTTCTTAGCATGTGGCAATACGTTAGGGAGGTGTTTATGTGTTAGCTTTGCGGACAGTAAAGAATACTTTGATGAACAAAGAATGAATAAAAATAATTAGCAAAATAAATGAACTAGATAAAATTATACTTATTAATCCTTTGAAACAAAATTTTTATTAAGCATATTTTTTATACTTTTTCTTATTATTTTGTATTAATTTAGGTCAAAATAGATGAAAAATATTACATTTAGCATTTTAATACTTTATAATTACAAAATGCAGAATAAAACTTCGGTGTTTTATTTACGTTAAAGGTCCTTCAAACACAGCTCACTTCCAAACATTAATATTTTCAAATTAGCACTTATTTCCAGTTATTTAGATCTAAGAGAAACAGTTATTCATCATATTTTAATACAAATGTAATTTCGGTAACCTATCAGATTTTTTTAGTAACTATTAAATTTTTATTTACTGAACTGTACTGAACTATATTTTTGATTGCTATTAGAATGTCAGAAAAAAATATATAAAAGGGACAGTGGTGTCCTATCTGAGTCAAAGGGTTAAGTAAAGACAAAGGGAATAAACCAAAAAGATATCATAAGTGAGAAAGTGGATTGAAATATATCTAAAAATGATAAATGAGAAAAAATTGGCAACTAAAATGTTTTCAGTTTTTTTTCAAGATCCCTTAAACCTTTAACAAACGCTAAAGGTACTTTTAAGAGAAATGAAAACACAACAAAAATATGTTACGAAGAAAAATGAGTTTCCTTTATTTATTTATTTACTTTTTAAAGAGCACCCATTACACCTCAAACATGATTTAGCTCTATCTTTACGTCTAGCACTCAAATAATTCAAAATGAGTTTGTTTTCCTTACAAAATTGGATTTGGAACGATATCTCACCTGGTCGCTTATAAAAACAAACATACGAAGCGAAAGTAGTTTAAATATAAAAAATAAAAATGGCTATAAGAAAAATAAAATAAAGTGAAGTGAACATTTTAATACAGCAGGGGTATTTCCGTGAGTAAATTCGTGATGGTTTGGGTTCACTATCAGATGATCCTTAGGATCATCTGAAGCTGCGAGTTTGTGATGAGTAAGGCGGGGCATCGGCATAATCATCATGGGGTCAGGTTCAGCGGCCAGTAAAGGGTTATAGTTTTGAAAGTAGTAAATTTTGTCGCCAAAATCAGTGGAAAAGTTTTCGAATTTTAAAGGTAAGAAAGAAATTCATTAGTTGTAATAGACATTATGATTTTGACGAACAATAAGCTTGACTTGCAAGTTTTGAAAGAAATCTTGCGTATGGTAAAGTCAGAAAATGGTTAGCAAATACTATTCGATTTAGAGTTTGTGAAATTTAATAAATACATGTATTGTTTATCTTATTGCAATTTTTCTTAGCCTAAATAAGTCATTGTGCAAAAGCTGTTTTTGTAAAAATAATAATAATTTTAAAAAAATTATTATTATTATTATTTGAAGAACAGTTAAAAATCTTATTTCCTTTCACTAATGGTAGAACACAGGAAATTAATAACTACTGCATAAAATTTTTTAAAAAAATAGCGCTTTAGTTTAAATTATTTTTGTGCGAAATTTCATGGGTAATTGTGTAACTTGACTTGACAATTGAGTAACCTACTTGGGCAATTGAGTAACTCACTTGATTAAAATTTAATTCCCTAAAAATATTGACAAGGAATTAAATTTTTAATTTAATTCCTTCAAAATATTGACAAACCATCCGGCCTGTGTAGGGGTCAGGAAAATTGGCTTTGCATCAGAAAGATTTAGGGTTCGAATCCTGGGAAAGGCATGGATGTTCTTTCATTCTCTGTACAATCTTTCCTCACGGTGGGAGTAACGTTGGCCCACCTGATATAGTACCCCTGGAAAAATTGCCAACAAATCTGGCCTTCAGATGCCTGTATGACGTTAGTCATTCTCCAGGCGGGCATTGGAAAAAAATGTTGACAAAATATTGTAGGACCTAATATCACCCGAAAAAAATATCATAGCTCATAATCTCACTCAAAAAATTACCATAGAACCTAATTTTATAAGGACAAAATATAATGTAATCTCATTCCATCCGGGTAAAATTATAATGAGACATAATACCACCTAGTCTAAACTTCATAATTACCCCTGGACAAAATATGATGGGGCCTAATCTCACTCGGGCAAAGTATCACGGAATTTAGCATGACACGGAAAAAAATTATGGGATATATCACACTAATAATATGGGATATATCACAAGGAACCTAATATCATCCAAGAAAAAAAAAACAAGTGGTATAATGTTAGTCAGACAAATTATCACGGAACCTAATGTCACCCAGGGAAGGACTTAATGTCACCCGGACCAAAATCATGTATTGTCCCAGAAGTTGGGCGGTATGAGAGTGTGGTAAGGAGATTGGGAGATTACTACCACCATCTACCCTTCAATCTAAATTGTGGTAGCATAGTACTAATATGCGCCAGTCTCAGACCATCATTAAGAACCAAACCCAAAATGTCTCTAATGAACCATTAGTGTTACTCTAATTCGACTTTGACTGCAAAACCGTTATCGTGAACGTAATTTTAAAATTAACCATTATCTTATACATAGTTTTAAAATTTAATTAAAAAATAAATTTTTTTTTGTATTATTATCCTTCTGGACTAAATCTTTAATGATTGGTCGAATTCTGTACGATGGATTCGTGGATAAAAAAAATCGCTCACAACTGAGACTAAACTAATCTCGGTGGAAACTTATCACTCTGTTTCGGCTTGTAATTCTCAATCCATTTCATAAGCTTTCTAATAGTTCATTCTTACATCATATTTAGTTGATGTAATAATTAAACTTGATCATTTCTTTTCACCAGAACATGTAATGAAAAACGTCTTATTTACTGACTGTGAAAATGAAAAAGCATTTCCTGGAATTTTCCTTTCCCCGTTGACAGAGATGTTGTTTATAATTGCCCAATTCTGTCATTGATAAATCTGGGAAGACCTTACACGTTTTGATTCACAAAAAAAGTCTTATTTTTTGATTCTCCATTTGATTGCATTTCCTGTCGCATATTTTTTTCGCAGTAAATGAAAATGAATAAAGTTTAATTTTATATGCTCCGATTTAGAAAGCGAATCATCAAAGAATAAAAATGTGAGTGTTTATTTATTTATTTATATTTGAAATTGAGCTGCAATTCTAGAAATCTAAGAAATTTTAAATAACTTCGTTTAGAATTTTGGTAATACATTTTATTTAAATTGATTGATCTCTGTTGGTATACAGACTGATAAAAAAAATAAAATAAAGAAAAAATAAGAGGGAATCAGAAAATCAGGTGAACTTTTTGAACAGCGGTTGTCACTGTACTAGAGAGAAAAAGAAAGCTTATTAATTTTCGGCTATGACTTATTTCTAAATTGGAGTACAATTTATTGTTTTGTTTTATTTTCCAAATTAAATATTTTTTTTCAGATAAAATTCATCTTGATTCAGCATTACAGCATATACAAGGGAGAATTTTTTTGTTGCATTTATATGAATACTTGATCTTGCTTAATTCGAGGGTGGGTAATTCAAATCTAAAATCAGTTTTGCTCCTAAGCCTACAGATTTTTTTGAAACGATATTTTAAATGTATAAGTTTAAAAACGTTATACATAACAGGGGGTGACGTAAATGTTAGAATAAACTTTTAGGGGGAGTTAGGGCATATTATCAGGAGTAGGAAATGTACAAGAACTCATGCCCGGAAATGTTGTCGTACGCCTATAGGGGAGCTCCCTCATAAGGATCTATTCAGAAGCACACTAAGAAATAGATCATAGTAGGAAAGCGCACCAATCAGCGTATGACGATATTTCCGGGAATCGATAAAATAGTTTTAGACTGTTTTATTTCCAAATTTTATTTTTACGTTCATTCAGTTCTTATGTCTCTCTTGGTGTTGGAGGGCTGACTTGGACCGTTAATAACTTCTGACCAATTGCACTAGGGTACTGAAATCCTGAAAGTCGTTTAATTTTTATTTAGTTGGTTCGGAAGAGAAGATTTGAAAAAAACAAATTTCATTTTGATTTAGCATTAGCCATTGCTTTAAATTAAACTGTAGATGATTTTCTTTGGATCGGAGGTGCTGGCGTTTGTCAGGTGTTGAGGTAGCCAAGGCCTGCAAGGGGCTGTTGCGCTGACAATGAAAGAAGATTTTCTTTAGGAGTTAATTGCATATTATTTAATGTTTAAATATATTTTACAAGCTCAATGATCACCGTAGATAGCTGTACTACGTCACCGAATTTTTGTTTCTAAAGTCATCTAAAACCACAAATTTATTTTGTTTATCGGTGAGATTTTCAGACGTGTTTTATTAAATTAAATAAATTAAAATCTCAATAATTGAAAGGGAGAAAAAATTATGTACGAAAAAGCAAAGTTAATGGAGGATAGGTACAAGCTAATTTAGGGAAACCGTAAGAAAAACGCCATGTTATTATTGACGCCTATGATGCCTAATTTTTAGTAACTAGTACTGATACTGTTACGGTTATGCTACGAGATCAAGTTCAATGGATCCCCAAAATAAATTTTTTAAAATTCTTCATGTGCAACATCTTCGTCCACATTACATGCGAGATGTGCCAGTCATCTAAGAAAAGAAGAGCCCGGAAGAAGAGGATGAATCCGTTGCTGAAATACAAGATAAAACACGACATCCGGGATCCTGGATAATCACGCTGACCTCACATCAGGAATTCGAACTTGCAATTTTAACTTCGTGATTCGAATTGATTTAAAATTAAAATTAAATGAATAAAGAAATCGTTTACCTGTCAAATATTTATCTCACATTTAGTGGTATTTTTTTTAAAATTCTTTTTCAATGTTTTTTTATTTTTTTTTATTTTTTAATTTTTTGCTGTGACATTTGAAACCAATAATTTTTCCATCGGTCAGCAATAGGGTCATTCATTTCCATTGCGGGTGATTTGGTAGCTGTTCGTACTAAGGAAATGTTAAAGCTCGCTTGAATTAGAGACATTTTTTAAAAAAAAAATTCAGACAAAAAAATTATCGATTTTTTTATTGTAAATTTAATTACACAAATAGTGAGTGAAAAATTGGAATCTTAAAAAGGGCTATGCCCCTTCATGTATAAAATGTGATGGGGCAAACCCCCTCCCCGGGTTCTATGTTCCCTGCTACCAAGTACTATAACGTAAGGTATAAATAAATAACTTACATGCAAATTCCATTACAACATTTCTTAATTTTATTTCAATAGTAGCCAAGGAATTTTGGACATTTGTTTTAAATATTTATGATTGTAATAGTAGCCAAAGATTTTTGAATATTTGTTTTAAATCTTTATGACTGTAATAGTAGCCAAAGATTTCTGAATATTTGTTTTAAATCTTCATGACTGTAATAGTAGCCAAAGAGTTTTGGATATTTGTTTTAAATCTTTAAGACTGTAATAGTAGGCAAAGATTTTTGGATATTTGTTTTAAGCCTTCATTACTGTAATAGTAGCCAAAGACTTTTGGATATTTGCTTTAAATCCTTATGACTGTAATAGTAGCCAAAGATTTCTGGATATTTGTTTTAAATCTTTATGACTGTAATAGTAGCCAAGATTTTTGGATATTTGCTTTAAATCTTTATGACTGTAATAGTAGCCAAAGATTTTTGGATATTTGTTTTAAATCCTTATGATTGTAATAGTAGCCAAAGATTTTTGGATATTTGTTTAAAATCTTTATGATTGTAATAGTAACCAAAGATTCTACATGACTGTAATAAATCAAGGGATTTTTCTAATTTAAGAGAATGCCCGATATGGTATGACGATAATAATATTTTTCATGCTTAAATAGAGAAGTATAAAAATTTTATAAATAGTTATAATTCCTGCTTCACTCAATTTATAAAACGCCAAAATTATTTTAATATCACTTTTTACGAGAAAACATCGCCAAATATGGCACATCTACAGCAAACAGTGCGATACCGAGTTAGAAGACAATTACAAGATTCGCTGTTTAGAAGAAGACTACTTGCCATGAAAATACAAGTAAGAAAAAATGGCATTGTTGTTGTGGATGAAGGTGAAATTCACGCATTTGCACTTCTTTTTTAATGGGCGTTTCTTCTGTACACATATTCCTTTCACCGATAATGTTGAAAAATGATTGCATTAGGCAACAGGGAAAATATTACAAGAGCAATATCAGTTGTTCTTCAATAAATAAACGTGAAAATAACCTAAAAAATTTCTTAACTCTTCTAGTTTTAAAATAATTGGACTACATTAACCCTTTGATGCAGATAGACATCACTGCTAGTTTTATATATTTTTTTCTGATGGTTTCATTACAAGAAAAACTATACTTTGTATATTTTTTTTATTCATAAAAAAAACTCTAATAGTTACTAAAAAATCTGTTACATCATCAGAATTATATTTGCATCAAAATATAAAATACAAAAAAGTAGTTTGAAAAAATATTTCATTCTTATTTGAAAATTTATCAATAATTTATTTTGTAAATTAGAGAAATTTTAAAGATGAGTAACTGCTTCTGTTAGATCGAAATTGCTGCAAATTTTAAAAATTGTTGTTTGTAAGTGAGCCGGGTTTGGAAAATGTTTCCTTGAAAGTAGAAAAAAAACGCCAGTGTTTTATGTTTCATTTCGTAACCATAAATTATTAAAATGGTAAATATATTTTCACTTATTTTGATCAAAATTAACACAAAATAGTGAAAAAAAATATGAAAAATATGTTTAATAAAAATTCTGCATCAAAGGATTAAGAACTAATAAAATTTATTAGTTAATATTAAGGAAATATTAATTTTAGCAAAAATATGATGCTATTCCTAATTTAAAGACCCAATAGCTAAATTGTCCCCGAAATAAATACTTTTATACTCTTATTTGTATCCTTGAAATAAATCGGTAAGTGATGTAAAATAGGTAATGGTTATTTTTAGAAGCATTTTTTTTCCTGTTAAGGCTTTCGGAGAAATTGGAGCGGCTAATGTTAATAGGAGGTATTATAACAGCCGCTGAACAGCTGACCCAATTTTATGGGTTTACGACTACTAATGTTCAACTCCGCAGCCTTGTAATCTTGAACCCAATGCAGAAGACAAGGGAACTCCTGGATCGAGCATTGGGACAAATTTGCTTTCGTGGAAGACTTTTTGATGGAGCTAATCTGCATTTGCGTTTCATGGAGAGGAAGACGATGAGAACCTCCCACGGTTAGTCTGACGGGAAGGGAACCCTAACTCATGATACGTCTACCACTAAGGATATTTCACGTCAGCACTGTGCTCGGTGCAAGACGGATACGGAATTCGTATCGACTGGGATTCGAACCCGGTTCGCCACATTGGATGGCGAGCGCTCTGTTCCCTGAGCCATCGCGGCTAAATAATAGGGGGTATGTTACAAATCTGCACTTTCGAGAACCCCCCCCCCCCGGAAAAAAAACTGTGCAAAAACTTCTTGGTATCAAATACTAAGCAATTTTCTAGATTGCTTAAAGAAGAGAATCCAAAATTGTGGTGGGAATTAATACAATTTATCCACAATTGACACAGTTTCTTTTTCTAACCCAGTGAGATGATCTGTCTACCACTAAGGATATTTCACGTCAGCATTGTGGTCAGTGCAAGCCGGAGTCGGAATTCGTATCGATTGGGATTCGAACCCGGTTCGTCGCATTTACTTAGCGCCATTTGCAAATACCAGCAAGCCTGCTGGAAATCAAGCGAATTTTTAAGGCAGAGGGTGTGTTTCTTGTTTTTTCAGTAGCATAATCTCTGGCCAAGAACAATATTGCAGCCACACACACATCACAGCCCGTTTTACAAGGAGGACCCATTCATATTTCATCCATCCTCAGATCGTACTTTTGACCTGAACCAGAGAACGATTAGTGTCCAATTCAGTACCCCCAGAGGTATTGATTTGTAATGGGAACTTGAAGGACTGTGTGACCTCGATAAATTTAGCGTGCACTAGTCATCCTTAAATACACGGAAATTTGAGCTCCTGTTCTCACGAACACGAGTCCAACGTCCTACCAACCAGGCTCTTTCAACCCGAGATGTATCTTATAACAGTATAGATAAAAATTGATATATTAAGTTTTCTCTTTAACTCATGAATACTACATACCATATCATTGTTTCAGAAACTAATATTTTTAGGAAAGGAGTTAATTCTTGGAATAAGATGTAGTTCATTTTATCGAAATTCTCAATAACCAAAATATTTTAAAACATTTTTTTGGCAATACATGTAATAATATTATTGATGCATTTTTTAAATTGTTTACTTAAACATAAACATATACTATATCATTACTTGAATTATATATGCTGGGAACATTTTGCAAATTACTCGATTTTTGATAATATAATTTATATTAAACTAAATTTGATACTAATTTTTTATAGTTTTATTAGTAAGGGACCTCTTTTAGTCATTTATCTAGTCATTTATCTAGCTTTAAAACTAGATTAAATGTGCCAGGTGCACTTATACTTTTTTTAAAATAATTTTATTTATTTTTTTCAGAATTTTAAGCATTATCCTTTTTAGGAGGACAATTTTAAATGCGTCAATTGCACATATTTCACAACACTTTTGTTAATTGTTGAATATATTTCATATTTTGGAGTATTTGAAACCCCATTATCTCTTATAGTATAGCAATTCTTAATGTTCCATGTTTTAATATTCCAGAATAATTTTGTTGATTGTTGAAAATATTATTTATTTTGAAGCATTTGAATTTTTATCTTTTTGAGAATGCCAATTCTAAATGCGTCTGTTGTACATCTTCATGACAGTTTGTTAATTGTTGTCAATATTACGTATTTTCAAGTATTTGATTAATTATTATCATTACTAGGTTAGCAATTCTTAACTTTCCATACGTTAATATTCCAGAATAATTTCGTTAATAGTTGAAAGTATTACATATTTTGGAGTATCTGAAGCTTTATTATCTTTTCTAGGATAGATATTCTCAATTTTCTAGACCTGAATATTCCTGAACAATTTTGTTTTTTGCTGACAATTTTGCATAATTTAGAACAGTTGAATTCTATGTTTTTATTGTGGTAAATTGCTTTTTCGCAATTCTATAATTTTTTTTAAATACCGGAAATTCAAAACGGAAAGTTCGCTTGTTTGTGATTCTTTTTAATAGCAAATAAATTATGAGGTGGCTGGATGATTTCATATTTTTTAAGGTAATTATGAGTTTAAGAATTTGTTAATTACAAACATTTAATACAAATGAATTTTACTTAAAACGAATGGCTAAAAATATGTGATTTGGGCAGAATATTTAAGAGTATCGAGAATAATTGAATTGAGAATAATAAAAGTAGAATATTGAGAACGTGTTTGAATGTGTGTTTTGTTTTAAAATTGTCATGTAAATAAAAAGGCAACTTTTATCTTTTAATCTTGATACAAGAGTAATAAATGATCCTTTTAGAGAAATATATTAAAAAATACTGTGTAGATTACATTCATGATGCTTTCCTGTTGTGAAGTAGTTTTTTTCAAGCTTTATAATTTAACAAAATATAATCCAAAAACCTTAGATGATTCTTTTTCCTTTGCACTGCACCAAGAAATGTTTTGAACTTCATGTGTCTGAAAAGAAGGTTTCAATCAAATGAAATAACAGATAAAAATTTTGTGAAAGTACTGAAAAAATTTCAACAGTTATGATTTAATGATTGAATTTTACCTATATGATTTGAAAAGTAAAAAGTATACTAATGCAAGACATTTTTAGTACATATTTTATCAAAAAATAATTAGTTGAAAATATATGATTACTGATTTTTGATTAATTAAATTAATTAGTAACTTACAGTTAATTAAAAAGTAAGATTTTTAATTATTTTTTTAATATTTTTCAGAAGCAATTCAATCGAGATGACTTATGTTTTATTACTTAAATTGTTTTAAACTACTTGAAATATTTTGAGCTTAGCGTTCCAATCAAATTTTATTATCATTATATAAAATAATAAAAGTAATAAATTTTTGTTAAATATAATTTTTGATTCATATTATTTTCTATGAAAACTTTTATGAATGCGAAAGTATTTTGATTTATGTCATCAACGGTATGGTAAAATACTCAAAATATATTAGAAATTTCTAATTGAATTTTCAGCAGTATATTTCGGCTTATTTTGGTTTTGTATTAAATTTTAATTGAAAAATAACATAATTTGACTTGATATGACTTTGTATTAAAGTTTTGTTAAAGCAAATAGCATAATCTTATTTTATTTGATTTTAAATTAAATTTTTGTGTAAAAAAAGGAGAGCAACTTGACTTGATTTGATTTTGTATTATATTTCCATGCAAAAAAAAAAAATGCAGCGTTATTTGACTTTATTTGTTTTCGTCTTACATTTCTATGCCAAAAAGGCAGCATAATTCGACTTTATTCGATTTTGTATTATATTTCTGTGCAAGAAAAAAAACAGCGTAATTTGACTTAATTTGATTCCGTATTTCTTCTCTGAGTAAAAAATAAAGGCAGTACAATTTGACTTTGGAATATTTTAAGAAATATACCATAACAATATCTGATGAACAATTAAAAAAAAAAACAATTTGCTACATGCATGTAATTTTTGTATGAAAACAGACAATTGTCTATTTTTATAAGTGATATCAAATATAATTTATTATAAACGACAGCTTCTTACATAACGTATATAATTAGATAAACATTCATTCGCTTTATAAGACAACATGCAACACCACGACCTTATCCCCTTTCCAACACTGCAAAACCCAGTTAAAACAAAAGAAAAAAAAATTAACTATTTCCGACGCAGCCTGTGGCCATAAATACCAGACTACAGCCGTCCTAACGAGAAAAATGTCATCTAAATTTAGACATGATCTTAAGCACCTGTTACTCTCCCCCATCCTCTCTACACACCCATCGATATACTGTTGCCAAACATATAATATTATCCTGAGGTAGAAAACGTTTTATTGTGAAGACACGTTTTGACGGGCTTGTGAAAATAACAGATTGGCTTTTTTTTTTTTAAGAAAAATTTTTTCGCTCCGTCCTCACTTGTCAAAATATGTTTTATTCTCATAGCGTTGACAGCTCTTTTAGGGTTTATAGATAAAAAGGTATTTTGTATTTTTTTGTGAAAAAAAGAGGCTTTCTTGCGTAAAATTACCGTTATTTAATGCTGCAGGTATAATGGTGAGTGTTTTTATTAAATTGAGCATAGCGGAGGCTTTTTTTCGTTGTTGAAATGTTTGAAAATATTTTATCGAGACAATGCGATATTCTTAGAATTGTGAGAAATGTTTAAAAATATTCGATGCATATGGCGTCCGGGAAGTTCAGTGTATAAAATGAGCGAAAAAAAATTTAAATTTAAGAAATTCTGTCAATCTGGTTTTTTTTAATAATATTTAAAATAAAAAAATAAAGAGTATGACTTTCATGTTTTAAAATAAATTTTTAGTTACGTGAATCTGCAACGTGAAAAGGCAGCATAAGGAATATTTAAGAAATATATATATATAAGAATATATAAGAAATATTTTAAGAAAAACTGTATTTTTTTAAAAAAAAAGTAAGGCTAAATTAAATAAAATAAAACACTAAGAAAATATAATTTTACTTCAAAAATAGTAATAAAAACGTAAATTCACAGTAAAGGTGAAATGATAAAATATTATTTTAAGAATAAATAAGAGTCATTTAAAAAATAATATAAGGGTATATACTTATAAAAGTGTGTGAAATAAAAGGAATATATCACAGAAAATGTCAATTTACTGTTAAAAAATGATAGTAAAAAAATAATTTCAAAATAAAGTAAATATTATAAAATATGGTTTTGAAGACATGTAAGATAAATTTAAGAAAAAAAAATTAAAAATATTTTATTGCAATATAAATTATAGAAATAACTGTAAATATAAATAAAATAAAGTAAAAAAACATTAGGGCATATAATTTTGACGTAGGATATGCAATAGTTTTCTAGATAATAAAGGAAATGGAATCTCAATATTGAGTAGATAAATGCTAAATTATAGAAAAATAATTTAGAAATTTTAAATCAAGTTACAAAAATATAAAAATTTATATAAAATGAAATGAAAATAAAACAAAAAGAATCTCAATATGATGTTTTTTTTTTTGAAAAAAAGCTAAATTTGCTATTACTTGTTTTTACCTTTTGAGAATCTAAAAATATCTTACAGACATCCAAAACTTTTCATATTCCTGAAAACTTTATTAAAACACTTTTTCAGTTCTATTATTTATTTACTTTTTTTTAAGGAAAAGGTAAAATCATATTTTTTTCTTTTCAGTTTAGAGTGCGGTAGAAGAAATTGTCAGCAAAAGATTAAAAATACAGCAAACAAAAGCATATTCCGTTACGCTAAGTGAGTTTTGATCCCTAATTCTAGAACAATACAAACCCTCTCATATTGTCTTTTTTTTTAAATTTGAAATTCAACTTTTAAGTACTTAAAAATTCGTTTTTTCACAGAATGAAGAAAAAAAACGTGATATTTATGATTGTTAAAAAATTTTAAATTTTGTCACTTAAAAAAGCTTATTTCAAAATTTAAAAAAAAAAGTGAAAAAAAGAATTTTTGATTTAAATATTTTTATTTTTTTAATTTACAGTCTTGTAAAAAAAATTGATTGTATATTAAACTTATAACAAAAAAAGCCTAAACCTCAAAACAAGTAATTTTTTTTAAACTTATCCTTTATTTCCCAGACATATAGATTACTACTACAGCAGTACAGCTGTGTTATGACGTATGCACGTCTTCAAAGCTTCTTGATGCTTTCTTCAAATAAAACAAAATACTGTGACGTACATACGCTCAATGAGATTAAGAATACAGTTTCCATTCATGAGTTTCTTCAAAGTACAGGTGCTGTCAGTACAGGTTCGATTTCGACACGAAAACCCCTCGTGGATCGAAGCAAAAAGCATAGATTTGGTGACGTCAGGAAGCCGGGTAATGACGTCTTTTCTAAGAATGACGTCACGGTTAATAGGTTTGTCTATTTTTGACTATCTTTTTAAACAATAGGTACCTGTGCCTATTTGCACTGTTAACAGGTGGAAAAAGTTACTTTACAGGTGGTTAGAGAACTTGAAAAGGGATTTCTTGTAGCTGATTTGGTTCTTTTGTTGCGAAAAAAGAATTTGTTACAATTTAAATAAAATAGAAAAGAAAATCTATTGATCTCAAGATTTATTGTTAAAAAATATCTTTTCTAAAAATATGTTGTATATAATATTAAAGTTATGTTTGGCTTTGTAGAAATAAGTTTATCAAAAATAAATTTAATAATTTTTAGATACTATCTCTAGCTTTAATTTGTCGAAACCTAAAAATGTCTTGTCATTAATGACGAAGTAATATTTCTGATAAAAGGGACTTATTTATCAAACATAAAACTACAAGTTCATAAGCTATATTTCTAATTTTAACTTGTTAAAACTTAAAAATATTTTGTAATTAATATCAACATAATATTTCTGATAAAAGAGGAGTGTTTATCAAAAACAAAATTTTAAGGTCATAAACTATATTTTTAATTTTAATTTGTCGAAACCTGAAACTATTTTGTCATTAATATCGAAGTAATATTTCTGATAAAAAAGTGTGTCTATCAAATATGAAGTTAGAAGTTCATAGGCTACTTTTTCTAATTTTAACTTGCCTGAACCTAAGAATAATTTGTCATTAATGAAGCATGTTTACCAAAAATAAAATTAGAGGTTCATGGGTTATTTTTCTAGTTTTAATTTGCCGGAAACTAAAAATATTTTGTCATTAGAGCCGAAGTAATATTTTTGATAAAAAGACGTGTTTATCAAAAATAAGAATAGAAGTTCATAAACTATTTTCATAATTTTAATTTGTCGAAACTAAAAAAAAAGGATTTTGTCAGTAACATCGAAGTAATATTTGTAATAAAGGAACCAATAAATAAAACAAAGTGATTAATAAATATTAGTCCTAATTTTAATCAGTGCAAAGAGTAATTAATTAATTATTTTAAGAGGACCACAGAATGTGGAAAATATTAACAAACTGGAATAGCGGAAGACGAATCATTGGTTTGAGTCTCTTTGCCTTTGGGCTAACTATGGGAGGTTTTCTCAAATATATATGTAGAACAAATATGGACTGATTTGGCTTCTGTCAAAAAGTAATACAAATTCTTAGATAAGGTTCGATGCTGACCTGTAATATTGGTATCTTAAGAACACAATGCTGCAACTTATATGAGGAGTTTGTGAACCATAAACAATTTTAAAACTGCTACATTTGTACGATAGTAAGGTCCAGGCTTAACACTATATTAAATATTAAAGTCATAAGAAATTTATATAATATTATGGTTTACCGCGGTTCAAAAATTCAAACAGTGAAAAAATACAATTTTTAATTTTGTAGGTTCTTTTGTCTTCTGGGTGGGGTTCAAAATTACCAGGTTATGGACAATAAGAACTACACATCGCTATATGGATTAGCAGTTTAATCTAGTCAAATAAAGTTAAAAGTAAAGTAAAAAACTCAAACAAGTAAAAACTATATGTCTGTGAACCATAATCAAGGCTAAGATGGCTTAATTTGTATGGTAATATGGTTCAGCTTAATACCATATTAAATTAAAAAATTACATGCTATTATGGTTCACTACGGTTCAAAATTTCTAACAATAAATTTTTATTTTATTTTGTGGGTTCTTTTGTCTCCGGGTAGGGGTTCAAAATTACTAGGCTAAGGACATTATTAGCTACACAACGCTACATGGATTGGCAGTTTAACCCAGGAGTTAATTAACCCAGTGAAATTAAGTAAAAAGTAAAGTAAAGAGTACACTGAAGCAAAAAGTAAAGTAATAAGTATTCTAAAATAAAAAAAATGAAGTAAAGTAAATAAATAAAATTCGTACTGAATCATTTTTAACAACAGATGTTTTAGAAGATAATGTTAAGTGACTTTTAGGAATTTTCCAGATTTATTGTGCACAAAAAGCGTTTCTAGATATTTAAAAAAATGTTTTTTTCTTTTTCACAATTCCAAATTTTATTAAATCTGGCCTATTTAAAATACCAATTTGAATCTAAATCGATTAAGCTAATTTATGAAGCATGTAGCAAATAACCAAATTGAGTGTTAAAAAATCAGTTTCACATGCCTTCAAAGAACTAATTAACTAAAGGATAATCAAAACAAAAGCGGGATTTTTTATTTATGAATTTCAGCTATCTAGATTTTAAAAAGTTTCAAAATAATTGACACGTATTAGGTTACCTTTTATTTAAGTAATTTAATTTTGTACAATACATTGCGTATTTTTGCAATATTTTACAATCTGATTTAAAAATGAAAATTGCAATAATTCTAAAATACATTATAATGTACAATGAATTTATATTGATTTAGAAACTTGCAACAGTTTTCTATTAAAAGATAAAATATACACAAATAAAGCAATGAAAAGTAAAATGCAGGACTTTGAAATTGTTGAGACATCTAGATATTACAGAGTTTTACATTTACTAACATTTATTTCGTTATCTTTTTCATAGGTAATTTTATTTTGTACAATACAGTGCATATCGTTAAGATAGTTTTACACTATAAACTAAAATTGAAAATCGTAACAATTTTTAATTAAATAAAAACATACAATAAATTCAAATATAAAATAAAAATATATAGAAATTTTCAATTAAAATATTAAGTATATATAAATAAAGCAATTAAACAAACCCTTATTTCTCCCACTTTATGGGTTTACGACTACTAGTGTTTAATTCCGTAGCCTTGTAATTTTGAACCCTATCCAGAAGACAAGAGAACTCCTGGATCAAGTATTCTATCTGAAAAGGACTCTATCCCATGCCTAGACTGCAAAGGACTCTATCCCATGATAGGAGTACCACTGAGGATATTTCACTTCAAAACTATGGTCGGTCCAAGCCGAATGCGGATTCGCATTGACCAGCCATCGCTGGGATTCGAACCCGGTTTATCTCATTGGAATGCGAACGCTCTATCCCCTGAGCCATCGCGGCTCAAAATTCGTTATTTTCAAATTATTAATTTTTCATATTTATCAATCTAAAATCTCGTTTCTTTGAACCTTGAATTTCGCTGTCCTTTTGCAGAAAAGTCAGCATATAATTATCGCAAGTGTAATTATTACGAATGCAATTAGTACAAATTAACTGTCTCGAATCAAACTAGCCGATAGAAATAGTCATAAAAATACATATCCTATTCTAAGTTTTCTGTTAAACGATATCTTAATTTAATAGTTTTGAAGCTGTTAGTGATAAAAAGAAGATATTTTAGATTAAATGAACATAAATGTTAATTTTTTTTACAAACCAGAACAACTAAAAGTCATAAACTGGACAGATGTTTCTGAATAGATAGCAATAAAATTTTTTATTAAGATGCTGAAAAAACAATGTTGAGCTTTTACTGAATTTAGAAAGACTCTATTATGAATTAGGATTTAGTATTTTTTTTTCCTTATTTTTTGCTACCTTCTTTTTGTGTGTAACGTCTGTTATATTATTATAAAATAAATAAACTTAGGTTGAAAAATTGAGTCTGAAAATGATGAATTGAAAATAAAGTGATAAACTTGATATGAGTTAACGAACTGATGCATATGAAATCATGAAATATATTATAAAGCCAAGTACCCATTTTTAACAATATTTCGTATGCTTTTTAATATACAATTATTCAATTCAATATATTTATTTAATATATTTATTCAATATATTTATTCAATATAATAATTTTTGTAAAAATATATTTAAAAAAAGCGTTTAAATGTGTCATGCAATCGACTGGAAAGTAACTAAATCATTATATATTTTATTAACTAAATCATTATTATTTTATTATTTTATTAACTGACCCAATCAGCCAAAGTCGGCCCATTTTTAATAATAGTATATTTTTCCAATAATAAAATTATATAAAATATTCATTTAATATAGTAATGTTTTAATAATGTGCTGTAAAAATTTGCTAAAATTAAGTGTCGTGCTATCAACTTAAAAATAACTAAGCCAAACTGTACAGTAAAACTTTTTGTTTTATTAGATAAAGTTAAAAAATAATTACGTCAAAAAATAATTAAAATTAAAATTTATCTGGGGTTTCAAGAACAATAGCATTGTTATCGATGGAAAAAAGAAATTTTTTATCCGATTCAAAAATTCAGTTTAGAAGGAAATCACTCAATTCAACATAACAATCTAATATAAAATAATTTAATAATTTATTTTAAAACGATTAAAGTAATAATTTATAATTTATTGGCTAGATGCCTTAAAAATTAAACTTAATTTTTTGTATAGATTTAAACAAATGTTGAAAAGAACAAATAATACACAGTAAAAAGTTAACCTTTCTTTTACAAAATAATTCTTTGTATTAAAGTATCAATCAATTTTATTAATCTTTGTGTCAATTTAAATTTTTTGTATCAATAATAAGATTTTTTTACCTTTGAAGTTTCATCAAGCGTATTTTAATGAATATAATCAGAGAGCTGATATCGAATAACTCTTTCACTTTTCAGTATCAGTTCAGTATAGCATTTTTTCTATCATGTTATTGTAGTTGTTCTCCCATAGCTTCGACTGAAACAAGTAAAAGAAATGGATATTATTAACAAACACAAAGAAGGTTAGTGTTTAGTAAAAAGGAATAAAATATTTGGAATAAGCAAAAATTACCATAAAAACATTAATATAATTCTATATTAACTTAAAATTGTAAATAATTTTATAAGTATCAACGCAATGCTGGGGTAAACATTAAGTGCCCCCAGAATGACTATAAATTTGAAATAACACCAATTAAAGCATAACGCAAATAAATAAAAATGTCCAGTTTACTGCGTTTTGACAAAGAAATTTAATAAGTAATACTATCCAAATTTCAAATTAGTTGCTAAGTTCATCAACAGATGGCACTGCTGACTGACAAACTTTTGAACCAATACTTTATTTTGCATCTCAAACTATTATACTTGAAATATTTACAAAGGTTTCAGTTAATTTTCTCCTTCACCGGCGCATTGTTGTTGCTACAAATGGTGGTTAGCTCAAAAACATTGTTTCATAATTTTTATCAGTTGGCAACTTAGAAGCGCCATCTTTTAACAAACTTCATTACTAGTTTTTTGAGTAGTTGTAGTTAATTTACGTCATACTAGAGCTGCATGATGGGCTATTGGCGACGATCTGGGAAACACCCCTGAGGATGATCCGAAGACATGCCATCACAATTTTGATCCTCTGCAGAGGGGATGGCACCCCCGATTCGGTAGCCCGACGACCTGCACGCGAAGTCGAGCACTTTACGGTAGAACAGTTTAACGAGGACCAATACCGCACACCCTCGGTACTAGTTTTTTGAACTTAGTGATATTAGTTAACTGGTTTCTTAAGAGGACGATTGTTTTTAACTACTTCCGTTTTCTTTTAATGGATTTGTTTAAATATTCGTTCAGTTTTTGGACACCCGATATCTACTTAACTGAAGAATATAGTGTGAGAATATTCCAACTCATAGTTTGAAAACTCATATTATATATATTATGTAATCTCCACGTTTAAATAGCATGTTGTTATCGGGTGTAAACATAGAATATTAATTTATTCTGCCAACTCTTTGAAAAGTTCTTTTATATGCAGTTTCCAGATAATTTATATACATCTAATAAAGATACCAAATTTACTAAAATCGCACTGAATAAATTCTTCCAGTGAGTTCTTTAATTATCACAGCAGTAATTCTGAAGTTTTTAAAGTAGAAGTGAAGTTCACTGTTTTTACAACCAGCGCAATATTGTTTCTTTCGATTTTTGGAATTTTATTATTTTGTCCACGTATTTATTTTAGCATAAAACTATATTTTATGAGAGATTCAAAGTTACAAATAAAATTGTATATCACTTATAAATTAAGAGCTTAAAGAACAAGTAACTTATTCATAAAATTCCGAATAAACTAATTTTAATCATCGCTTATAATAATTCAGATTCACAAACTCTAAGAATAAATTATGTATACTTGTAATCCTAAGAACAATTCTTCTTCTTTCTTAGCACTACAGTCAGTTACTGACCAATGCAGTCTCAGTCAGTTTTCCCCGTAATTTATCAGCCACAATGGTTTTTCATCATATTACTCTTTCTGATTAGTTTTTCGATGTTTTATTCTCTAAAATTTGTGTATAATTCAGCATTATAGCTGATACACCAAATAATATTTTCCCTGACGGCACTAATTTTTTTCTAATTAGTGACTACAATTGTAACCACAAAATATGATTACTTTTGATATTGTTTACAACTGTAATAGTATGATTGCTTGTAATCTCAACAGATGTTGTATTAAATTATAATTGCTTGTAAACTCGACTACAATTGTATTCGTTAATTATCATTACTTATAAATTTGATTGCAATTGTAATCATAAATTATGATTTCGGCAAAATGAAAATAATCGTAAATTGTAGTTACTTTTATTTCTGACAAAAAGTAATTGGTTACTTTTAATTATAAAGTGATAATAGTTTAGTCCATACCTTGCCCTTTAACACTCGATTTCTTAAAAACATATCCACCAAGGTTGCCTAGATTTCTGAAACATTCCTCCTTCTAACTTTATCATTTATGCACAGTAACCTCCTTTTCTGAATCTTAAAAAATAAAAATATAAGTTTCATTACCTTTTTTATTTTCATTAAAAATCCTAATAACTCTTCCATAACTATATTTTGCAATAAAGAAACTTCATAAAACAATAAAGAATGTCTTTGACAAAAGTCAGAGCTACTAAATTGCATATTAATTCTCTGAAAAGACATTTTGTTACAGTTAAATGAAAGTAATGTGACGTCTCAGTCTAGTATTTTTAGAAACGAATTTGTAAAAAGAACATGAGGATTTTCCCGCGACTCGTAAAATATCGTCTGCTTAGAATCTTTTTTGATACATTGTAGACCGGTTGAAGTCGTTACATCTTCTTGTCCTCCTGTTCCATTTTCAGTGCAAAAGCATCGTTTATAGAAGGCATATTTATGGGTCTTCTAGAATTTCGTTTCTGCTAAACATCTTTTTTTTTTAATTTCGAAAACTACTTTCCCTTGTGACTGCTAAGAAAGTTGTTATTTTGTTTTTAGGCTTAACTTTTTTTTATACTAGAAGTTTTTCTTTTCTTGAAAGTTTATGTAATGCTTGACTGAAGATGGATTACAATATTCTTCTTGAAAAAAAATGTACCCTAAATTAAATTTTCAAGAAGTTTTTAGTTTGTTAGAACAGCTTAGAACATCTTAGAATATAAGGGTTTGCATCTAAATTATCGTGTCACAGAAAGTGTTATACTATAAATATTTTTACCAAACATCGTTTTGCAATCTAAATGTACATATCTTAGAAATAAGAGGCGAATTTGTAAAAAGAAATTTAGGAGTTTCCCGTGTCTTGTTTAATGAATCCTGTTTAAAATCTATTTTGATACATTGCTAAACGAATTTTTCGTCACAGTTAAGAAAGATAGTTTATTTCTAAACGTTATTTTTTGCACTAAGTTAGCTCTATTTTTATAAGGTTTACGTAATGATTTACGGAAGACAGATTACGATAGTCATTTTGTGAAAATGTACCCTAAGTTTTTAGAAAGCTTATAGTTTATTAGAACAGATTTGAACTTTTTAGAAAAAAATGCACAAATCTAAAATAATTGTGTCTCAGAAATTCATAGATAAACATTTTTACCAGAAAATGTTTTGCAATCTTTATGTTTCAAAACGAAAACATGTTTGTTGTTCTATTGGTAGGAAAATTAAATTTCAGTGGAATATTCAAAAGATGATGCGTCTAGTTCCAGAAGGTTGACCATTATTTCTGTTAAAGAAACATTTACTGAGAAATGTCAAAAAATGTATTGAGTCTTAGAGACGAAACCAAGCTTGTTATTCTATAGTTAAAGAAATCTATTTTTTCTGCGAAAAGATTTTAAGAAAAAGATCAATTTTTATTTACAGAGATAGGTACCATCTTTAATATTCTCAAAATGTTTTGTAAATGTAAGAATCACATTGCAATTTAAAGTTCAACCATGACATTTTAAGAAAGCATAGTCAAAACTATGAGAATATGGTAAAATATTGCAAAACTGTGTTTATTGCTTTGTGAGGACATCAAAAAGGTCGGTAATTTTTTCCGAAGCACTATGGTAATTATTTTGGTAAAATTTAAAATAAAACATGGTGTTTTAGGATGTGATATAATTCGGTAAATATTGTAAAATTTGGTAGTTTATCACGATGGTTAAATTTACTTTTCAGTTTTGTACTTTTTGTTAAATTCTGGACAGCAAGAATCATACTTTTGAAAACCTAAATTTTCGGCAATTGAATTGAATTGAATGTAGGGTTCAATGGCACGAAGTTAAATTTCCGACAAACTACTACAGTATGAATGGAAAAAATACCAAATGAGCTGTTTAAATACCATATATTTTGGTTTTATAACCAGAATTATGTTTTTTTAATGTCTTTACCATACAGTATGGCAATTTTACCAGAATTTTTCTCAGTAAAGGTATCAACAACGCCGATATTTGATTGGTAGAAAAAATTAGCTCTCTGATAGCACAGTCTGATAAGATCACAGATTGATAAAAACCTATAATTGTGAAAATTGAGCAGTGTGAAAAAATCGAGATCAAATTGCGATTGAAAGTACCAACACTGGGAAAAGGCCAGAACTTTTTACCGTGAAATTCATTTTTAACATTAAAGTTTTATGGAACAAAAAATCTGATATACCGGAATTTTTACAGTAAGATTTACTGTAAAATCACAGTAATTGAATAAATGTTATTATAAGAACTATGGTTTGAAATGGATTTTATGGACTCTGCATTCAGTTTACCAGTATTTTTTACCTCAATTTCATCCGTAATTTTCAGTAGTGTAGTTAAAATGTTCAACTCCAATCACAATTCCAAACTTTCCTGAGAAGTAATCTCCAACTTAGAATCAATTAAAATTTCCACCGAATCCCAGTATTAATTTCATAACTAAGTAGATATTAATTTCAAATTACATATTTCTGTTTTTTATTTACCAATAAAAGTTGCTTTTTAAAATTATACTTTATGTTATAGTAAAAAATTGAAATTACATTTTATGTAATAGCAAAAAATTAAAATAACATTTTGCTGACATAAAATTAAATTTAATGGCTAAATTTTGAAGAATATATTTTAGAAAAATGTTGAAATGATGCAAAACCACCCTTACAAAAATTTAAACTGTTTCTGTGGTTCATTTGAGGAGTAATGGTTGATTTAAGGTTTATTTAAGGTTATACAAAAACCAGCTTAAAAATCAACCTCCATTGGTATATAATCAAGGTGTATGAAGTTGTTTTATTCACACCTGAGGTTGTTTTGTGTTGGATAGAAATGAGGTTGGATAAATGAGTTTGTTTTGGATTTTTTTATGTATATATATTATCTTTTCTACACTTCAATCAAATAAATATATTTAAGGGGTGAATAATTTCACGAGATTTTAACTAAAAGTATTGTTGAGTTACATATGAGGTTGATTTTATGAAGTGTAAATGAGGTTTAAATTGAAGTTTATTGATAAGGTTATTTTTGTTTAAAAAACTAACTCGTTTTTTTAAGTCTCAAGTGCATTTTCTTTACATCTATCAACCTAAAAACAAACCTAAAAACACCTTTTTTTATTAGGGCACATTTACGAGTCCACAACCCTGGTTTTTCCCTGGTAAAAATAAGATTTTCTATATTAATACTTGATTTTGGTCTTAAACAAAAACAAACATTTAACCTATTTATGATATTATGCGAATCTATTAACTTATACGATCACCGTAAACCTCCTTAAGGTTTTAACAGAATATTGCTTTCAGGAAAAAGGAAAATATTTCCGCTTTTAAAATAAAAACTACGGTCAGTCACCTTAAAAAAACCCAACTTCCTTCACCCATAATTTCCATATTAATTTTTGTTCTTAAGCTACTCAAAACAAATATGTAGTCTTTAAACAATAAAACCGAAATTAAAGAAGCCGCACAAAGTAAACAAAAAAATCCGTGTCAACACTCATAGTAATTAAGCAAATACAAAATAGCTATTTCCAAGCTTTGTGCTTACATTATGTTTACTAAACTCACGCGACAAATACAAATTACAAAATTTAACCAAGGAAGTTAGCAATTAACATTAACACTGCCAGCAATCCCTTATTTTATGAGCACAAAATCAAAGTCAATTTATATGATTATGAAAGTGAACGCTTAGATTCAAATTTTGCATGCTACTCAGAACACACGTGCTGATTGCCCTGCGGGTTCGCAAAAACACACCGAACATTCCGCAGCATACTCTGTTAGAGTAATCTTCAACTTTATGAATGGATTTTACGAACCCTTTTTTTTCTTTCTATTAGTTGTTTTAATGCACTGTAAGGAATAAAATATATGTTCCTTAAAGGAAAAGTGCTGTTTAGCATTTTACAAGGTGAACCTTACGCACGTCGACACGTTTGGTGCACCTGTGAATGGACAAAAAACCTGTCCCAAAAGAAAAAAACAAAAATAACAGAAAGGAATTCATTTAGTTTATTTTATTATTATTTTTTTTTTTCGTTGAAAAAAGTTCTGTTAGCAAAAGGCGGTTACGAAAGTTTTGAAGAGATATTTCGAAACGGAAATTCCCCCTCTAGAGTGGACAGAAATGAAAAATTTTCTTTTTAAATATTTGCTTGTCTGTGCTGTCTCCATACTTGCTTTTAAAGAACGAATTTTTAGTTTTGAAGCTTTGATTTCTTTTCTTTATTTTAAAGCAAGTCACACCGGGGAAAATTTTTTTTTCTTCAATCAAAACATTATAAAAAGTTGAGAAATTGAAATTAATAAAGTCTCTTAACATTTCCATATTTAAATAAATATTTCTTAATTATCAATAGGAATTATGTATAATTCGATATTTTAGCTAAAAATAAATGAATACAATAAAAGCAAATTTTTTTTCAAACTTGTTTTTAAAGAAAAACAAATTAAAAACTTGCTATTTTCTATAAGAGTATTATTTTTAGTCACATTAGATTGTTCTTTGACTTCTTTCTTTTTATGTCAAGCAAGTCACACCGGGGAAAATTTTTTTTTCCTATCAAAACATTATAAAAAGTTGAGAAATTGAAATTAATAAAATCTTAACATTTCCATATTTAAATAAATATTTTCTAATTATCAGTAGGGATTATATATAATAATTCGATATTTTAGCTAAAAATAAATTAATACAATAGAAACAAATTTTATTTCAAACTTTTTGTTTGAAAGAAAAACAAATTAAAAACTTGCTGTTTTCTATAAGAGTATTATTTTTAGCTGAATTAGATATAAAGTTGAGAAATGAAAATTACTACGAAATTTAAGTAAATTATTTTGAATTAAAAGTACGAATTATTTATAATTTGCTTTTTAACCTAAAAATAATAGGAAAAAAATCAAAGAATTTATTTATTACTTTTTTGAAAGAAATAAAAATGTGTTGTTCGTGTTATTTTAAGTTGAATAAAGCATAAAGTTGAATAATTGAAATAAATAAATTGCGAACATACATTACCACATTTAACAATTTTGGGTTACAAAAGGGAGATATTTGTAATTTGTATTTTAACCTAAAAATTATAGAAAAAAATAAAAGAAAATTTTATTTATTACTTTTTTGAAAGAAAAAAAAATTATGAACGTGTTGTTGTTTTCTATAAGAGTATTAGTTCAAGTTAACTGAAGTATGCAGTTGAATAATTAAAAATAATTAAATACAAACACTCCCACATTTAAACAAATGATTGTGGATTAAAAGTAGGAATTATTTACAATTTGCTTTTTAACCATAAAATAATACTAAGGAATCAACGAAAATTTTATTTATGACCTTTTTGAAAGACAAATTAAAACATGTTGTTTTCTATAAAGGCATCATGTTAAGTTGAATGAAGTATAAACTTGAATAATTAAAACGTGGGAGTATATTAGTATTATACTAATGTGTAATACTAATATACTCCCACGTTTAAATAAAGATTTTTGGCTTAAAAGTAGCAATTATTTATAATTTACTTTTTAAACCAAACATTACTGACAGTAATCAGAGAAGATTTTATTTATTACTTTTTCTGAAAGGAAAACAAATTAAAAGCTTGTTTTTTACCTGTAAGAATATTATTTTAAGGTCAAAATTTTCAGTTCTATTTTAATAATTTATATCTGTTAATAAAGGAAATAAGAAAAGATTAAAAAAATTCAAAGAGATATTGGGCTTATTTAATATTATAATAAGTATTTATAAATTTAATACACATTAATTTGCACTTAGTAAAATACATATTAGTTTTTAAAATCACATATTATTTTTTAAAAAAACGAGTTTCAACTTAAAAATAGATGAAATTGCTAAAATAACTATATTTTGTTTAAGAAATGTACATTTGTAGTAAAATAATTCAATTTCAAACATATAAAATATTTCATTTTAAAAATACTTTTTTAATGAGTTTTTGTATTTTTTAAATTTTTTTTCTGCAAACTTCTGTTGCTCTTTTTAAGAAAACTGATGAAACAGGATTTTTCTACTTTAAAAATATAACAATGAAAGCAAACAATAATGTCGCAAAATTTCAAGGTACAAATAAAAAGTTCAATAATCAAACAGCTGTTACAATATTATTTCTAAACAAGTACAAAATAAAAAGTTTGTCATTCATGATAGTGTTAGTTTATACTAGTAAAAAATGGCTATTTTCTTGTTTTATTTTCTATATTTGCTTTATATATATATATCTATAGTTTTAATTTTTATGTACTGCAACAAAGATAACTGTACTACATTGAATCAAGAATATTATTTTACGATGCTACGAAAATAATATTTAAAAAAAAAAAAAAAAATCAAACATATTTTGATGCTTTTAGTACCGCTCTTATCAGTGATTCGTGATATTTCTGTAGCACTTTCGCTTCTTTCTCGCTTTGCTAATAGTTTGAAATCTCTAATATGTTTACATTTTAGACAAAAATTTTAAACATAAATGAGGTTATTACCAAACACCATGCATTAAGACTCAATTTAAAATAAATAAAAAGTAGAAATTTATTTGAGAAAAAACTCGTTGTTTTAGATAGAATAAAATTCATACCTTCAGTTTTTCAAACACATATTTCAAAGCAACACTATTTAGCTCGACCTTAATAAAAGAAAAAAAATGTCAGTAGGTTTTTATTTACTTATTTATTTATTATCTAGTGTAAACAATACTATATATAATCCAAAATAAAACATTTCTGTATAAATAAGATTTATCAGAGCATGAAACGGTGTGATGAAAGTTTTGGCAAAGATTCGAGCAGATTCATTAAATTAATTTACTTTTAGCTGTCACTAATATATTCAATGTATTTAATCTTCACAGTTTTTCATAGGTTTATTTTAGATTCTACTTTAATGATGGAAAACTTGTCTTGCTTTAAAATTTATTTCCCTGAATTATCTTCTGCCTTGTAGTGACATAAAAAATATCGGTACTTACACAATTCGCCGGAACTGGCTATGACGTTGCTGACAAAAAAAAAATTCAACTTTTCTTAAAATTTATTGATTTATTTTTATTTAAATAGTTAAAAAAATTTGAAAAATATTAAAAGACATTAAAAAATGAAAAATAGCTGAATTTATTTGCACTAGCAAAAAGGATAAAAATCAAATTACCTTTTTCTCTCTCTTTTGTATAATCATAAATTAAAATTATATTCGAATTAAGATTTTTTTTTAAATTTTATAACCATCGTTAAACAGCCGACACAATTTTTGATTTTATGACTACCAATGTTCAACTCGGTAGTCATGCAATTTTGTACCCGATCCAAAAAATAAGGGATTTACACTATCAAGTATTGGGTATAATCTTCCTTCGTGGAGGACTTCTTGATGTAACTAACACGTATTTGCGTTACACGGAGTGGGAAACCACGAAAACCTCCCAAGGTTAACCGAACAGCAAGGGGACTCTAACCCGTAACCAGTCTACCACTGAGGATATTTTTCGTCAGTACTGTGGTTGATGCGAGTCGAGCGCGGAATTCGTATCAACCAGCCATCCCTGCGATTCAAACCTGCGTCACTTCATTCTATTCTTTGAATAGCCGCATCTGGAATTCAGATTTTCAGTACTTTTTTTATAGAATAAAAAGTAAATAGTAATGCTGGTTTAAGTTATCAAATAAGTTAAAGAATCAGATAAGAACATCTTAATTGTGCGATAACTCTCTTAAAGTTAACAATAATGTGATTGTGCTTTAAAAATATTTTAATAACGATGTGATTATGTTTTTTAAAAACCATTACAATAATGTGATCGATCTTTGAAAATTTCAGTCATAACATGATCGCCTTTTAAAAATCAAAACGAAGATTATTATCGCATCTTAAAGTCAAGGCGAATCTGCTATCACTTGTTGAAATCATCACAACAATGCAATAACATTTAGTAATCACTTTTTAATTCCCACAATATTAATGTAATCATTTTTTCAAAATAATAATAATACAAAAACGCTTTTTCAATTACTTAGCCATAATGTTATTATTTTTTTGTTTTGAAAATTTTATAACAATAATGTGATCGTCTTTAAAAATAGCTTGGTTATAATGTGATAGATTTTCAGAAATCTTAACCATATAATGATAATGATATATAATTCCTATAATGATATATAATATGTAATGATGTATATTATATAATGATAAATTCAGCTAATCATACATTCATGTAATGTATAAATGCAGCTGACCAAACGTTCTTATGATGTACTAATTCAGCTAATCAAATCTTCCTATAATGTGTATGTCTGAGGCAATAATTATAACCCTATTAATTAATCATTCTGATTTCAATTAATTATTTTAAATTAATTACTTTATATTAGTTACATAGTTATTAATCAATTATGGTAATTTTTTCTCACAGATAAAGCAAACAAATCTTCCTTAAAACATATAAGTGTATTTAAATCACTTTATTTACTACGCCACACCTTTAACAAAAAAGTAATTATTTGTATTTCAATGGAAAAATGGTCTTAACTATAGACAGTGTTGTTTTACATTTAAAAGTAGTTTAGATTCAAAGTATTTAAATTTAAAAATAATTAATACATATTTTAATCATATTTATTAAGCGCAAAGGGTGTGACATACCATTACGGGTGTGACCAGTTAAACATCTCTAAAGCAGAAATAGGGGTATCTTCTTAAATATTTTTAAACCCGTTTGAATTTTGTTTTTAATTACTTTTATTGTTTGATATTTCTATCATACATATCAAGTAAAAGCAAATTCTAAAATAATCTTATTATTAAATCATCATTTAAAGTACTTAAAAAACTTACTATATACTCAATTAATAAGCGTACACGTAAAGTAATAGAAATAGTTAACTTATATTGTATCATTATTTTTAAATTTCGCAGTATGGACATAAATACTAGAAACAATTAATTTTATAATTCAATATTACTGTTTGCAAGTTTTTCTTCACTTTAGTGAAACAGTTTAGTAGTGAATTGATTTCACTTTGCTTCATTTTTGCATTGTAAGAATCGCTCTTTTTAATGGTACTCTTATTCAGAACTTCTACTTTATTTTTACTTGTTTATCAATAAAAAGAAACGATTGTTTTTATTTATTATAAGAATTTTTTTAAAAAAATAAATCAGATCAAATGAAATCGCTTTATTGAACAAGCTTTATTTTACGGAATAATTTAAAAAAAATATTATTCGTGAAATTTGAATAGCATTTAAAAAACATTAAAAGTTGTTCAAACTGCGTTCAAACTTTAATATATTTTAAAATTTTCATAATTTTTATTATTATGAATAAATTAAAAGAAATAAAATATAACTTTATATTTCATAATTTCTATAATTTTTATTTCAATTGCGTACTACGCTTACAAAAATATCAGTTAACATTAATATAGGTTATCGATTAACTGCAATTTGTAGCTGTATAACAAGCTTCATTTTACGGAATAATTTTTAAAAAATATTATTCGTGAAATTTGAATAGCATTTAAAGAAAACTAAAAGCTGTTCAAACTTTTATATATTTTAAAATTTTCATAATTTTTATTAGTATCAATAAATTAAAATAAATCAAATATAACTTTATATTTATAGTTTCCATAAATTTTATTTCCATTGTGTCCTACGCTTACAGAAAAATCAGTTAACATTAATATAGGTTATCTATTAACTACAATATATAGCTGTATAACAATATATAGCATTTAAAAAATTTAAAAGTTGTTCAAACTTAATTATATTTTAAAATTTTCATAATTTTTATTAATTTCAATAAATTAAAAGACATAGAACATTACTTCATATTTTAAAATTTCTATAATTTTTATTTCTATTGAGTTCTACGCTTACAGAAAAATCAGTTAACATTAATATAGGTTACCTATGAACCGTAATAGGATACAAATATGCTAAAATCGTGCCAACAATTTTGTTTAGTAAAGTGATATTATTCATACTTAGAAACATATTAAGGTGCAGCTAATTTGAACTATATCTGAAAATTTAAATTTTCAGTTAGTAGCCAGTGACCGGTAACTCTAATAACTAAGTAGCCACTTTTTCCTAAACCTAATAAGTCGGTAACTGATATTAATAGGTCCTTTTCATCCAATAGTCATTTTATGCAACAAAAAAATTTTGCTTGAATTAAATTACATATTTTTTAAAAAAAAATCATATTATATCTGCTATAAAAAGTTAATTCAACAGTAAAAATAAGATAAACATGATAAAATTTAATTAAACATACTAACGTTAAGGAATTTTATTTAAATACATTTGGGATGGCAAAATACATTTAATGTATGCATTATAACTTTGAAATGCTTGAATTATTAAAGTACTCTCTTTCTACTTGAATCTCTCCACAACAAAAGGATAGATTCTGAAGGATCAAAATTTGGGGATATTAGACATCAGTTGGACACTGTACGTCATCAAAATTATGTTTCTAAAATCTATTTCTGCAATAATGTACTTTTATAATTAAACAATTTTCATTAAAAAAAAAAACGATAGGAGAACGTGATCAGTTTCTTCTTTATTTTAAGTTTCCATTTTTTTGTCGACTAGCCATGTAGGTTGTTTTCTGGTCTAATTTGAACCATATTATAATTCAACACGATCCAAAATTTCTAACACTGCACTGTTTGCTATTAAACATCAATTACGGAAACAAATAAGTGCTAAACGTGACATCGTGAACAGTGAGCTTTTTAAATGACAATTGTACAAAAAGCATTTTTTTGAATTTAAGGAAGAGCAAATCAAATTCACGAAAATTTGCCTCTTGAAAAGCGTTTTCTATCCATTGTCATCATATCTAATCTAACAAATGAACTTAACTATAACTTTAACTAAACAAAAACGGGGACACTCGATCGAGGGCAAAAGCAGACACTGGAACAAAATAGAAACCTGGTGCATTCGCCAAATTCTGCACACCTTTCATCTCGCAATTACAATCCCTTCTTTGACAGCGAATTCCACTTGCTCAACCCCTTCTTTCGCGAAATAAAAATAATAGTTGAATCATGTCGGCCAACAAAATCATAAAAATATTTTTACCTTCATACTTCCGGCCCCGAGGCTATCCAGACGAAGCAATGCCCGGATCAACTTAAAAACACCCCCGTAAACCCCTCAAAACTACAACCCCAAACTCAGAACTAATTTTGTAGCATTCTTTTCATCTAGATCTCTAAAATGAGCGCCCTATGGTCTTTCTGCGCCCCATATAGCGCGGGCGGCGAGCGATATAGCAAACAGATGCTTCCATTGGTGCCTGTTGACTAGGCGCGTGGACTACGCCTGCTTTATTTTGTTTTTATTTTAATTCTTAAAGCCCAGAGGGGTCGCAGACCGTCGTATGAATTTGGGGCGGAGTCCACAGTAACCTCTGACATACGATAGAAGATTTGTTCGCTTACCTGCGGGGGTAAGAATAAAAAAAAAAAAAAAAGAACTTTCGTTTCTTTTTTTTTATTGATATACTGTTTTAAAGTAAACGCGTGTCTTAAGTGTGTACGCAGATCACGTAATACCTGTTTCTTCTGTTTTATGTCTAACCAACCCCTTTTAATCGCCCCTACCCACCTCGCCCTGGCCAACTGTCATTCAAAAGTTTTATAACACAGATAAGGGAGCAATATAGGCTTGCGTTGTATAGTGATATACTTCTTAATCATTAAAAGTTAAACAAATGGTATGAAATACTTAGATTACTATCACCTGGATAGGTGAAAATAAATTATTTTTGAGCATTAATGTCAAAAGAATATAAAATATTTTGGTTTGACTTTTTAAAGCGCTTAAATGTTGGATATGACCATATATTATGAGTAGAACGATATATTTCATTTTTTAATAAGTAATTAAAAGAAAAAAAGAAAAAAAAATGCGTAACAATAAGCAATTTGAGAGAAAATTCAAGTAATTATGAATGAATTAAAAAAGGCATTCCTAAAACTTATACTGTATACACCTCATAGTATAAAACTCATATATCTATTTATCCGAAAATCTCAACATAAGAGTTTATTAGGTTATAATTAATTTTTGTATTTTTTATGACTTTCAGATTTAAGTTAATGGAAGTGGCTTAAGAGATTTCAAAATCGCACAGCGAATATCTGAATTTTTAAAATTCGATTACTCAGGTGCAATTCGACCGATATTGTTCAAATTTCTTATTTTGCTTTACAAAATTATCTTCTCTAAAATTATGTAAAAAAATCGTACACCTTCCAACTCAAAATCTTGTCCATTAAAATAATAATAATAAAATAATAAATTGAATAAAATAATAAAAAATAATAAATATTTACTAAAAAAATTTTTTTGCGTGGAATTATCCTTGGATAAACGAATTTTATAATTGAGTGTGAAAATTTTTCAATTCGCTTAAAAAGTTATTGAAGCAAGGTGAAGTAAGCAAAAGTCAAAACTAACATTATTGGGTTCAAACTTGAACCGCTCTCCTGACTAAAACTATTGGGACCGTATTTCTCAGATTGAGACTAATTCTTATATTTCGGGGATCGAAAAGCTGAATCCGTCAAAAAAAAGTTATGTTTATTCAAAGAAAGTACGTTTTTGTGTCTGATTTCGTAAGTTAAAATATCGTTTTCACTAATTAATTAGCATATTTGATATCACCTATTCAAATTTTTATTATTGAGTCCTAGAACGTGAAGATTCGATCATTACGTTATAGTTATTCAGGGTAGTCCGTTTCTTTTTGTCCACTGTACATAGAATTACATATAATAATAAGCCTATCTTTAAAATTTTGTTTTCATTAGCTTAGCATTTCATTTTCTTTTTGGAAATATTTTTCTCAGATATATACAAACCGAATTAATATCTTTTTCATTAAAATAAAAAAAAAAAAATAGAGGAGCACCAAAATTATTTTAAAAAGATTTAATGCTACAGGAAGTACTGGAACTTGTATTTATAATGTTCCTGATACATTGCATTATAAAAACAATGAATTAGTACATCTTTTTTGTTGATTTTTCCCTTACATTATATTTTAGTTTTGTTATGAATCGCATTTCAAATGTATATGCCAAAAGTATATAACAAAACGACATTCTATTGAATATCAAAACATTTTATTGAATGATGAAATTAGCAATATAGCATGAATGATTAAATTTGCAATATAGCATAATTGACGAAGCCGGCAATATAGAAAGCGATTAAATATTTCACCCTTTGTCTAAGCATTATAAACAATGCCAATTAATGGTAAAGTAGGAAATAATTAGGCATTTTATAAAATGTAGAGGTATTTCATAGATTGCCTACGTAACTAAATGTATAATGAAATTTCTTATGGTAGTTTTTCAGTCTGATAAAGAAAAAAAACAATTCATTTGTAACCATTTTCCAAAATAGCATTTGTATTTTTGAAGCCTTTTAAGTAATAGTCTTAACATATATTGTATAAAGGGCATTTGTCATTCTAAAAAATGCTTTCTATTCAATGACTAGGCAAAATATTTAACAATTCTAAGCTTTCACAGTTTGCCTAAAAACACCTGGTATTTTTTAGAATGATTAAACATTTTGCATTCATGGCAACATTTACAGCATATTACACGTTTCAGTAAAAAAAAAAAATTAAAAAGTCGATAATGAGAACATAATGTATGGTTATTTTCGTTTGAATAGATCGATATTTTCTGGGTTTCTAAATACTATTATCAGTTTTATAAAATGTATATTATCAAAAATTAAGTTATTGAGACTCAGGCTAAAATCGTCAAAAGGGATATTTATGTACAGAACACAAAGGACCCGTCAATGAATTGCGACAAATAATTGCTAAAATCAAATTACCAAATCAATTTTATTAAGCGAAAGTAACTAAGATCAGACCGATGATCAAGTTTCGATGAATATGATTACGACATTTTCGATAGGAATACTGAAAATAGTACATTAAGGACAGCATTTAGAGAACACCCTGCATTTAACTTAAGAAGATGATTAATTTCAATAGAAGTAGAAGTACAGCGTTATTCATAATTCCCTCTGTTTACTACAACCTTATGTTTACTACAACTAGCTTCAGTGGTACATGTTACTGCCATCTACCGGCAACTGCTTAAATTAAAACTTGAATACTTTCAGAATAATTTCATTTGTTCCTTTTTGCCATATTCGTCTTCGTTTTTTTACTATAACGCTTCGAAACCCCGGAGGGAATTATGAATAACCCTGTATATTACAATATGTCAGAGTGGATTTTCATATTTTTATTAAAAATCATATCGCATTTATGCTTGTCCTCATGAGTTTGAGTAACATCTTATCGTCTTATTCTCAAAGATATAATCACTTTGTTTTCAGTTCACGTTACAACTTTTCGTTGATGTATGTTCAATTTCACAATTCAACCTTAAAAAGGCGCCGTAGAAAATAATATGAATGAAACACACGTTGTAAGAATGAACGGGGTGTGTAGTGACAAGCTTTATGAATGAATTCAGGTATATCCTAAGTGTTTTTTTTTTAAACTCTCACTTAACCATGAATGAGAGTTGATAAGCGTAGGTATACACTTTATAGGTCACATGAATGAACGCCGATTCGTTAATTGCATATTGCGAAAAATGTCTCCAAATTGATAAAAAAAAAAAAGGTTATTTGTCTGGTTTTAGACGTGATTTGCCTGCAGTATTGCATAAAATTTCTGCGTACAATCTGCGAATATAAAATTATATATCCTAGACCCGTTTTATGGAATTGCTTGAAAACTAATTTCTTGACGAAGAGTTGTGTTTAATTTTTACTTTCATATAATTTTGAAATAATTTTTAATGTATTTAATGCGAAATGTTGACTTTTTCAGCATCAAGTAACTGTTTATGAATGTCTTTTTCAAACAGTAGAGGGGCGATTATCCGGACAAATTGGGACCAAAACCGATCTGTATAACGAAAAATCCGGATAATGAGACAGCTTTTTTAAAAAAAAGCTAAGAGAATGCTTTTTAGTAACTTCCCTTCATACTTTTTTTCCAGAAAAAAGGATTGAAAATAGCAGTAGTTCATATTTAAGCGAATTACAAATGGCGTGTTTAAAAGTGTCAATATTTTAAAATTTTATCGAAACCTGTTCGGCTATAAGAAACGAATTGTCATTCACATTGGAATTAGGTGCTAAGAAAGTGAGATTCTTCTTAATATGACCAAGGTACAAAAGAAACTATTTTTCAGCACCTTACAGATATTCTGAAAATTAAAAAATAAATAAAACTTTTTTGAGATTTTTTTAAGAAGGGTGAAAAAACACATGGTTTTTGGAATCTGGTAAGTTGGTCCTGATTTGGTAAATTGGATAATCCGATCAATTGGCTTTCGTATAATCGGCGCTCTAAGGTATAGAGGTATTTTCATACGGCATTTTTTTTTTTTTTTGTGAAACCAGTTTAATAAAAATTACTCTTAGTATCAATTCAAGGTAAGTTCTTCAGATAACAATAGAAAAAAAAGGAGATGCGCAGAGAGAAAAATACCTCCTTGCACAAAGCATGTTTTTGAACTCGTCTAAACCAGCTTGCTAATCAATTAAGTAAAAAATAATAATAATTAACTGCAAATCTTTTTACGCATCTGACATAATAATATTGAAAGATTGTAATAAATTTTTTGGACCAGAAGAGTAAGTTATGTTACACTATTTAAAAGAAGTTAATTCATTGATCATTTAATTGAAGAAACTAAGCAAATTTAACATTAAATTTCAAGAAACGAGGTTCAGTTAATATTTAATTTAGAGAAGCTAATTTTATTTAACATTTAATTTGAAAAACATCTTTTCATTTAAAAATTGTTTATAAAATGAATAATTCATTGACATTTATTCTACTTTGACAATTCGTTGAATATTGAACTTGAAGGTATTCAGTTAATTGATCGTTTAATATTTTACAGGAAAGGAATTCATTAAATATTTTATATGTTGAAACTCAACTCATCTATCATTCAGCTTGAAGCTAAATTCATTTTTAATTTAATTGGAAGAAACTCAATTCTTTGAACATTGAACTTGAAGGTACTGCGTTTAAGAAATTTAATTCTTTTCAACATTTATTTAGGAAAATCTCAATTTAACAAACGTATGAAAGGACAGAATTAATATAAGATATTATTTTTCTCTATGTTCGATTCAGTAAGAATTGAGAGATCTTAACCAAACTAACCGAAAATGAATGAGAAAGAGAAATGTTAATTTTAATATTAATAAAATGGCAGAAATTATGAAATTAAAAAAATTAATTAAATATGAAACAAAACACTGTAAGGAAAGTATAGGCAGGGAAGTATATATTAGACTGATGCTAATGGAGATGGTGTTCCAAAGTATGAATTTTATAAATAATTTGAAATTCTCCAGTACAGCAAATGGAATTTAGGAACGTTTTTCATAGCTTTGGGGAATCTTTTGTGCAATGGTGCATCATTATAATGTGAGCAACCAGCGCAACAAGACATTTATTATAAACACTGAAGATAATTATTATAATCTCCTAGAAAATTACAATTTTCCTTAAACACGGTAGAAAATGTAAATTTTACAAAAATTATTCAATGAAATAAAAATATTTTTTGAAAATTGTAAAAAAAAAAAAAAGAAAATTATCACTATTACTGAATTTTTTCCCAAAATATCAATTTCACAAAAACCTTTAGTAGAACAAAAAAAAATAGTTTTGTAATATTTTTGAACTCAAATTAAATTTGCAATTCCAAGATTCTTGCTATTTTTCTTGTTGTCAAAAAGTTCTCTGCATTTTTTTGTCAGTTAAATTATTAAAATCTAAATTTGTGGCCGTATTATACAAATTTTATTTTCATAAAATGACAAACAATTCCAAAGTATATCTTACGTTTATTAAAGAAATGATTATGCACATAAACTCTATAATTTCTTGCTGTGAAAACAAATAATATCGATCTTTTCATGCAAACAAGGCTCAATAAAACCAATCCATCTAATCAGTGTTCAATAACTGACACCACAAATTATTGCGTTGAAGTAGAGTCGTCCATTATATCTATCACCAACTACTAGTCAGTGTTATGATGTATTTCATATAGTTATTCTCTCAGCGCTTCTGCAATGATCAATAATGTGATATCGTGTTTCATCAACACGAGGTTTGATAATAAATTGCTGCAAGGGGTATCATTTGAGAAAATAAGTCTTATGACATTTATCAAAATGTCTCCATAAGCATGATGTATATTGCCGATTGCACGAAAACTAGCATGATTTTTTTCAAAGAAGCCTTTGATCCTGACGGCCAAAAAACATATTTTTTTTCTACCAAGACGACACCCCAGTCATTAAAGGCGTGGATCTTAAGGTCACGTGATTAAGTAGCGTATTCGGGACCTAATCTAAGGCACTCCACCCTAGATTTCAGAATAAAAATATTAAACTTAACTAGAAAAAAATAATAAATAAACCTTCCGATATCCCAGTACGTTCGTTTGGCTTTAGAACTCATGTAGTCGCCAGAAAAATCGCAGAGTTGGCGTTTTATCGCCAAAGTGTCTTTTAAAACTTGTATATTAGGCATAAAGAATAACTAATGAAATAGGTGTAATTAACGTTAGGCTTCTTATTTAGCCTTTCACCTCACTGTTATTATATTTTTCATTTTGGGCGTAATGAAGTCGTTGAAAATGATTTGAGGGGAGGGGGAAGAAACTAGCCGGTTATTCCCCGTTTCTAGAAAGTTAATTATATAAATTTCATCTTATTAATTAATGATAAAGCATAATTAAGCAACACTTATAAATACATTGCTTGCTTTTTACGCTAGCTGGGAGAAAATATTCTTCAAAAATTATTTTTTCCATTGAGTCTATCGCATGAGTTACTTTATTGAAATTTATAAATGAAAGTAGAAATAAATTTAACAATGACTTGTAGAAGTAAATTTTACGATTAAGTAATCGAAGCAAATAATTAAGTTAATTATTAAATTTAATTAACTAAATCTTTCTTGTTTTTTAATTTTTTTTGAAATTCAAGTTGATAAAATGTTAGTTTTGAATAAATAAAAAATTCCAGCAAATTCTACATGCAATAGAAGCTATTATTTTTATTAGCCATTTTTAATTTAGTACAAAACGTGTGGAATAATGTAAAAATAAATTTTAATCATTTTGTAGAATCTCTACTGTTAATTGACACTATATCTGAATATTTCCTTAAATCATATTCCATTAATTTTCACTTTATCATATTCTACGTATTAATTTCATTAATATTTATTAAATGTATTTCAAACGTGCAAAAAGTTGATAAGAGTTTTCTAAAATAGTAATCTTGATTTCTTATAAATGATGACGTTATAGTGCAGTGAATATTGAGAATAATAGCGCTTTGAAATGTAAATGGATGAAATAAAGGAAAAATTTCGTCATTTTCACAAATATTTTTCTTTTAAATTTAGCATTGAATAGAAAATATCTCATAAAAAAATAAGCTATTCAAGTTTCAAGTAAAGCAAAGATTTAAGTAAGTTTCATATTAATTAGAAATTACAAATTTCATTTTTAAACCATTCAAATTATATTACCAATAAAACAGGTAGAACAATGTAAAAATAACATACATTTTCATTTAATGTATGATAAAAATTTAATTTGAGAAAGCAAACATTTCTCTTGACTGCAACCGAAAGTTTTATATACTTTCAAAAAAAAAAAAAAAACAACAATAAAACAGTAAAAATTTTAATATTTTTTTTACCGGAGAAAGCTATTATCTTTTTTTTTTTAAATCTTTCTTTGATAAAAAAATCTTTTTTCAAAAAAGAATTTTTTTTCTTCATGAACTCAAGTTATTTTTTTTCTTTAACAAGCAACCATTATAAAAAAAAAAACCTAAAACAAAAACATTTATCTACTTTTACACTTTTATCCATATACTTTCACAATCATTTATCCCTGACTCAAAATATTTTGCTAAGAAATACTGCAACCGAAAACTTTACATAATTTAAAAAACAAACAAACAATAAAACTTTAGAAAAATTTTCATAAGACATCTTAAAATGGCAAACAATCATCGGATTTTATCTATAAAATAACAATATCATTATCATTAAAATATATAATCACGTTGTTCATAATCTTTAACTGATACGATGTCGTGACCATACTGTAAAAATGAATGCACAGATAATTCCTCTTCAGAAACAAATCGTGGGTATTACACATGCAGAGCATATTCCACAATTTTGTCAATTTCACGATAATTAAAGCCACGAAGTATGCATATACACATGCATTCTTTGGTAAACAAGTGATATACCCATCTCCGGTGAAGAAGTCATTAAAGAATCATTAAGATTTCGTAGCAATATCATTACAATCTTAAACAAATGATGGGGACTCTTAATTTTCCATGTTTCATGACCATTTAAAGGATTTCAATGGTGAGATAATTGATGGTAAAATGTATTTATGTGCTTTATGGAATAGTGCTGGTCAAGAAAGAAACAGATCATATTTGAATTTTCGTTTCGATTTTGTAAACAAGTGATGTCTATTTGGTGTCATGACCTGAGCGAAAATTACCAGAAAATTCGAAATCAACAAGTGAAAGTAATAACAGAATTAAGATGGTTGTTTCTTAAGCTCGTCAACCCCAGCATTGTTTTGAAGCAGAAAATGGAAGGCGTTTCTAAACATTAACCAACACAGCATTAAACGTTACATTAATATTACAGAAACAAATACAGATGACTCTAAATTTCCATAATTAAGTCTATATATTAGATTTCAATGGGATATAATTGAAGATAGAAATATTTCAAACTGTTCTTATGTGATTTTTCGTGTGTTTTATAGCTAAAAACTACTTTCTAAAAAGAAAATAGAGATATTTTTGCAGTAGGAAATCACGTATTGATCTTGTAAACAAGAGAACGTTGATTCTATGTCAGAGCATGAGCTTTACAAGTATACACGACTCTAATTTTTCACAATAAAGTCCATTTATTAGATTTCAATGGGCTATAATTGATGATAAAAATATTTTAAACTGTTCTTATGTAGTTCTTGAGTGTTTTTTGGGGCAAAAACTACTCTCTAAAAAGAAAATAGAGATATTTTTGCTGTATGAAATTACGTATTGATCTTGTAGACAAGAGAACGTTGATTCATTGCTAAGTGATGAGTTTTGCAAGTATGAACTAAAATTACCTAAAAAGTTGGGTTCATGTTAGTAAGAAAGTTCAAAATTTATATGCATGTTAGCTTAGTTCATCTACCTCAGTATTGTTTTTCAAAAAAAAAAAAAAAAAAATAGAAAGTTTCTCGAAATCATTATCGACTTCTGCATAAGAGGTTAGATTCATATGCTTCTGAAATATTAAAAAAAAAACATAGTTTCTGTTTACTCTCAGTAGTGTAGCTGCGAAAACATATATATGATATTTATATATTTTAACGCTCTTTTTAAGAAATATTTTAAAACATTTCGATTTGGTTGCAATTGGAATATGTTTTAAAAGTTTGCTGAAACTTTGAACACCGAGGTTCGAATCACAGTTTTCACTCAACTTTTTTTTTTATTAAAATAGTCTTCTATATTTCTGTGTTACCTTTACTTTGTGATATATTAGTTTAATACCTAATAAATATACCGCAATATAATTTGTTCAACGTTATCTCCTTAAAACCAATTCACAAATAATAAAGAGGCATATCATTGATTATTTACAGACTCTTAAAATATTTTTGTTTATTATTAATGTTACAAATGCAAAAAAAAGTTTATGAGACCGTTTGCAATTTATCAGTAGCATTTCTTTAAGCGATTCAGAAATGTCCAGTTGAATGTTACAAAATTTATATTTTCAACGAAAATAAATATTTATTAATTCTGCGAATGGCGTTTAGTTTATATTATTAACTAAGTTTAAATAAAAACAATTTACACGAGTGCCCAAACAATCTAAAACTTTAAATTTAATGGAAAGTGTACAATTAAGAATGCTTTTGAATAAAATAAAAATTTAAAAAAAATAAACGCCCCACAGAAATGTATTTACTTACTCATCAAGGTTCAAAAATCTTTGCTTCTCCTCAATCACAGTCAACATACTTCATTCACAATCCTAAAACATTTCATAAATATTATGAACATATTTCAAATAGTTTCAACGACTATATCGTAGGGAAACTCGCGTTGCTATCTGTTTATTATGCTAACTAATAGAATGCAATGCAAGACAACTAATGGATTAGTGTGCGAATACTTAACAAAAAACAAAAAACTACGATTACTTTTTTGCCAGAAAAATACAGCGCATAAATTATATAAGCGAATGAGTTTCTTTATATCATACTTTCTACGCCGTAAACCCTTTTACCGAGATCCGAACCTCGTTTTATGGAACACGACTGCGTTCTTCTAACCGCTGGACTGAGCAGAGATGCGAGTTTGTTTTAACATTTATTATGAAGTTTAATTTTGCAAATTCTTTTGTTTCGTCTACCGACAGGCTTCAAAATAATGGAAATGGATTTTAAGTGTTTTAAAGAAAACCGCTCAAAATTGTTTTATATAATTTCAAAATTTGGAACTTCCAAAAAAAGAAATTCACATTCCTTTTCATTTTTGATAAAGGAAAAACTTTTTTGTATTATTTATAAAGCATTTTTTTTTTGTACAATGGGGAGGTAAGTTATATATGCGGCTAAAGGCACTGTTATTTTAAAGGACTGGGTTGAGATCCTCATTGGCGACTTGAAGCAAAATCAGCTATAAGACAACAGGTACAAGTTGTCTGAAAGAACCGCGATGGCTCAGAAAATAGAGCTTTCGCCTTCCAATGAGGTGAACCGGGTTCAAGTCCCTGTGATGGCTGGTCGATACGAATCCGCATCCGGCTTGCACCGACCACAGTGCTAACTTGAAATATCCTCAGTGGTAGACGGATCATGGGTTAGAGTTCCTTTGTCCTTTGGTATTCCTCTCCATGAAACGCAAATGCGGGTAATTTCCATCAAAAAAAGTCCTCCACGAAGGCAAAATTTCTGCCAATACTTGATTCAGGAGTTCCCTTGTCTTCTGTATTCGGTTCAAAATTACAAGGCTACGGAGTTGAACATTAGTAGTCTTAAACCCAAATATTGGGTCGGCTGTTCAACGACGGTTATAAAATAAAAATAAGAAGTTGTCTGAAACTTAAAAAGGAACTATTGCGCGCTGTGTGGACCTTATTGCCCCAATCATGCCGTTGATCATGAAATTCCATGAACCTCTTGGCCCACAACGTGCTGTTGAGATTATGCTTTTTACAGCATTTATATAATACATGCAAATATACACACGTATAGCAATTTACATTAATTTAAATTAAACAATTTACACTAGACAGTATTTTATCCTTAGTATCCTGCCTATATTTTAATTAGATTAACTTTTACATCGACAAACTATAATATCATTAAATTATAAACTTAAAATAAAATAATTATATTCAATATAAATCACACTGATATACCATTAATAAAACGACTAACTCAATGGACAAAAAACTGAAATTGAAGCTACAATTATTGGCAACTCCATAAAGACAATTTTCAATCCCAACTCATCATTGAACATGATACTCATGCCAAATGACGGGAATTTACGTCGTCTTTAACGACCTTGGATGAATTCACTGCCCAACGACTAAAGAGCAAACAACACGTCCTCAGCCACAATTGATACCATACTTATAAGTTAGGCCAGGCTCTGAACTACTCATTAGATCTTAATAATTTAATAACAAGCCATTTTCCTTTTTGGAATTCTACTCAAGTGACATCATCTTTCTAAGTTGACGTCTGCCGCAGGGGAAAGAACGCCGAATTTTACAGTTGCATTCAGCACCATATGTTTTATGATGTTTCCGCCATCTGAGAGCATTTAATCGGTTATACTTTTTTTGTGGAGATTATTTGTATATCTTCTGTATGTTTATAATGAGATCATGGATTTTTGTAGAGAATGCGTTAAATAATTAATTGAATGTCCACAAAATTTGATGATTTTTTTAGAGAATTCGTAAAATAATTATGACAAGGAATTCTTAAAAGAGAAATTCACTGATTGTCTCTCACGAAATTTGATTTTTTTTTTGCAGAAAATGCTTTAAGTCAGTAAGGTCAGGAATTTTATAAGAGAGATTCATTAATTGTCTTTCACGAAACTTGATTTTTTTTTGTAGAGAATACGTTAAATCATTACGGTAAGGAATTTTTACAAAGGAGATTCATTGATTGTCACTCACAAAATTTGAACTTTTTTTGTAGAGAATGCGTCAAATCATTACGGTAAGGAATTCTCACGAGGGAAATTCAAGTTCGTAAGGTAAGGAATTTTTACAAAGGAGATTCATTGATTATCACTCACAAAATTTGAACTTTTTTTTTGCAGAGAATGTGTTAAATCATTACGGTAAGGAATTCTTACAAGGGAAATTCATTGATTGTTATTCACAAAATGTGATTTTTTTTTTTTTTTTTTTTTTTTTTTTTTTTTTTTTTGTAGAGAATGCGTCAAATTATTACGGTAAGGAATTCTCACGAGGGAAATTCAAGTCTGTAAGGTAAGGAATTTTTACAAAGGAGATTCATTGATTATCACTCACAAAATTTGAACTTTTTTTTTTTTGCAGAGAATGTGTTAAATCATTACGGTAAGGAATTCTTACAAGGGAAATTCATTGATTGTTACTCACAAAATGTGATTTCTTTTTTTTTGTAAAGAATGCGTCAAATCATTACGGTAAGGAATTCTCACGAGGGAAGTTCAAGTCTGTAAGGTAAGGAATTTTTACAAAGGAGATTCATTGATTATCACTCACAAAATTTGAACTTTTTTTTTTGTAGAGAATGTGTTAAATCATTACGGTAAGGAATTCTTACAAGGGAAATTCATTGATTGTTACTCACAAAATGTGATTTTTTCTTCTTTTTTTTTGTAGAGAATGCGTCAAATCATTACAATAAGGAATTCTCACAAGGGAAATTCAAATCCGTGAGGTAAGGAATTTTTACAAAGGAGATTCATTGATTATCACTCACAAAAGTTGGTTTTTTTTTGTAGAGAATGCGTCAAATCATTACGGTAAGGAATGCTTACAATTGAAATTCATTGATTGTTGCTCTCAAAATTTGATGTTTTTTGCAGACATTGCTTTAAGTCAGTAAGGTAAGGAATTTCTACAAGGGAAATTCTCAAATTCTCACTCACAAAATTTGATATTTTTTGTAGAGAATGCGTCAAATCATTAGGGTAAGGGATACTTTCAAGGAAGATTCATTAATTGTTAATCAAATGATTTTCATTGAAAATGTTTAAAATCATTAGAATAAGGAATTTTTACAAGAGAAATATAATAGTTTTCCTTCACAAAACTTTATGATTTATTTTAGAGAATGCATTAAATCATAACAGAAAGGGATAATTAGGTAAAGAACACCTTAATTCACTACAATAAGAAAATGTTACAAGGAAACGTTATTGATTTTTACTCATAAAATACGATGAATGTTTATAACCACGTTATAAATTTTGGAGTATTGTCATCTAAATAAAAACCTTGATATAGTGCTAAGTTAGCCCATATTATTATCTTTTAAAAATTTAATTACATGATATGATGTTTTAACTTGAACAGAAATATACTTCAGTTTAACATCTTGTAGAAAATCATGGTTGCTGGAAAATTTGATCAGTACTGTGGTTCAAAGCACTTATAATATGGTTTAATATAGAACCAAATTTTATGAAAATGTTGTGAAATATGATTAGAATAATACTCAAAATAATAAAGAAAAATATTTCTCAATATTTGACCTAATAAAATACCAGCAGAAAAGATACTCATTTTTGAATATCTATTTGATCTGATTAGTGTCTCCTTGCCTAAAGTCGAGCTTGTCGAGCAATTTCAAATTAATGTCAACGTGTTTTCAGTAAAGTAATGATTTCTCAGCTAATGCTGATGTGTATTTTAGTAATATAATTAAAATCTAATATAATAAAATATAATCAATACATCACTCAAATTAACTGAAACAGATTTAGTTCAATAACTAGGAACAATTTCCAAAATTATTCTACTTTATTTTTATGTATATATATACATTCCAAATTTTTCATATTAACATCTAATTAATATTACATACTCATAGCTCTTCTTAGGTAATGTCATAATTATATAAAAAGGAGACCATTTATTAAGAGAATACCCAATTGGTAATATTACAGTTTAAAGCTATCTTTAAAATAACAAAAAACATTAACATGTTTGTACCTTTTCAGGTAACATCGTTTTCAATTTCACCCTAATGTACAATTTGTGCAATTTTTGCACAAGAAATGAATCATTTTTAAGCATCAATTATTTGTTCGATTTCTACCCGATTTCCATATGTATATTTTATATTACAAGCACTTCCTTTTTTAAGATTAATTTTTTTTCTAAATGGTAACTTAATTTCATAATATAAATTTTACTATCTTTTCTCATGAATTAATATACAAGATTAGTTTTAATAAAAAAAATTACGGAAAAAACATATGTTTATGGTAATAGAAAAATAAGGCCTATTCTTCCAAAGGTGACATTCTTATATCAAACTACTTTTTGGTATTGTTTCCAGATACTTTTTTTTATAACCGTCGTTGAACAGCTGATCCGTTTTTAGGTTTACGACTACCAATGTTCAACTCCGTAGCTCTGTAATTTTGAACCTATTCCAGAAGACAAGGGATCTCCTGGATCAAGTATTGGAAGAAATATGCCTTCGTGGTGGCTCAAGGGATAGAGCACTCACCTTCAAATGAAGTGACCCAGGTTCGAATCCCACCCAAGGCTGATCGATACTGACCACAGTGCTGACGAAAAATATTCTCAACGGTAGGAGGGTAATGGATTAGAGTCCCCTTGCCATAAGGCTAACAGCAGGAGGTTTTCATGGTTTTCTCTCCATGTAACATGAATGCGGGTTAGTTATTGATACTTCACTAGGTTCTAGAATTTTCACTAGATAACATCTCAGTACACACAGTTTTAGATAATAGAATAGTACACATGTTTTCACCCAAACCATCCTCCTTAATAATTTGAAAATGTGGCTTATCCTTATACTATCCCAATCCTTTTATGTCTAGATGGAATATCTCGAATGAATCATTTTTAAGTATACAATGCTTTCAAGTTTTAAATAAACTGAATATAAATAGTATAAATGAGTTTTTTTTAACATAAGTTGTGCATTAGAAACAAAGATTCATAATTTAGATCCAAGATAAATATTTTTTAGGATTCAGTTGAAAAATATCTGTAAGAAAAAAACCATTCATCTATCTTAAGAAGATGGATTATATTGTTGAAGTCAGCTTTTCAAGAATGATGCATCATCTTAAAAGAAATAATACATTTTAAACAAAAACTTCCTACAAAATTGTAGCGAATTGGTATAACGTGTATTAGAGTTTCAAATAGTTTAAGTTTTCATCTAAAACGGTTAATTATATTACTTTTCTTTGTTATGACCAGTGGCTGGTATCGAAAAGTAACGAAACTACTGTTGTCGATACTTTTTTTCGTAGTTCGTAGTGTAGTGCGTTATTTTTGTGAAAAAGTAGTGTAGTGATTAGTGCGATACAAAGCGAAACATTAGTTTGTAGCTAGGCAATTACTTTTAATGTTAGTTTAGAAAAGAAACATTGTCCTAACGAAACTAATTTTTCGAATTTGATAGGAACTAACCTTCGCAGGATGAAAATGACCCTGTGGCTGCAGCTGAGCGCTAACAGAAACTGTATATTCAAAATCACGTGTAACTAATATTTAAACTAGCCATTGCAAAAAATAGAAAACTAACCACCTTGGTCACATTTTCACATGCGAATACTCACTCGTGATGTTAATTAAAAAGAAGAGAGCATTAATTTTTCAGTGGAAATAAAAAATGAAAGTATTTGATAATTTCTTATTTCTTAAATTGAATAGCGGCTGTTCAAAAAGACATAATTAAATAATAATAATTGGCTCATAATAATTGGCTCATGTTAATGAACTAGCCTAAAGAAATGAACTAGAATTATCTATGCTAATGAACCAGATGAATAAATATTTTTCAATTATTCTTTTATATTTAATGTAAGCCGATTTTTTATTCAAAACCATTTTGAACATAGGTGTAAATTGAGTTCTCCAACAAAGTTCGTCTACTTAAACTAGTGAAGTAGTTACTAAAATTCCAAAGTAGTTCGTAGTCGCTACATTTAAAAAAACGTGTAGTTGTAGGTAACTACATAGAACATAGGTGTAAACTGAGATCTCTGACAAAGTTCGTCTACTTAAAGTAGTGAAGTAGTTACTAAAATTCCAAAGTAGTTCGTAGTCGCTACATTTAAAAAAAACGTGTAGTTGTAGGTAACTACATAGAACATAGGTGTAAACTGAGATCTCTGACAAAGTTCGTCTACTTAAAGTAGTGAAGTAGTTACTAAAATTCCAAAGTAGTTCGTAGTCGCTACATTTAAAAAAAACGTGTAGTTGTAGGTAACTACATAGAACATAGGTGTAAACTGAGATCTCTGACAAAGTTCGTCTACTTAAAGTAGTGAAGTAGTTACTAAAATTCCAAAGTAGTTCGTAGTCGCTACATTTAAAAAAAACGTGTAGTTGTAGGTAACTACATAGAACATAGGTGTAAACTGAGATCTCTGACAAAGTTCGTCTACTTAAAGTAGTGAAGTAGTTACTAAAATTCCAAAGTAGTTCGTAGTCGCTACATTTAAAAAAAACGTGTAGTTGTAGGTAACTACATAGAACATAGGTGTAAACTGAGATCTCTGACAAAGTTCGTCTACTTAAAGTAGTGAAGTAGTTACTAAAATTCCAAAGTAGTTCGTAGTCGCTACATTTAAAAAAAACGTGTAGTTGTAGGTAACTACATAGAACATAGGTGTAAACTGAGATCTCTGACAAAGTTCGTCTACTTAAAGTAGTGAAGTAGTTACTAAAATTCCAAAGTAGTTCGTAGTCGCTACATTTAAAAAAACGTGTAGTTGTAGGTAACTACATAGAACATAGGTGTAAACTGAGATCTCCGACAAAGTTCGTCTACTTAAAGTAGTGAAGTAGTTACTAAAATTCCAAAGTAGTTCGTAGTCGCTACATTTAAAAAAACGTGTAGTTGTAGGTAACTACATAGAACATAGGTGTAAACTGAGATCTCTGACAAAGTTCGTCTACTTAAAGTAGTGAAGTAGTTACTAAAATTCCAAAGTAGTTCGTAGTCGCTACATTTAAAAAAAACGTGTAGTTGTAGGTAACTACATAGAACATAGGTGTAAACTGAGATCTCTGACAAAGTTCGTCTACTTAAAGTAGTGAAGTAGTTACTAAAATTCCAAAGTAGTTCGTAGTCGCTACATTTAAAAAAAACGTGTAGTTGTAGGTAACTACATAGAACATAGGTGTAAACTGAGATCTCTGACAAAGTTCGTCTACTTAAAGTAGTGAAGTAGTTACTAAAATTCCAAAGTAGTTCGTAGTCGCTACATTTAAAAAAAACGTGTAGTTGTAGGTAACTACATAGAACATAGGTGTAAACTGAGATCTCTGACAAAGTTCGTCTACTTAAAGTAGTGAAGTAGTTACTAAAATTCCAAAGTAGTTCGTAGTCGCTACATTTAAAAAAAACGTGTAGTTGTAGGTAACTACATAGAACATAGGTGTAAACTGAGATCTCTGACAAAGTTCGTCTACTTAAAGTAGTGAAGTAGTTACTAAAATTCCAAAGTAGTTCGTAGTCGCTACATTTAAAAAAACGTGTAGTTGTAGGTAACTACATAGAACATAGGTGTAAACTGAGATCTCCGACAAAGTTCGTCTACTTAAAGTAGTGAAGTAGTTACTAAAATTCCAAAGTAGTTCGTAGTCGCTACATTTAAAAAAACGTGTAGTTGTAGGTAACTACATAGAACATAGGTGTAAACTGAGATCTCTGACAAAGTTCGTCTACTTAAAGTAGTGAAGTAGTTACTAAAATTCCAAAGTAGTTCGTAGTCGCTACATTTAAAAAAACGTGTAGTTGTAGGTAACTACATAGAACATAGGTGTAAACTGAGATCTCCGACAAAGTTCGTCTACTTAAAGTAGTGAAGTAGTTACTAAAATTCCAAAGTACATTTCTCGTAACATTTAAAAAAAACGTGTAGTTGTAGTTAACTAAGTTAGTAGTAAAGTAGTTGAAGTACACTACGAAAAGAGTGTAGTTTTTCTCACCACTGGTTATGACATTTCACTTAAAATGACCTAATAATAATCAGAATAATCAAATGAAAAACCATTAATTTATGAAACGAAATTCAAAAGAAATTATTACTTACCGAATTCGCCAATGTTTACATTCATCTACTTAAATATTTCCTTAAAGATGCTACTTTGAAAACTTCCTTTTTTTTCTGTTTACAGAATCTGTCCAACACTATAATAAAAAATTTGGATGCAGGATCATTTTAATCACAATAATTGGATCTAATAAAAAGGGGGGGGAATGTGAAATGATTACAAATAATTACACAATATTAAATACATAAAATTAGCAGTCAATAGTTCTAAATGTATGATTGTATATTTACATAATTACAGCGATCAAAAAGAATTGTTGCAAGCATTATTGAGTTATAGTCATGTTTCCAAGTTATTTATCTATTTATTTTCATTTTTCTTTAAAATATCGCAATTTAATTAAAAAATAAAATCTGTATTAAAAATTAATCTAAGTTCAAATTTACTTTAAAACTTTACATTTGAATAAAAATATATAATAAAATATTAAATTTTAAACTAAAATAGTAAATTTTATAATTAATTTTATAAATTTGCTTAAAAGTTTGCATTAAACATAGGTGTCCATGGTTAATTAAAATTTTTACAGGAAAATTTTTAAACTCATTTTAATTTAAAATATCACATATTAATTAAAATTCAAATTTATATTAAAATTTTACATTGAAATAAAAAATAAACTATTAAATTTCAGAATAAAATAGTAAAATTTTTAATTAAATTTATAACTTTGGTTAAGTGTATACGACTATATATATATATATATATATATATATATATATATATATATATATATATATATATATATATATATATATATATATATATATATATATATATATATATATATATATATATATATATATATATATATATATATATATATATGTATATATATATTGTATTTCGCTGATTTCTATTTTTTATTTTTCCCCTTTTTCATTGTTTTGCAATTTTTCTCTATGTTTTCTCAACATTTCGAACGACTTTATAAATAGAATAAAATTTTAAATAAAAGTTTAACATAAGGAACACATTTTTGATTCACATAATATAGTGCGTTATTCGTTACGATCCAATAAATACTTTAAAAAGTTTTTTAAAAAAAGAGCTTAATGACTTGGCGAATAGTCAAAAATACACAATTTTTATCTCTATATTTTAAAAAAGAAAGTTTCTTTTGCCCCGAATTCATTGCCCTCCACCCCTCAGAGGTTAAATCCTTCACTCCGACCGTCTTGTAATTCATCATAAGGAGTAAGTTACCACGTAACCTAGATGACAAAAATATGTCCTTCCATGCAACTGTAGACATAACCTGAATTCTTTTTCTCGTTTCTTTTAGTTTCTTTGACAAACAGCAGTTTCTAGAAAACATGCTCATGATGAAGTTTTAAGAACAGGGATTTATAGCGACGTTTTAACACATTAACGAGGGATTGTAAACAAATTTAAGAAACGTGTTTGAAATTAATTTCCACCCAAGTATTTTGAGTCATTTCCTATTAATAGTAATGTAAATGCGGTAAACCTTGCTCAAACATTTTTTAAAACATATAATATATTATTGTATAACTAATTTGTAACTGAAAAAATGGCTTTTTATGTTTCATTTTATTAATTTTATAATTTCAGGGTTTGGAGCAATAGAATAATAGTTCCATGCTTTCCTAACAGAACGATTTTTCCTTAAACTGATCCTTAGCATTTTTCTAGAGGGCTACTTTGAAAGTTCCAAAGCTCCCTCTAAATATTAACCTAATACATGAAAATATCATATTGCCTTTTTGAATATGTTTGTTTGTCCAAAATAGATCTTAACAAGGTTTAAATTTTTTCTAACTGAAAAAGAAAGAAAAAATACATTGGCAAGTAATCGACCCAGCAAAAGAGAAAACAAGAATTGTTGTCCAGATATTGCATACAGATATTCAATACGCCACGAAAGAGAGAGACTCTTTAGAATAAAGCTAGACTGCGTACGCAATATGCATGAAATTATATTTAAACTGCAAAAACACAAAATTATCCTAAACCATTATGGATTTAATTAAACTATTTTTTATAAATGTCTTTATTAAAGTACAATGTTTAAGACTTTGGGGGTATTTTGTATCGTTAAAATTCGATAAAGGACTTCATGAAAATACAATATTAAAAATTTTGAATCGCTCAAATTCTATAAATGACTTAATGAAAATACACTGTTAAAGTGAGTTAAATCGTCCAAATTTGATAAATGATTTAATGAAAATACACTGTTAAGAATTTTAAAGTGAGCTGAATCACCCAAATACAATAAAGGAGTTAATGAAAGTACACTGTTAAAAATTTTAAAATGAGTTTAATCTTTCAAATTCAATAAATGAGTTAATGAAAATACGCTGTTAAAAATTGTAAAGCGTATCGAATCATTCAAATTTGTTTGAACTGTTCAAACAATTTTGAACACTAAAAATACACTATTAAAAAATTGTAAAGCGTGTTTAATTGATCAAATTCGCTAAATAACATTATCAAAGTATACTATTAAAATTTTTTAATTGAGTTGAATAGTTTAAATTTGGTAAATGAATTGAAATTCATTGTTAAAATTTTTTAGTTGTCCGTTCAAGTCCGATAAATAACTTAATAAAAATGCACTATTAAAAGTTTGAAGCTAGTTGAATCCTTCAAATTTGATAAATAGCTTCATGAAAGTACACTGCAAAAATTTTGGTGCAATTTGAAATGTTCAAACTTGTTGCAAAGTTAATATGACTTAATATTGAGTCGTAGTTCTTTAAGTTGATTGCACTATACTCCGATGAACCAGAAACATTTAAGGTCATTTGTATGCAGAAGAAAATAAATATTTGGTACTATTGATTGTTCCTGCAAAGGGGAGTGAAATAATATAAGAAAAAACACTGCAACGCTGTATATTCTTAAAATTATAATACATGTATCAGATTAAATTTTATGAATTTGAAAGCGGAAATTCTTTTATTTACTATGAGGAATTACTTATTGAATTATGCGGGAAATTATTCTTTTGTAAAATGTATTGCTCCCAACAAAATATTCTTTTCTTTAGATTTAAAATAATATTTAAACTTCAATGACCTCATTCTTCATTATTTCATTTGGAAAATTAAATTTTATTCTTCACAAAATATTTCGCTAAAGTCAAACATTAAACCAGTAAAAAAAATTTTTTCGAGAAATAAAACAAATACCATCTAGTACCAGATTTAAAGTGTTCGTATACTTAGTTAAGCTTAATGGAGTTAAAACAACATTTCTGGGACTTTTTAAAACATTTGTGTGCATTGCAATTGTCTAGTATTTTTTTACATAATTTATTTGATCCAGATAATTTGAGATTAGTATGAAGAAAACAGAAAGTAGGCTCGATACTTAAGTCAGACAAACTGACACCGGATCTGGAAAAAGTTTTTTTTTTTTAATCCTTACAGACAGTAATCGAGAAATGGTTTTTTTCGATGTGGCAATCATACTGTTAACGACTTTTTCTTATTTAGTCACCGAAAACCACATGACGAAAGACTATTTGCCCTTTACAATAGCACATGCAGTAAATCCTTAACTGCTAAAAATGACCCAAAGCTAACATCTACACTCTCAGAAAAATTAGTTCATTATTGTATGTTGTTGAACCATAGTTTAGTTCAATTTAAACCATTATCTAGTGTAATCAATATACGTGATCAATCTAGTGCAATAAATTTCGATAATACCTAATTCAACTTAGCACCACATTTAGAGTTAGAGTAAATTTGAAGAAAAGTTTGATTCAAAAATTTCAAATTTTCTTACAATTTACTATGATGTATCAGTGCTTTAATTTGTTGAATCGAGTTTAATGCCAACTTAAGGTATCTAACTTGACAAAAACATGACTTTCAACAAAATTTTTGAAATTGAGTTTATTATAAATTTTGAATCCCTAAACTCATAGTTTTCTGAAAATACTTTACTTTTGTTTGTACTTCAATTATGTACAAAGTTATAGCAGTTTTTGTGCAAGGTGATAACGGTACATGGACTAGTGATTTTAGGTCTTTAAATGCGTTTATCTCAAAATCAGGTTTTTTCACATTTTACACCAACTTAAACAGGATACCTCATACAAACTAAGGTGAACAACGTTTAAGAGCACAAAATATATTTATTAAAATGATTATATTTATATTGTAATTAATAATAATTACATAAATAATTTTTGTGCTCTTAAACGTTGCTCACCTTAGTTTGTATTTTAGCACAAAGGTCCCCCACTTGTGTATTTACGATATCTCATATTTATTAAAAAATAATTGTCTACAATTTTTCATGAGTGTTAATGATTATAGCACACATGCTTTGAACTGCAGACTAAGAGAAAAAAGTAGAATTTCTTTTTTTATGCATGTGTTTTTGTATACATGTGCTTTCGTGCAAAAACTTTTAAAAATTGGATTTTTTTTTAACTACATTGATCCCTAGTGCAGTACTCGAGTACATGCACTATACAGTCACTCAAGTATTTTGCTTTGCTTTTAACATAAATAATACTTAAAAACATAGTTGATAGCCTTCTAAGTAAAATCCTCAAAGGACTCTTTGTTTTGGTCGATACAATATTTTTTAACAGTGAATATGCAAAAAAAGCCTTATTTTTACCTTAAAATAGTCATTTAAAAAACGTAATTAATTAATAATAATTTTTTGCTAGTTTTATAAGTTTTTACATATAATAAGACTTATAACTAGTTTTTTAAAATTATATTAATTTTTTTAAAAAAAGTTGTCGAAGCTAGTCGGATACTTTAAATACCTTTTTCAAAAAAAAAAAACTTTACATTTTTTGAACAGTGTACTGAATGTACCATCTATACCTGGTACCGTTTTGAATCTATGTCTCATAAAGTAATTAAGATAATCAAATGGTAACCCATATCAAAGCAAAATATCGAAATTATAAGGAATATTCGAACAACAACAACAAGATAAAAAAAAATTTTCATCTAGAAAAACTTTAGGAGCAGCACGATTCCAACAAAAGAATAAAAAAAGTTCTATAATCATTTTCTTCCAACAACCAACCACCCGACACAATTTTATTAGGAGTTAGAACGGGAAGGAGAAACGACAGAGCATACAATTCAGTTGTAAAGTGGTCTGGAACGTATAGTCTGAGGTCAACCATTGCTTGACCTTAAAGGGGTTCGGTAAAGGGCTTCAAGACAACGCGCGTCTTTGTGTAAGAGAGAGTTTGGTCAGAGATAGTGGTGTAAGTCATATTAATGAATAATTTGTTACATAAACCAAACATTAGAAATGTCAACGTTGGATAAATTATATAACATTCAAATTTGGTTATTAATATACTACGGATATTTAGAAAAATACAACCAAAGTATAAAAATTGAATTAAGAACAAAATTTAATTTAAAAACAATTAGTGAAAATGGAAAAACGCGAAAAAGCAGCTAATGCCAAAATTGTCTTAATTAAATAACATAAATAAAAATGCAAACAAAAATTAAAAACAAAATTTAATTTAGAAACAATAAGTCAAAACGAAAAAGCGTTGAAAAGAAGCTAAAACCAAAATTGTCTTAATTAAACAATACAAATAAAAATGTAAACAAAAATTAAAAACGAAATTTAATTTAAAAACAATAAGTCAAAACGGAAAATCGTTGAAAAGCAGCTAAAACCAAAATTTTCTTAATTAAACAATACAAAAAAAAATGTAAGCAAAAATTAAAAACGAAATTTAATTTAAAAACAATAAGTCAAAACGAAAAAGCGTTGTGAAGCAGCTAAAACCAAAATTGTCTTAATTAAACAAAATAAATAAAAATGCAAACAAAAATTAAAAACGAAATTTAATTTAAAAACAATAAGTCAAAACGGAAAATCGTTGAAAAGCAGCTAAAACCAAAATTGTCCTAATTAAACAATATAAATAAAAATGTAAATGAAAATTAAAAACAAAATTTAATTTAAAAGCAATAAGTCAAAATAAAAAAAAGCGCTAAAGCAGCTAAAACCAATTAGCAGGGCGGTGTATTCCCCGATGAAGTACCCCTTTTGCAAACATGCTTATCCTAATACTTTGTTTTGCTTGTATTTAAGTTCTGACATTCTTTGTTTATATTATATAGTAAAATATTAATGGGATATTAATATATATATTACCATTGCTTCCGGTATTAAATGTGTAATAAAAAGTTGAGTAAAAAGTTAAAAATTTTCAACCATTTGAGACAAAATATTTAAAATTGTTATTAGATTTAAAAGAAATATTTCTCACTTTCTACTGTAATTATTAGGAAGAAATATTAATGTCACGAAGTATTATATTTCTTACAGTTATCTTTATTCAACTTGAGTCTATTTTTTTATTTATCTGTATATAATTTATTAATTATTACAGGAAATATAATTGAAACAAATGTTTAGACTACGGTTATTGTTTATTTTGTGTACCCATTTGTTATTTGTTTCTTAACCCTAAACTTACCAACACTTAACAACACAATACTATAGAACATACAATAACCGATCTTTTGATCGGTTATATTGTGATTAGAGTTTCATTTACTTCATCTATTGTTGGCTTCTTATATAGATAATTTAACATTAATAAATCATTTATAGAATGCAAAAACAAATATTTATTGATAGTATAAGCATTCTCGTAACTTGCTACATTCATGTACATTTCGTATCGACGTTTTACAAATTTTTGATGTTACAAAACAAACAAATGCAACCACTGTTGCCATTCTGAACTTACAAATATATGCGACTTCACAATTCATTGTTTATACGAATAAGTCATAACTGCAATAATTTTTGAAATTTTTTTATAAATGCATGGAAGCAATTGAAATATTATTGAATAATATAATTTATGCTAAAATAAAATTACTAAATTTCGAAAGCAAATTAGAAGTTTAAATAAATATTTATACAATAAAAATTAACTTATTATTTTAAGTTTAGTGCACGACTATTAGAACGATTTTTTTAAACAACGTACCTCATTTATACTATAATAATTAAAATGTTTCTTAACACTAGAAAGACGGAAAATTAGTATATACCTATATTGCCGAAAAGCAGTCGAAATGACTAGATTGTGAATGCGTCAATAAATTCGTTTAAAATTAATTTTTAACATTTCTTATATTATTTACAGTTATATAACAAGTTATTAGTAAATATTAACAATAAAAAAATTATATGTTGTTCAAAAAGTCACATAATTCTAAGAAATTCTGTCATTATATGCATCATTGCTTTTCTAATTGAAATTAAAAGCAGTCAAAATGACTTCCTTAGGCAATCTAGTGCTAAACATTGTAATTAATGTTTTGAAGAAATTTGTGTAATTGTTCGAAAAATTTTTGAAACACTATTGAAAGCAAAAATTAGTAGTTAAAAGTTCATTATAGCACAATTACAGAAATAAAAAATTTATCTAAGGTATTATTTTCTTTACATATTATTTTGGATCATATTCACTTTGAAAAATACAATTCCTTTCTTAACATATATAGTTTTCATGAAATATAATCTTATTCACGATTGTTAAGTTTCCATATAAAAATAGACGTTTTATTATTAAAAAATAGACGACGCACACAAGGAAAATATTTTCTCTTTCATTAGTTACTTTTCCAGAAAACGCATAGTTTGCACTATTAAGTTAGAGCTTTATTTTGGTATTTATGAGCAATAAAGCCAACGCCAACAGTCGATTGTATTTATCATTATATACAAGTGAAACCAAATATGAATTTATAAATAACAATACAAAGCATTTTATTAATAATTTAAATCCTTTATACGATCAGGGGTTCGACCCTGTTAAGTCACAAATTTATGATGCAAAATTATTAACATAAAGATCACCTTACAGGAAGTGTAATTTATCATATTTGTGGTGCAAATAAAAAAAGTACAAGAATAGTAAAGTATATTAAATTTAAGATGTAAAGTATTAAACGTAGAACTCAATTTACAGTTAATGTAAAGTATAAGACTTATAATGCAGAGTGGTCAACATCATGTTAACATTACAACAAATGTAAGGCATCAAATTTATATTGCAAAGTTTTCAACATAAAGATAATATTACAGCTAATTTAAAGGATCAATTACATTGCAGAGTATTCAACATAAAGTTCACGTTACGGTAAATGTAAGGCATCAATTTTATGTTGCATAAGTTAACTTAAAAAAACTCATGTTACAGCTAATGCAAAGTGTCACATTTATATTGCAAAGTATTCAACATAAAAGTTTACATTGCAGTAAATGTTAAAGTATTAAAGATTAACATTACACTTACATTGCAGCAAATATAAAATATCCGATTTATCAAATTATTTATCTTTCAGCTCACATTGTGTAAAACGTTATTTTTTTACATTATTCATCTTTTTTTTCTTATTAGAGTTAATGTCTTCATATGGTGGATGGTTGTTAAATTTATTTATAATCAGTCTGGTATTGCATATCAATAATATTCGAAGTAATAATTTTCCTTAGCTAATTTCGAATTCCATCTCGAGTACAACAGATTAGATTCTACACATGTCATTTTTGGACTTTCAGGCGTGTTGAATGTAAGAGTGCAAGAATAGAATAGTACAATTTATATACTATATATAAAATAATGACCTCTTATATTTTATTTTATAGCCGTCATTGAACAGCTGACCCAATTTTGGGTTTACAACAACTGATGTTCAACTCCGTATTCTTGTAATTTTGAACCCAATCCAGAAGATAAAGGAACTCCTGGATCAAGTATTGGAAGAAATTTGTCTTCGTAGAGGACTTTTTAATGGAACTACCCAACATTTGTGTTACATGGGAATGAAAACCACGAAAAACTTTCTCGGTTAGTCTGATCGCAAGGTTATTCTAACCCCTGATCCGTTTACCACTGAGGATATTTTAAGTCAGCTCTATGCGATCGGGTGATGAATTCGTATCGACCAGCCATCGCTGGGATTCCAACCCGGTTCGCCTCACTGGAAAGCGAGCTCTATTCCATGGAGCAACCATGACCTTTTATAGGGAATTTCGGTCATCCAGTCAAAGATATCTTCGAAGTACTTCAGCAGACATTCCAGTTATTTTAAAATTCGAAACAAGACTAGCCCTTCAGAAAATTTAAAACCTGTGCTATTGTTTTGAATGTTAAAAATAAGACAGACAATTATAAAAAAAGAAAATACAACTTTTTTAAATTACACCACCTTAAGAGCATAGATATCTGTTGTATAAAAAAATTTGAACAATAATTTAATTTTTATTAAATATTTATAATTAATAAGTATTATGGTATAATTTAAGTTTTAATATTAACTTTATTGATAATTAAATATTAATTGCATAACAGTTAGTTATTAGCTGTATTAAATGTTTAAATGTATTATTTATATTTGAATAGCAATAATTAAAATTTTAAATAATTTTAAATAAGTTTAAATTTGAGAAAATAAAATTATAAATAAGTAATGCAGATATTAATATAAATATTATGAAAAGAAATTTTTTAATGCCAGAAAATGAATTAAAAAGAAATTGCCAAAAAAAATCTCAAAAATTCAATAATCATAAGCATAGCGTGACCCCCTCACTGCTCATCACATTTCCACACTCTCTTTTTTAGAACACTGGTACTTTATTTTAAGTTTCATACATATAGTATTTATATCTAAATACACATACGAATATAAATCTTAAAATAAACGAGCATTTTTTAAAAGAAGCATGCCCCTCATTACGCGCATTATTATTCACATTACACATATTATACATTATTATTTTCATTATGCTTATTATTATCCTCATTGTACTTATTATTATTCACATTAAGTATGATTATTTCAAGACGAGTATTAATAGTATTAGTTTTATTTATCACATTATTTAGGTAAAAAAATATGATAAATAAATAATCATACATACAGAGAGTGTATACACAGAAATTAATTTAAATTTTAAGTTATTATACAGAAAGAAACATAAATTTTAAGAACATTTTCCAATAATAGCAGAAAATAAATTTAAAAAATTCTATAAGACATAAGCTTGTAATATAAATAGTTTCTAATCGAATTAAAAATAAATAGAGGAATAATAAAAACAAAAGGTCTTAATAGCAACCACTGAAATAAATCAATAAAATTATAAAATCAAGAAAAACTCTTAACAATATCAACATCTGAAAGATCTATTTTAAAACAAAAGGTATCACTTTCGCTGTTACACCACTCTTCTTTAAAACGAAGAGGAAGGGTTCGCGTTAAAAAGCCTGTAATTTAATATTTTTTTTCTTCCTTATAGAATGATATGCATGTGTCAGGAAAGTGTATACTCGATCTCAAGACACGATGGCGACTTACTCTTAAGTGATGCGTTTCTCTATTGAGTTCAACACACATCTTTTGATCAATTTTTTTTTCAACACAATTTGAAAAATATAGGGTAGCAGGCGTCTTTTATTTGTAATGACACTTCTTCTTTTTAGTTATGAAGATGTAAAAGAATACTCATTAAACACATAGAAATTATTAATAAGATTAAATTTTTTGTTGTTGTTTTCTTGAAGGAATGCAAATTTAAAACGGAAAAGGAGACATTGTTTGGGTTCATACACTTTCGGAAAGTTGAGCCATAAATTTCGGGTACATCAAAATTCTGTACTGCCGGAATTTCACTACTGTCTGTCAATCACGAGATGAGCTCACCTCACTGAGAGCTTATCTCTTGATTGGCAGATAGTACCTGTACCATTGTATGAAGCAAATTTGACGCAACGTTATCATGTTAAAATTAATTTATTTTCCATTCTAGTTGAATCACAGAAAAGTGCAATCAATTTTAAAATATTGCAATATTATTTTTCAACTTAGCAACATGTTAAGGTTGGGGAAAATTTCCAGGATTTTGTAGTTCTGCAATTCCAAAAATTAGTAGCAGTGTTTCATAATCGGGTGATTCTATAACTCGTGTTATGATGCCTTTTAATATTTTAAGTATTGCGGAAAACATAATTTAGTAATGCAGGTCTACCTACATTACTTCCTGCATTAAGTAATGTAGATATAATTTGGTAATGCAAAAAACATAAAGACTTAAAAGATTCAGATAATTTATTTTATTAAACCCTTTCAAATATGTTTTCCTCACAGAGAAAATCATTCCGATAAAAAAAACACCGTACTGTATAGGAAGGACATTTCTCATAAGTTTGGTTTAAAAAACAAAAATATATGGTTTTTAAACTATTCATTTGACAATCTTTTGTTCATATATTAATATTTTAGAGAGAAAGCCTGGTTTTCAAAATATATTTCTTAATACCATGCATTTAATAAAAAAAATACAAAACTGAAAAAACCGAATAAATGGTTAGGTACTGAGACATGCTTTTAGCTATTATGATTAAATTACCAAATTCTATCCCGTTTATCACATATTTTAAAACCATGTTTCATTGTTAATTTTACCAAAATCCCTGCCTGAGTACTTCGGAAAAATTACTGAGCTTTTTGGTGTTCCCATAGAGCCAGGAACACGGTAAATTTCACCAAATTCTGGTACTTTTGATCCTATTTCATTGTTGAGAAATAGTAGAACAATATAAATACTTTTCCAATTTTTTAACAATGTAAATATATTAAACATATATATATATATATACAGTAGGTGAAAAATTTGTAATCTAACGAATTCGTAAAAACGAATTTGTAATCTAATATAACTAACTTGCAGGGACTTTTTCTTAAACTTGCTCAGCCAAGGAGTTTTCTGTTTAAATAAATTCAGAGGTTCCATCATAAGGTTCCATCAAAATTGAAAAAGGTAAGACATCAACCTGAAAATAAAATGAAAAATAAATAATACGTGTAAATCAATGCTGAAACAATAGCTAATCATTATTACCATTGTCGGAAAAAGGAATTTAATAATTGAATGAAAACAATGATTTCATTTTAATTATCACATACAGTGGTTGGAAGAAATAATGAAAACTCTTCCATATTAAAACATTTTTTTTAATATTTCTCGAGAAATACTTAAAGAAATATTTATAACTTCAGAAATGTATAGATCATGCGATTTCTCATACGTATCAATGAATTTTAAAGCTTTGAAATATAAATTCAAATCACACCGACAATAAATTGCAAACGGAGAATTATGTTTTTGAACAATCTATGGCAAAACTTGCAGCAATAAGTGTGTAACTCTTAACAATTATTTGGGTTATTATATTCAATAATTGCACAAAACTTTATAACTCTAATTGAAATAGTTATAGAGATATAAATGAATGATCAAAAGATGTGTTAGCATAGAAGTGTTTTCATTATTTTGTGCAACCCCTATATTTATTGTTAACAATGCATAGCAATTTCAATTCCTTATATTACCATAGTCAGAATTTGTTATCGACGTTTTTATTTTATGTTTTTGAGAACAGGGTTCTTATTATGAAGTTCTTGGAAATGAAGCAAACTGGAGTTTGGATTTATATTTCAAATTATATCGTTCGAGCTAATATAAGTTTTCTTCAAAGGTATGGATGATTTTTTCTTCTTTTTTTATAAGAAATTTGAACTAATATTAAACTAAAATGTTCGTGAAATCTCCATTAAGGTTTTAATGTAAGAAAATTAATTGAATTTTCTAATAATATAGATTAAGTTATAATATATAAAGGTGGTTTCACTACTAAATCTAAAACTTCAAATTGAGTTTACTCGACTTAAAAGTTAAACTTATTATCATTACCGGTAAAAATTTAAAAAAAATTTTTTTTCAAAAATTTGTTTTGAATCGTATTTGGCAGCTTCTATTAAAGTCCAATTATTAAGTCCAGAAAATTTAAAAAGCTTCTGGCAATTTTCTAAGTAGCTTTTGTTAATTTAGAAAGAAAGAACGCTTTGTATGATAAAGGATTTTCCACGAATTTAATTTTGTACTATTAAACAAGATTTAGTAAAAATGACATCGGCAATATATAAGACAACATCCTGTAAAATTATGTTTTATTTTATATGTTTTATTTCCTATTACCATCACATGTTTTATTTCCCATTGCATGTTTTTTTATATTACCTATTACCATGTTTATCAGACCATCATTTTAGAGTATTATCATTTGTTATTAAATTTTGTTTTATATAACAAAATGGTATTTTTGCAAAAGTGCTTATCATTTAGAGCTTGCAATAAAAGAGTACAAAAACTACTTAGAAATTTGCTAGAAACTTTTTAAATTTTCAATATATTCAAATCGAACTTTTTTCATAAGTTACCAAATACGATTCTAGGCAAAATTATGAAGGAAAAAAATTTGCAAATGATTTCCGCGCATGCACAGTATGAAAGGATTACTTTAAATACTCAGATCCTGTGCAATTTTCAACGATTTTTTTTTTAAATTTTAGAAGGATGTTTTTATTATAAGTTAAAAATTACTTTAAAATTTTTGCTTAATTTTATTGAATATTTCAGCAGTCATAGTAAGAAAAAGTAAGTAAAAAAAATTTTTTTTTCTTCGTGAAAATATCTATATCTTCATGAATACTTAAGCTAAATTTACGAAATTTTTGCCAAAAAATAACCAACGTAATTAACATAAGTTGCTTATCGCTGTATTATTTGGTGTAGGGTGTTCAAAAACCTTTTCCTTCGCAATTTATGACCGACTCCTTAAACCTCTGAAAGCTTTAAACTTTTTTGATATGTATCAGAAATCGCAAGACCTAAACACTTCCAAAACTTTAAAATAATTTTCTAAGTATTTCTTAAGGAATATAACAACAACAAAAAATAGTTAGTACAGAAGTGCTTCCATTATTTCTTTAAATAGTTTAAAAGTGATTTGTCTCAAGTATAAGGCACTTAAAGTGCAGTTTTTTTTATTATTTTACTTGGCGAAATCGCTTTGAAAAACACTATTAAATCACGCATTTTACACCACAAAAACCACAAACTTTTGTACGCAACCTTTTACAAAATCCAATAAAGTAAACGCTGTTTAAATACTACACCATCTAACCTTTAAATCTGTTCACACACATCTTCGATTCAAAACAAGTACAATTGGAATAGTTTATCTGTTCCAGCTTAGAGCTCGCTAATACTTTCTGTCCAAGCTGCGTCAATATTGATGACGTCAGAAGACGTCAAAGCTTTACTTTACAAACAAAACGTAGACCTAAAACATTAAAATGTTCAGATTTGGTTCGAGAATATCCGGAAAACACTATTATAAGTTCGGATTGAAGTTCACGGTGAAACAAATATTGCGGTAATATTATAAGATGGGAAGCGAATAACAAGTCATTGTTCAAGTGTTTTCCCAAATAAATATATTTCAAACTATTGTATTGTCGGTATCTATGATATTTTCACTACAATGAATTGAAAACTCGTAATAAATGGAAGATTGACTTATTATATACGTATTTCATAAAATATTAATATTCATGTTTCGGGGAAAAAACGCATTTAATTATTTTGTATTAGCAAAAGTCACGTTTTTAAATTTTGAATAAGAGATCCATTTGTAATGTTTACACAAGAAGAAGATTACTTTGCAATTTTTCTGTTTCGAAAAAATAATAATATATATAATTTTTATAATTCTTATAATTTTTGCATACTGTTTATTATAGAGTTTTATTTTTTAAATCAAAAGTGACTTCAATAATGCTAACTGCTTTCTTTAAAGCTATTCATTTTGAGTTCGACGACATTTTAAATTCTAAAATTTTCTACTTTGGTAAAAATAGAAATAGCAAAGTAATTTTTCTCTCTCTTTTTCTTCTTCTTCTTTTTTGTTTTTTTTAAATCTTCAAAAACGTTAACTTATGCCTTTATTCAAAAATATGAGACATTTTTTCTCATTAATAACTTCGAAGCTTTTTTTATATATAGATATAATTTAATATTAGTTTAACGAACACTAAATAACTCATTCAGAGTCACAGTGGCTCAGGGGAGAGAACGCTGGCCTTCCAATGAGGTAACCCAGGCTTGATTACCAGCGCCGGTTAGTAATCGAAAATCACGAACTTTACTTTCGGTTGACCCTAACCACAGTGCTGAGGTAAAATACCCTTCGTGGTAGTCGGATCATGGGTTAGAATCCCCATGCTGTCGGTCTAACACTGGGTGTTTTCTTCTTTGTATCGCAAATGCGGGTTTATTAAGAATATTTTAATAAATTTGTAAAAATTTTAATTATTTTTTATGATAAAAAAACACAGATGATCCAAGTAATAATCGCCAACTTAGCGAAATTTCAAAAAGTCGCCAAGAGGTGGGCTGTTCTAGTGTTCTCTAACATTTCACAACACTGTTCTCTAATATTTTACCTCTCAATATTTGATCCGAGAGTTTCCTTGCCTTCTGAGTAGGATTCAAAACTACAAGGAGACGGAACTGAATATTGATTTGCAAACTCAAAACTGGGTCGGCTTGTCTAAGCCGATTATAAAATAAAATAAAATAAGTCCCAGTTGAATAATAAATTTGTACTGTTAGTTTATTTTAGTTGCGAAAATGTTTCGAGTAAATTGGAGTTTATTCGTTTCTAACACACCCGAATCCATCATAAGGATATAAAAAGTAATTGTCGGTCAATTACAATACTTTTGTTCCTTTTATTTTGATTTTAATACAAAATAAACAATATTTCTGTCTTGAAATATTTATTAAGATTGCGTATCATGATGTCGAATCTAATTTCTCGCCGGCTTACTATGAAACAGTTGAAGCGTTTCATGTTATCGAAATGATGTTAGTTTTACTCAAAAATGTCCTTCACAAAGGTAAGTTTGTTACAGCAGTTCATAGACTATGGAGTTCCTTTGTCATCTGAATTTGGTTCCAAACAACAGATATAAGAGCCTCACATGAAGTAGCTGTACAATGTCAGAGACAAAATGAACTTAAAAGTTTTGTTCATGAAGTTCCCATATCATATTCAGCGTATAAGACAATAAAAGTAATACAGCAATAGTCCGCAAAACAACGACAAACGATGTCAGGTAGAAATGTCGTTAGAAGCAAATGCAAATATTTAAAGTCAAAATAGTAATAAAAAAGGCTGGAGGGTAATTGCTAAGAAAAGGCACATACATTTGAAGTGTACGGCAAGATACCTGAAAAATAACAAAAGTTTTTTTTTCTTTTGCAAGAAGTAGTATAACTTGACCTGTGGTTGCCCACTCAAGTTTTTTTCATTAATATAACGGATTAAGATAGAAAGACGAAAATATGGTGAAATGATGTTCATTTTTCGCTGGCACGGAAAAAGAATTATAATAAAATTACTACACTGTATGGTAAAGACATTTCTGGTTTTTTTTGTTTTTTTTTTTAAAAAACGGAATTTAAGCTTTTTATTTGGTAATTTTTCGGTTCATATGGTAAGGGTTTATAGGAGATTCTGGTTTCCAAAATTACAGTTCCTATAACAGCATTTAAAAGGATAACTGTAAAGCAAATTTAACCAAACAAATTCTTTTTATGTTCTGTTCTAAGTCAGTGGTTCCCAATTTGTTTCTTTCTCTGTTTTGTTTTGGCTATGGAATTTAAATGATCGAGTTTCTTTTCGCGGAACCCTCACTGTATAAAAAAAAGTTCATTAGCAGCTGCGAATAAACTAACCAAAAAAATATCATTAATCATTTCGTAAATATTTAATGCAAAGAATGAAATAATTTAAATTCTAAATTAGTTCTTGGGTTATGTATATGCTGAAAATGTATAAAATTTGCTGAATTGTGATTTTTACTGTTATAAATGTCGACAATAGTCAACAGAGGAATATAATTCTTAATTTTTGAATTTAGTTAGTATATTTTGAATTGAAGTTCGATAAGCTTACTTATGAGCTTTTTTATAAATTTTGCTTATGGAATTTTTTATAATGCATACTCCTTTCATAATTTGTTTAATTAATTATTAAACGATTTTAAATTTTGTTTTTTTTTTCATTGGTATTTTTCATAAATAATTTCATTTAAACAATCGAAACATTAAACAAATTATGGATCATTAATTGGATATAAATGTAATTTTTACTGGCAAAAAAAAATAATGCCCCAGCTCTCGGAATCCCTGTTTATCTTCTACGGAACCCTAGGGTTCTACGAAACACCATTTAGGAACTGCTGCTTTAAGGTATCATGATAAAATTACCAAATTTTCCCACATTTACCAAATTTAGATCTCATATTACAAAACAATATTTTATTTTACCAAAATCATTGCCAATGAATTTCATTAAAAATTAAAGTGCTTTTTGCTTCCCATAGAGCTGAAAACATGGTTAATTTTACCATATTTTGGTTGTTTTTACCATACTTTTTTCTCCGTGTGTATTAATTGTCTCAGAGACATAAATTAAGTTTTTTCCCATTTTGTCCATCACTTTTCATCACTTTTTTTCTCACTTAAACAGCAAAAAAATATATATTCCTCAAAAAAAAATTGTTTTTGCGGTAATAGCGGAAGGCTAATAATTAATTGTATGTTTTTTACTCGTTAAAAACATACAATTTTCGTATCTTATATCTTTCATAGATAGAACTTTAACTGTATTTTAAAAACGCAAAACATTTTAAGATACCTTGTTCATTGCTACGTTATCATCTTTTATTGTAACTAATATTTCCTGGTAACTAGCTAATTTAATTATTTTGATTTACAATAAAGTTTCGGTTCTATCCTTGTTTTAGGAAAACGCCTGATTAGAAGAGAAATTACTGACCCTAAAATAAAAATAGTAAATAACCACATCTTTCTTATTCTTTCATGGTACATTTAATATTTGCAATTGATTTCATATAAAGTGAGTATAAAATTTCTTAGTTACCCTCTTTTCCTGATACAGTCGAATCTCGCTAACTCGAACCTCGATTTCACGAATTTTTCGATATCTCGAAGAAAAAAAAATTCCCTTCAAATTTCCTATACACTCAATGTTTAAAAAAAACTTGATTTCACGAATTTTTTTTTTTCTAAATCCTCAATAACTCGAATTTTTTTCCATAAATAGTGTAGATTTTTTTTTCTAAAATTAAAAAAATATTCCAAAAAAAAATTTAAAAAATTTAAGAATGGCTGACAAGGCATGGAATGATGTGTCTTCCTCTACGATAATGAATGGCTTTAAGTAGTCTGGATTCATTAAAGATCACGAAAGTAGTCAAACAATCAATATCGTTAATTCTTCTGAAAACTGCACCGAAAATGATTGGAACAGATTGACCGGACTCATGAAGCTTGATGACTTGGAATTGCATGACTTTGTAAACGTAGATGATGCAGCAACAGTGTGTGGTCAGTGGGATGACAATGATATCATCGCTCAAACGAAAGCTTCTTGTGAACTATCAGAAGAAGAGGATGAGGAGATCGAAGATTTACCGCCCAATGTTACTAACAAGCAAGCACTTTCTACAGTGGACACTGTAAGGAGATTTATTGAGAGGCAGCCGAATATGTCAGAGGAGACATTTAAAGCTATAGTCCACTTAGAAAGTGTTATAGACAAACTTTCTTACACATCTCTAAAGCAAACAACAATTGAATCTTTTTTTAAATGAAAGTTTAAAAAGTGTTTTTAGAATAAATATGGAATAGTAAATAAGTTATGTAAAGAACATTTTTCTTTATTCTATCATCGATAACATGCCATTTTCGATAATTCTTAATCGATAATTCTAATATCTGGAATTTTTTCTCCTCTCCCGTCAAGTTCGATATATCGAGGTTTGACTGTATTTAAAAATTCAATAAAGAAAGTATTTTTGTTGTTGAAATCTTGCAAGCAGTCATTAATTTAACCCAATAATAGACCATTAATAAAATTTTAAATTAGTTAATTTTAAAAAAAAAAATCCCACCGCTTCAAATTAAAGGAAAAGAAACCACATTGAAAAGAAATCAATAAAGTTACGTAAATACTAAGTAACTAAACACGCCGTAGCTTTATTGATCTTCCATTACAGAGGTTTGGTGACAGACGGCTTCGGTGAGAAAAACCTTGATCTATTTTTGATGCACGAAGGTTCCTTATTACCCAAGCAGAGCGTCTAGATCAGACGATGCGCTAGCGTTACTTAACTCGCGGACACCGCTGCCAGTAAAACCGATGTTTTGACGCTAAGACCTCCCTCTAGGAATGGAAAAAAATAAAGAAAACATTCGAATTTGTTTGTTACTAACTATTCTTGTTCCCCACATCTCAAATCAACTTTTTGAACAAAAGATATATTCGTAGGCGATATCATTTTTAAATTCTATTTTTGGGTCTTCTATTAATGAATTGAGTCTAAAGAACAGTTATTAAACTTTTCTGAGAAGTTTTTTTTTATTTTGGGAAGAGTGTGTGATTTCATAAAGGAAGTCTGTTTCAAAATCTGGAATTATTCCAGAAGTTTTCAGGAATTTGGGGAAATAAAACCTAACTTTGTTTCGCGGAAGATTAATTCGCAATGTATTTTTATCAAAAGAAAATGTTTGAAATAGGATGTAATAGTGCCATGATGAATGGAACAGGAGGAATTTCTGGATTCTGGAGCGTAAATTTAGTTTTTTGATTTATCAGGAGTCATTTGATTTTTTAAATAAAATCCTATTCAAAGCTCGATTTTTTTATTCTTCATTTTGTCTCTTTCTTTGAAAAATGAATAAATAAATAAGAGAAAACAATCCGATTTGAAAAAATATGATTAAAATTGAATGTGACAAAATGATGAATAATGAAGCCAAAATAAAGAAATAAATATAAAAAAAAAGGTTTCTTATGTATTTAAATTGCGATTTTAAAATCGTGATTCTAAAATTTTAATAAAAAATAGATAGGCGAATATATAAATTTCGAATTAAAGGCGAATGTAAAAATTAAAGTATAAATTTATCCATTCTATATAATTTAGATTTAACTAAGAAATTGAATAAACTAAAGCCCCATTCTAGAATTAACTAAGGTGTCTAATCTAGATTTATTTGAGAACCTAAATTATGCAAATAATTAATTATAGCATAAATGAAATCTATAATATTATCAAAGTGTGTTTTTTTATTTGCTAATTTCACAAAGCAAAAATTTTGATGATCTTTTTACTTTTTAAAATAAAAAACATTCTAATTTTTTGAAATTATAGTGTTACGATATCTATAAAATTCTACATAGGAAACCTTAAATGTGTGTCACGTATTTATTAAAAAACGCATTTTTAATAAAAAATAGTTTTAAAAAAAATCATATTTATCAAGCACAGAAAAATATTTATTAAATTATCGATAGTTATTTTTTTTGTATTATGTTCATATTTAAATTTATAGTATAGATGCGCAGACAAAAATTTTAGTTTAATTGTTTAAATGCAATTTGCCTTAATTAATTTCAAATTAGGTTCTCAATTAAATCTAGATTAAATACCTTAGTTAATTCTAGAATGGTGTTTCAGTTTATTCAATTTCTTAGTTAAATCTAAATTATTTAGAATGGAGAAATTAATTCTTTAAGCATTTGCCTATCTATTTTTTATTCAAATTTTAAAATAACAATAAATTTAAATATTAAAAAGAACTTTATTTATATTTTATTTTATTTATTTATTTATTCTTTGTCTTATACAGCAACTCAGCTCATCTACAAAAAAGGATGATACCGTTGATTTATTTCTTTCCCGGTGAATAAAATCTATAATTTTTGCATGGAAATTAAATTTCGCAAATTAGTTTTAACATTTTTTTAAAATTCCAGACTCAAAATCAAATATTCAAATGAGTTATGTTGTTGTAAATTTTTGGAAAATTTTTAAAAACGAACTTAACTAGTGTTTTAAAGTATATCCTCCAAATATCATAAATTATAGAAGCACAATACCTGAGAGTAATTTCTTTTCAATTTACTGAAAATTGATTGAATAAAAAAATACTTGTTTAAACGGGAAAAACTAGTTTATTAGAATCTTAAACTAAAACGGTGTCTAGTTCTTGAGCCAACTGAAATACATCTTTATCTTATGCTTGATCAAGAATCTAAGCTATGGTTAACTAAAAATTGATCTAATCCAGACAAAAGATGTCTTTTACAAGGAATTTAATCTTGAAATTTATCTTGGAATCTACAATTAATCAAAGAACTTAATATAGATTTAGCTTAAAAAAATATAGAAATATTCCTATATAGATACAACTAAGAATTTAATCTAGATTTAATAAGAAGATAAAGAGTAGATGTAAAAAAAATCTAGAATAAACTAAAAACGAATTCTGTAATTAAATAAAGCCATTAACTTTAATTTAAAATCTTGATTAATAAGTCAATTAATCAATTGAAAAACAAACTATTTTCAGAATCTAAAAATACAAAAATAAAGAGTTAATGAATAAAGAGTTAATGAAAAGAAAACAGAGAAATATATGAAGAAGAATACTGTATTTCTGAAGACAATTGGAATATTTAAGATAATATTATTAATTGGATATAACTGGACAAATTTATATATAATTAAGAACCTTGCCGAGAATTATCTGAAAACATATTCTAGAATACAATAAAGCCATTATTTTCAGTTTTAAAGACATAAAAGTTTACATTTCACTTCTTAAAACAATTGGAATATTTTAGATATGGATATAATTGAACAAGATTAAATATAACTAAAAATCTTGTCTAGAATTAGCTAAGAACATTGTCAAGAATACTATAAATCCATTGTTCTTAATATATAGAAAAGGACAGTTCACTTCTGAAAACAATAGGAATATTTTAGATATGAGTAAAACTGAACAAGTTTAGACTTAACTAAAAGTCTTGTCCAGAATTAGCTAAGAACATTGTCAAGAATACTATAAATCCATTGTTTTTAATATATAGAAAAGGACAGTTCACTTCTGAAAACAATAGGAATATTTTAGATATGAGTAAAACTGAACAAGTTTAGACTTAACTAAAAGTCTTGTCTAGAATTAGCTAAGAACATTGTCAAGAATACTATAAATCCATTGTTTTTAATATATAGAAAAGGACAGTTCACTTCTGAAAACAATAGGAATATTTTAGATATGAGTAAAACTGAACAAGTTTAGACTTAACTAAAAGTCTTGTCTAGAATTAGCTAAGAACATTGTCAAGAATACTATAAATCCATTGTTTTTAATATATAGAAAAGGACAGTTCACTTCTGAAAACAATAGGAATATTTTAGATATGAGTAAAACTAAACAAGTTTAGACTTAACTAAAAGTCTTGTCTAGAATTAGCTAAGAACATTGTCAAGAATACTATAAATCCATTGTTTTTAATATATAGAAAAGGACAGTTCACTTCTGAAAACAATAGGAATATTTTAGATATGAGTAAAACTGAACAAGTTTAGACTTAACTAAAAGTCTTGTCTAGAATTAGCTAAGAACATTGTCAAGAATACTATAAATCCATTGTTTTTAATATATAGAAAAGGACAGTTCACTTCTGAAAACAATAGGAATATTTTAGATATGAGTAAAACTGAACAAGTTTAGACTTAACTAAAAGTCTTGTCTAGAATTAGCTAAGAACATTGTCAAGAATACTATAAATCCATTGTTTTTAATATATGGAAAAGGACAGTTCACTTCTGAAAACAATAGGAATATTTTAGATATGAGTAAAACTGAACAAGTTTAGACTTAACTAAAAGTCTTGTCTAGAATTAGCTAAGAACATTGTCAAGAATACAATAAAACCATTGTTTTTAATATATAGAAAAGAACATTTCAGTTCTGAAGACAATTGGAGTATTTTAGGTATAGGTATAACTGTACAAGTGTAGACATAACTAAGAATCTTATCTAGAATCAGCTACGAAGACATTCTAGAATAAAGCCATTGTTTTTATTATATGGAAAAGGATATTTCCCTTCTGAAGACAATTGAAATATTTCAGATATGGGCATAACTGAACAAGTGTAAACATAATTAGGAATCTTGTATAGAATTAGCTAAGAACATTGTCTAGAATACAATAAAACCATTGTTTTTAAGATATAGGAAAAGACATTTCCCTTCTTAAGACAACTGGAATATTTCAGATATGAATATAACTGAACAAGATTAACTATAACTGAGAATCTTGTCTAGAATTAGCTAAGAACATTGTCTAGAATACAATGAAACCATTGTTTTTAATGTATAGAAAAGAACATTTCAGATCTGAAGACAATTGGAGTATTTTAGGTATAGGTATAACTGTGCAAGTGTAGACATAACTAAGAATCTTATCTAGAATTAGCTAAGAACACATTTTAGAATAAAGCCATTGTTTTTAATACATAGAAAAGGATATTTCACTTCTGAAGAGAATTGGAATATTTTAGATATGGGTATAACTGAACAAGTTTAGACATTACTAAGAATCTTGTCTAGAATTAGCTGAGAGCACATTCCAGAATTCAATAAAGCCATTGTTTTTAATATGTAGAAAAAGAGATTTCACATTTGAAGACAATTGGGATATTTTAAGTATGGGTATAACTGAACAAGTGTAGACATAACTAAGAATCTTGTCTAGAATTACCTAAGAACATTGTCTAGAATACAATAAAGCCATTGTTTTAAATATATAAAAAAGGACATTTCACTTCTGAAGACAATTGGAGTAATTTAGATATGGGTATAACTGTACAAGTTTAGACATAACTAAGAATCTTGTCTAGTATCAACTAAGAACATATTCTAGAAAACAATAAAGCCATTATTTCCAATTTTGAAGCACTTTCAAAGTTGATTTACAATAACAATCAAAATAATGTTCTTAATAATTGCTATAAAGCTTAACATTTCGAAACTCTTAAGAGCAATTTCTCTCTTATTTACATCAAATTAATGGATCGACAAATAAAACACTTAATCAATTGATGAAAAACGCTTCTTCTTTCAAGATTCAGAATGTAAGTATGAAAAAAGACAGTCCACTTCTGAAGACAAATAGGATACACTTTCCTCTTATGTTTGATGCTTGATCATGGATCTTTCAGAAAATGCATTTAACATTCCATTTCGGGCCATCTCCCTATAATTGCAGACTGGATAGTTTTTTTTTCTCTATAAAGCTGGCCTTCGTAATTTGAGCACTCTTAATAAATTAGATAAGATTCAAAGAATCTTTTACTCTGTCTCGGGGATTTGATTTCCGAATACACCATTTCAGTTTCTTTTCAAGTGTTATTAATTGCCCGTTTGGTAGCCACAAATCTTTTTTTGCGCAATGCGATGCCATTGATCTCGACAGAAAAAAGATTTACACGAATGTTTGAAGTTCGAAAGTCTGCAAAAGCTCTTTTTTCGAACAACATTTCTCGGAGAGTTCGAAATTTTTACTTACTGATGCCAACGAATTTGAGTGCTAAATTTTACTTACTTACTTAATTATTTACTAATTTTACTTACTTCTATTTACTTACTAAAATTTACTAATACTAGTTAGTATTACTAAATCAATGATTTAACAATATTTTAAATGGCAATTTGATTTAGATTGTCAAGTAGCTTTAGTATGAAATTTTTATTATTATTTTATCTCTGTAATAATAAGAGAAACGGAAATAAACTACAAACTCACTTATTATCTAATTCATATTCAATTACAAATCCATGCTAGTAATAACTAAAAGCATAATTTAGATATAGCTATGAGTCTAATCTAAAATAATTAAATAAAAACATAATGTAAATTTAATTAAGAATCTGATCTAGAACAAACTATGAATCTCATTCGGATTAACTAAGCTCCAAAAATGTATTTAGATAAGAACCTAATTCAGTATTAACTAAGAAGCTAATTCAGTATTAACTAAGAACCATATTCAGTATTAACTAAGAACCTGATTCAGTATTAACTGAGAGCCTAACTCAGTATTAACTAAGAACCATATTCAGTATTAACTAAGAGCCTTATTCAGTATTAACTAAGAACCTAATACAGTATTAGCTAGGAACCATATTCAGTATTAACTAAGAACCTGATTCAGTATTAACTGAGAACCTAATTCAGTATTAACTAAGAACCATATTCAGTATTAACTAAGAACCTGATTCAGTATTAACTGAGAACCTAATTCAGTATTAACTAAGAACCATATTCAGTATTAACTAAGAGCCTTATTCAGTATTAACTAAGAACCATATTCAGTATTAACTAAGAACCTAATTCAGTATTAGCTAAGAACCATATTCAGTATTAACTAGGAGCCTGATTCAGTATTAGCTGAAAACCTAATTCAGTATTAACTAAGAACCTATCAACTAAGATCATTTATAATAATAAAATAAAGAGTTTTTCCGTGTGTCTGTATCTCTGAAGCCAAAACCGTATTTTGCGTCTTGAAATTTGGACAACGGGGTAAAGGGGTAATTTTTACCCCCGCTCAAGAATTTCAATTATATCGCTCAGATGAGATATCTAAATGAAATTTTCTAATTGGTTTTGAGCTAGCGCCATTGATATATATGAAACTACATATGATTCTGTTTTTTTAAATACTTTGAAGATAGCATAAGTGATGTTTGTTCGCGCATAACTCTCATTAATCAATCCTTTATTGCATTTTCTTAGATATTTAATTATTTTTATACGTTATGTCAGATAAACTAAATGATCAACATGAGTGTAGTATATAGTTCGTTTAAGTAACACGTAAAAATTTATCATGATAAAATAAAAATTTATCATCTAACTTGTTCAGTGAAACAAGTATATAATGACAAGCAGAATTTCAAAAATTTTAAATTCGGGAACTTTGTACGAAGGTATCGAAAAACGCACAAAATAGCAAAAAAACATACATTTTCAAATTTTCATAAAAATTAAATGACTAAACATTCAAAATAAAATTTAATTCTTAAAAGTGTTTTTTTTTTTACAAATATACTATTATAAATATAATATTGAAACATATTTAATGTAAAGTAAAAGAAAGCAATTTCTCACAATTATAAAAAAAATCTTCATCAAATCTTTCTTCCAGGAAAGTTTTACATGGTACTTATCGGTTATAAGAATCAACAGATCTTGCTTGGCTAAGGGAACAACACCGAATTTTAGTTTAAGATATAGGCTACCCATAATATAATATCAAAAACTACAATATCGTGATCATTAATGATAACAATACATATCGAATGTAAAAATATAGCAATCACTATTGACAACTATTTTTATCCAATACGATAATATAGAAATCAATATCGATTACGTATGAAGAAGATTCACGTATGGAAAAATAATACAGATTAGTCAAATTCGAAAAATATCAAGATGAATTGTTAAATATCAATGTTTTTCACAAAATACAAAGATGCTAAAATTGGCCTCTATTAGTTAATGGATCAATATTCAAGTTGGCGTAAACTTGGTAAAGCAGTCGCCAACACATTGTTCCTTTTGCTGGTAAGTATCTTGAATTTACTGTAAAAGAATACGAATGCTGAAGACACAGAACAGAAATACAAAGAAAATAATCATGAAAACCAGTACAGCTTTACTGTTAAAAGATATTATGATTATGAGTGATGTTTATGAAATATGTTGATAATTTTCTACCATAGAAACATTTTTAATCGGCATAGAAATAAAATAAATTCGATCAGCAGATAGTTTAAACAATGTGAATTATGAAAAATTATATTTTACGAATAATTATATTTTGTATAAATTAACAGAAGATGCTCAAATTTGTTTACAAGCATTAAAAACGCTCACATCAGTTTATGCAATAAATTAATATGAAATGTAAGAAACTTCTGATTATAAAGTCCAATCTATATGAGAGTAAATCGCAATATAAAATTTTTTCATTACAAATTATGTACACATACAGTAAATAAATGCAATAAGAGCATTCATTTATTTGTTTAGAATATGCATAATTTGTGATCTGTTATACATATTCTAAACACGTATAAGCATCATATATTATACACACATTCTTTTATTTGTAAATATATGCATAGTTTGTAATGCATAAATATTTTGCATCACAAATTATACACACATAGAGTAAATAAATTCAAAAAGGCATTTGTGCACAAAATGTTTAAATGCCATAAAACAATACGAATGAAAGTTGATTTTAACACATATTTTAAGACAACCACTGAAATAATGAGACTGTTTAAAAAATAAATTTCTATTTTTCTCTAAATAAAAAGCTTTATGATAATATTTTTGAAATATTCATTTATTAAAAATGAATTTATTGTTTTATGTAAATATTTTCCAATTATTTTCTCAATTCAGTTGATAAAAATGTTCAGTTCGGCTAATTCATACTGATTTTAAGCATTTAAATACAAATAATTTGAAAAAAAAACATTTATTTGCAGAAATTTAAAAGTCTTAATATAAATATTCATCGATTATATATTTGATGTAAATTTCCTTTTTAAATTTTGTACGAGGATGATTTTATGAGGTTACATCACTGTTACCGAGGTTACATCCAGGGCTAAAGAGAATACAAGGGCTAGTTCACTCCGCTCTTAGAGCTGAAGCTACGATTTCCCTCCTCATGACGTCACTGTGTCTACAGATCTCGGAGATCGCAAGCAAAGATATGATAACTTTGCATCTTTCTCTTGTAAAAATAAGTTAGACTTTTTCTGGTTATTAGCCTTCAAACTTTACGTAATTAACACATTATTTCCGTTCATAAGCATAGTTCAAAAAATCTTTCTTGGTTATTATATTAAAAAAATACCATTTTAAACTTGTAAAAAATGTTTTGCTAGTTGGTGAAAATGACACGATAAATACTTTATTTTAAAAAGTTCAGTTTTAACTTTAACTATTAAGAAAAATGAAGGAATATATCGACACTTTTTTTATCTACATATTCTTTTATAAAGATAAGTTAAGTTAAATTTAGAATCCCTGATTTTAAAATATGTCGTTAATAGCAATTTGTTCATACTTAATCATTAGGAAACATCAACCTTAAACGCTAATTACTGAAACAAAATAATAATTTAGGTTCATAATGACATTAGAAATTTTACAATTGTTTTTAGACATTTAAATTTACGATGATATAATATATAGATATTTAAATTGAAGAGAATATAATTCTTAAAAAAAAATCATAAATATTTAGAATAACTACATTAAAAAATATGTTATGAAATTAGGAGAATTTCAACTATATACTATATATTTTATTTATACTTTTTACTTACATTTTAATTTTCTTTGACTTTATCTATTTTTTAATTCTTTTCACCTGCCTTTCTTTATGAAGTAGCGAGGTGGTTTCTATTTAGATAATGAATTTTTATAAAAGTTCTTTACGACAGAATAAACGTATTGCGGTTTTATATTAACTGTGTCATTTCGGAATCCATTCTTTACATAGTTGTTCATTTACTTTAGGGAACACGCGAAAAATTATACTTTTTCCTTTTGTTTTTATATCAGAATTTTTGCAAGTTGCAATCGCGCAAACTGGCATTTCGATAATAGTTTTAAATTCTTGTAAATTCACTGCGAAAACTGAGGAAAGTCATTATAGAAAATAACAAATGTCTTAGAATATCTCGCAAAAAGAAATGATCCAATATTAGTTAGAGCTAGTAAGGCCAAACGCTCCGTTCTTGAAGTAAAAGTGCGAGCTTTGCGCCAAAGTGACGTCACTAGAGTGACGTCGGAGGATCGGCGCGGCAAGAGATACTACAAAGGAGTGAACCAGCCCTTCTATTCTCTTTAGCCCTGGGTTACATCACTGTTATTTTTTTAATTACATTATATTTTGTCCAAAAATGATAATTCAGATATATTGAATTCAACAATAACTAAAACTTGTTAACAGAATTAATTATTAGATAGTTTCCTATCGTATGGAAATTAAAAGTTTTTTTATAAATCCACAAAAGCTGTATAAACTTAAATTATGTTGACTTAAAAATGTAAGACTTGATTTATTTAAGGAAAGAATTACATAATTCGTATCTCGTAAAGTTTCGGGTCTGCAGGGCATATTTAGTATACTCACATATTTAACATATTCTAAACAAATGAATAAAATTTAAATAATCACGATTTAATGAATAAAATCCCTTATTCAAAATCATATTTTAACCAAACCTTTTTTTATTTTCAATATTTTAACCAAAATAAGAATCAGTTTTCGTTTAAATAACTATTACCAAAAGTTTTAATTTTATAGGAAAAAAGGAACTTATTCTTTAACTAGACATTCATATTAAACTATATATTAAACTTATATATATTAATATATTGAACTTATTCTTAACAAACTATAAAATAGGCGTTTTTGATACTTTTAAGTAATCATAAAATATTATGGAACGTAATAATATACAAAAAATATACTTTAAAAGTGTAGGTAATATATAAAGAGCATAGTTAATGTAATACGCACAAAAAAAATAGATCCGTGTTAATCTTTATTGAAATTTAAAGGTTAATTTGTTTTTAATTTTTAAAATTCAATAGCTGTCGGACATTTCGATAGCATTAATGAATTTTAACTCTCGGAAAATCAATACATATATTATTTAAGAATCGAATATGATGTACTTGCATAAATATGTACATTTTAATCTGAAACAGGTATTATAATGCGAATAAAGAAAAGATAAATGATAACTTTTCATGTAATTTGAAGGTTAACACATTTTTTATTTTTATATGTCTATAAAGAAAAGACATTTTGATAAAATAATTGTATTTTAAACCTTGCACTCTAAGAAAAAAGTATGGTCGAAACTACCAGAATTAAGTATAATTCAGATTCTGGTTCTGTGGGAACATCAAAAGGCTTGGTAATTTTCACCGAAGTGCTTATGATTTTGTTAAAAATTAACTATAAAACATGGTTTTATAATATATGACGAAATTAGTAAAATGAGTACAAATTAAACCGAAAAGCTCTGCAGTTTTTACCGAAGTGCTTTAATTATGATTTTGTCAGAAATTAACAATAAAGCATGGTTTTATAATATGTAATAAAACTAGGAAAATGTGCGAATATTAAACCGAAAAGCTGTGTACTTTTTACCGAAGTGCTTTGATTATGATTTTGGTAAAAATTAACAATAAAATATGGTTTTATAATATGTGATGAAATTAGGAAAACGTGTAAAAATAAAACCGACAAGCAAGCTGTAATTTTACCAGAAGCGCTTTGAAAATGATTTTGGTGAAATTTGCCATAAATCATGATTTTATATGTAATAACATATAGTAAATATGGTAAAAGTTGGTAATTTTATAATATCTTAGAGCCCGGCATAAAAACCATTTATTCGATTGAGTTTATTTTTCAGTTTTGTATTTTTTACAAAATGTGTAGTAATATTTGGAACTATAATTTCGAAATCCAAAATCTCCAGTCCAAAATCTAAACTGTTTTCATATAGACGAAAAAGTTACGACATAAATAATTAAATGCCGTATGTATATTTTTGTTAATCATAAATGTCATTACTATAAAGTATGGTATTTTTACCAAAATCTTTTCCTTCGGGCAAAAATTATTCAATATTATTTAAAAAAGGAATATGCAGTGTGTGAATAAATGTATATATAATAATAAAAAACATATAAGTTAATACAAATAAAGAACAAATAAATATTAGCCATTATAGTAATTTAAAATTTCGGTCGTTTGCTACTTTTAAGGTTCCCTTAAATTCAGACGAAAAAAAATTTAAAAAAACGAAATTATAATAGAAACTTTAAGTAAAACATTCCAACTATTTTTTTGTTCCCAAATTTTACGAGTCGATAATATTTATTCACAAAATTTGAAAAAAAAAATAAGAAAATGTCATACAAATGGTAAGAAAATGGTCAATAAAAGTAGGAATTATATAAATGGTAATGAATCTTAAAGAAGAATTTTTCTTTAGTCGAATAAATTCTGATTTTTAGGTAGTTTATTGCGCCCTCTCTGTTTCAGTGTGTCAAAACTGTAACAAACATTCGAATGTGACAAAGAAACAAAAACAATTACTTACATTTTATCTTTTCTATATTCATGTATATAACAGTTTAATGTACATAACATTGTAACATAAAGAAGTATCCTATCTCTCTCTCATATCATCGGGAGTTACACATTAGGAATAAGGCGGAAAGGCAGGCGAGAATCCGGCGACTCGGGCCAGCTAACCCCCGCATTTTTCCATCGCCCACGAATTTTGCGTGTCGCCCTCCCCCTACTACTACTGCTGTGCACTCGACCCTCTACGCTAGACATTTTTTTTCTTTCTTTTTTTCATTCTCGCACGTCGTAGTGACACTTTGAATTCATTCATCGGTTGCGAAAACACTAAATATATCAACGTTCTTCCAAGCATAGCGAAAACAGGCAATTTTTATGTCGTCGTATAAAGAATAGGTAAAGGTTATTCCTTATCGTAACTCAAAGGTTAACTCGTTTTTCACTTTTTATAATTCCACAAAGGAAAAACTTTTAGTTAGAATTTATGTTTTTGGAAACTTTACAATAATCAAAAAATATTATTTAAGAATAGAATATGTTGTACGTTTAAAAACCTTGCACAAATAGATAATTAATAAATAGAATAGGTATTATAATGCGAACAAAGAATAGGTAATAAATAAATAGAATAGGTATTATAATGCGAACAAAGAATAGGTAAAGACTATTTTATCCGCAGCTATTTTAAAACGAGTTAACCTTTGATTTAAGATAAATATTAGATAAAAGTTATTTTTTACAGTAGCTCAAAGTTTAACTCGTTTTTCACTCTTATTATTCCACAGAGAGAAAACTTTTATTTAGAATCTATGTTTTTGGAAGCTTTACAATAATCGAAAAATATTATTTAAGAATAGAATATGTTGTACGTTTAAAAACCTTGCACAAATAGATAATTAATAAAAGGAATAGGTAAGGACTATTTTACTCGCAGCTATTTAAAAACGAGTTAGCCTTTGAGTTACGATAAATATTAGATAAAAGCTATTTTTTACAGTAGTCCAAAGTTTAACTCGTTTTTCACTTTTATTATTCCACAGAGGGAAAACTTTCAGTTGGAATCTATGTTTTTGGAAACTTTACAATAATAAAAAAATATTATTTAAGAATAGAAAATGTTGTACGCATAAAAACATGTACAAATAGAAAATTAATAAAAGAGTAGGTAATAAATAGAATAGGTATTATTATGCGAACAAAGAATAGGTAAAGACTATTTTACCCGCAGCTATTTTAAAACCAGTTACCCTTTGAGTTACGATAAATATTAGATAAAAGTAATTTTTTACAGTAGCTCAAAGTTTAACTCGTTTTTCACTTTTATTATTCCATGGAGGGGAAACCTTTTAGTTAGAATCTATGTGTTTGGAAACTTTACAATAGTCAAAAAATATTATTTAAGAATAGAATATGTTGTACGCATAAGAACATGCACAAATTGAAAATTAATAAATAGAGTAGGTAATAAATAGAATAGGTATTATTATGCGAACAAAGAATAGGTAAAGACTATTTCACACGAGTTTACTTTAAAACGAGTTTACCTTTTAGTTACGATAAAGATTAGGTAAAGGCTATTTTTTAGAGTAACTCAAAGGATAACATCGAAAGACTTTTCGATTGAATCTGTTTTTTTTTCCCCTCTTTCATGGAAAATGTACAATAATTAAAAAATATTAAAATATAGAATATGTTATATGTGTAAAAGTATGTAATTATCGTTAATAAATAGAATTAGGAATAAATGAATAGAATAGGTAATATAATACGAATAAAGAATATGCAAAGGTTACTTTTTATTGTAAGTCAAAGGTTAACTCGTTTGTCACTTTAATATTCCGCATAGAAAAGACTTTTTAATAGAATCTATGCTTTTGGAAACTTTATAGCAATCAAGGAGCATTATTTAAGAATAGAATATATTGCACATGTCAAAACATATACAAATCGAATAAATAGTAAATAAGTAGATAAGGCAGTAAATGACTAGAATAAGGCAATATATTAAGAATATAGAATAGGCAAAGGCTATTTCTTATTATAATTTAAATATCAACAAGTTTTTTACTTTTAAAAATCTACATATAATAGACTTTTCATTAAAATCTGTGTTATGTAAAGCATCGCAATGATCACAGAGTATTATTTAAGAATCTATTGTAAATATAGAAATATATACAAAAAATAAATAAATAGAAAAAAGAAATATAATGCAAATAAAGAATAGTTGAATATTAATCTTTATTGAACTCTAAGATTTAACTCATTTTTTACTTTTATTATTGTTCCATATAGAAAAAACGTTCTCATACAATGGATTTTTAGTAACTTCACATTGCCGAAAAACATTATTTAAAAATACAATATTTGTACATGAATAAACATGTATGCATAGTAAGGAAATAAATAAGTAAAATAGGTAATATAATACAAAAAAAGTTAAATAATAAGTAAAGGTTATTCCTTATCATGCCTTAAAGGCTGACTAGTTTTTGATCACTTTTACAATTCCATAAAAAAAGACTTTTATTAAAATTTACATTTTTAGACCCTCACAATGATAAAAAATATTATTTAAGAACTTGTGGTAATTGTCGAAATACGTATAAATAAAATAGGCACTAAATAAATTAAATAACTAAATCAATACGACTAAAGAATTGATAAAAATTAAGTTATTAAACTTAAAGGCCTAACTCACTTTTTACTTAGTTAAGACTAAGCAGCAAGATAAAACATGAATTTTTGGAAATTAATAGCGTCACGAAATTTCAGAATATGTTTTACATTCACATATAAATAAATAAATAGAATACAAATAAAACAAATAAAATAAAATAAAAAAGTAGATAATATAATACGAATAATGTGAATCGTTTAATGTTATTTTTAAAGGTAAATACTATCTTATTTCTCTTTTTGATAATTCCATTTGATATTAAAAAGACGCTTTCATAAAACTAGTATTTTTAGAACTTCACTATGATTAAAATGTTATTCAAGAACAGAATATGTTGTATATGCATAACGAAGAACTAGAATAGATAATAAATAAGTGAATGAGGCAAAGAAAGATAGACAAAAGTTATTCTTTAGTAAACTTAAAGAATTAATTTTTGCTTTCATAGTTCATCATAAAAAATAGAGATCAATGAAATTGAATTGCTGCTTTTGGAAGTTCAGAATGTCATAAAATATTATTTAAAGTTAAAAGTTATGTAAGAAAAACTGTGCACTGAAAGAATGGATAATAAATAAAATAAATAGATACCACGGATAAAAAATATATAAAAATTATTCTTAGTTGAAATATGAAAACTAACTTGTTGTTTTTCCCTTTCTTTTATCTTTATATACAAAGTATTTTTTTATGAAATAGGTACTTTTGAAACCTCATCATGCCACAAAATATAATTTAAAAATGGAATTCAAAGTACTAATAGCTGGACTTACCAAAAAATAGTACTAGTTCTTGAAAGTAGTTATATTTACTCAAATAGGCTTTGTTGTTCAAATGTTTATTATCTATCCTTTACATTATTATTAGTCATTAATTAATATAACTTACTTATTTAATTTCGAATTATTTATACAGATCTAGTTTTACTTCAAAATTAAACTTTAGAATTTTTGAAATAAACAAGAAGTTAAACTCTTGCTCTTTAAAGTGGATAACGGCTTGGATCTCAAACAAAAATATCACATGACGTAATGTTTGGAAAACTACCAAAATACAGATAACAGTTATTTTTTTAACTTACTTCTAAAATATTATTTTTTTTACGTATGACGTTTTTATATTGTATTATCAATTTAACGATATCAGCTAATTTTAAAAGGAGAATGAAAGGTGTGATAATAGGATAAGTTTGTTTATTATAACTTACTTATCACTCTCAAGAACGTTTTACTCATCAGTTTCACAGAAAATTGGTTTATTTTTATACACGCCAGATAATGACAGCCTCTTTGCACTTAAAAGTGTTAACATTATAGAAAGTTGAGTCATTAAAGGAGTCATATCAGCTTCTAAATCAGATTTCACACTTTTAAAGTAACTTTTTTATTAGTTTATTAAGTTAGAGACAGACAATGAAATGTTAAAAATAGCCCTCAGTATATTGCAGACACGTATTGCTTAACATGTATGCTAAACTAAGAACTTTATCAACTTTAAAGTTACGAATTTACAGTTTTCACTGATTATAAAAATTGATACAGTTTTTGTAATCAATAGCGCACTTACAAAAAATGTCATATTTAGGATATGGAATTAAACAATGTATTATTCAAACTATATAACACATTCTTAAAATAATGTGCTAAAATTTAGCCCTTTTAAAGTAAGTTTATTATTTTATTAAATTAGAGACAGACAATTAAATGTTAAAATAGCCCCCAGAAGAACAGACAGGTAATGTTTAAGGAAAAGTATTTTTAAACTAAGAAATTCATCGAATTAATAAAAGAGTAAAGAAATCGATCAACATTCACTGATAAAAAAAACTTATTAACCTTTTAGTCATCAATTAACATTACACATTTACAAAATAAATGCGATATTTAGGATTTAGGATAAGAAATGTATTATATTGTATTATATTATTCAATGTATTACATTATTCAAATTATATAACGTATTTACAAAATAATCTGTTACAATTTCACACATTTAAATTAACTTTCTTGTTTGTCTATTAAATTAGAGACAGACAATGAAATGATAAAAATAGCCCTCAGTGAATTACAGACAAGTTTTATTTAGCATATAGTAGTTTTAAGAAATTTATCAAATTTCCAAAAAAGTAACTAAATCAATCAGCACTCACTGATGAAAAAAACTTATTGAACTCTTAATTATCAATTAACCTAACACATTTACAAAATAATGTGATGTTAAGGATGAGGGATAAGAAATGCATTGTTCAAATAACATAACGCATTAGCAGAATACTATGTTAAAATTTCAGACTTTTAAAGCAATTTTCTTATCAGTTTGTTAAGCAAGAAATAGGCAATGAAATGCTGAAAAATACCCTCAGTAGATTACAGACATGTATTGTTTAAGTATTGTTTAATGAATATTAGTTTAAAACCAAGAAATTATCAAATTTATAAAAGAGTAATGAAATCGATTGGTAATCACTGAAAAAACTGATTAAGCTTTTAATAATTAATTAACATAACACGTTAATAAAAAATGTGATATTTGGGATGTGGGATAAGAAATGCATAGCACATTACTATAAACGTATAGCACAAATTATAAAGCACATTTACAAAATAATGTGTTAAAATTTGAAAGAAGAGATGGATTGTTTAAATTACGTAACACATTTACAAAAGAGAAGGCTATTGAATTTGTGAGATAAGAGATGTAATTTTTAAACCACATAATATTTTTCAAAAGAATGAGGCCGGGATAGCCTGGACGGTAGGGCGCTAGGCCCATGTCCGAGAGTTCGTGGGTTCGAACCCCGCAGGCCGAAGACTCCTCGTGTAGTAAATGCTGACTGATGCACATTAAATCTGTCGAGTCTCAAAGTCCTCCATGTTCCCATAACAAATCAATACCTTTGGGGGTACTGAATTGGAGATTGATCGTTCGCTGATTCAGGTCAAAATTACGATCTGTGGATGAATGAATGGATGTATGAATGGGTCCACCCTATAAGCGGGTGTGACGTATGAGTGTGGCAGAAGTCGAATTCCTGGCCACAGATGGCGCCACTGGAAAACAAGAACAATCGCACCCCCTCTGCCTTAATGGCATACGTCAACAACAAAAGATTGGTATTTAAAATGTGAGTTAAGAATGAAGAGACAAAATATTTAAAAAAAAAATAGTGTTAACATTTGAATTAAGAAATGTGTTATTTCAAATACACAATACATTTACAAGGAGAGCAATTTAAAATGTGAGATACAGTGATATTTAAATGTAGAGAACTCCATAACACATTTACTAAAGAGAGTGCTATTGAATTTGTGAGATAAAAGAAGTTTTTTTTTTAAATTGCATAACACAATTTCAAAAGAGAATGTTATTATTATTATCAAGTTAGGTAAATTATTGATTTTGTATCAATTTAGACAAAACTAAGAAAAAAATATTATATTTAGTATTTAAATAATTTATGGTTATGAAATACAAAATGAAACACCGGTATTAAAAAGATACGAAAATTAACTGAGTCAAAGATAACATATTCCATCCGAACAATAATTTTTCAAATTCAGAAGTTATTTAGATGTAAGAGAAATAGCAACTCATGAATGGAATTTTTTTAATTTACAAAATCAATCATTGATAAATATTTGAATATGAATAGAAAGATAAAGTCAAAAAAAAAAAATTTTTATATTTACATTTTTAAAGTAATATTTTTGAGAAAGAAAAAAACCCCATTAAATAACTTATTTCACTGAAATACTTACTATAGAATAACAACTTTATTTAGAATAGTATAAAATAACCCTCATGCTTAATCTATGATAATTTTCTTTTTTTATACCACTCTTGACTTCTAAAAATGACATTTTATTTTCTTTATAAAGGATCTTTGTTTTTTTTCTCAAAATTTGGACTATTGGGTATTCCATAGAAAATAAGGCGTAAGTGAGAATTATAAATGAAAGATAATCCAGGTAGTTTAACAAATTTCTTTAAGTAACTATTAGGCTATTTTTTACAATCAAAAAATACCAAAATATATTTTCATTTGTAATTAAAACGTTAGGAAAGAAATACATGAAAGGGGCACCGATGCTCAATCTGTGCATAAAGGGTTAAAAAGAGTGTTATTTTAAGAAAAAAAGATTTTAAAAAAATTTCATTTAAAATATATGGCACATTTATAAAAGTATCATCTCAAATGTGAGATAAGATATGTGTCGTTTAAATTACATAGCACATTTACAAAAGAAAAAAGAAATCATTTCAGTTTCCCAGATTAGAAATACCAAACAGTGTTCATCTTAAACTCAATTAGTGAATTCTCGAAGAAGAATAAAATTTTTAAAGATAAAAAAATAAAATTATGAATGAAAATAGTTTTTCATATTATGAGACAAAAATAATTCGCACTGTTCTTTAATTCGAAAGAACGAAAAATTAAAGCTTTTTCTCCAAATACATTAAAATTTTTCAAGCAACCTACAGTACAGCAAAGGGAAATACAAATAATTAATAGTTAAAAATTATGATTATTAAATAAAATTGTATAATTTATTTACAGTAACCATAATACAGAGTACTCTATAGCCACCACATTTATGTACTTTTCAATTCAAATTAAGCTATGCTGTCAAAACTTTATTAATTATAAATTATTAGTTTGCATTAATTATATCTTTATTAATTATATCCCTTGAAAAATTTTTTATTTGCATTTAATTTATAAACCTGACAAAACTGAAGATCAAATTACTTATCTAATTACAAAAGAGGGCACAGATTATCATTTAAGAAAGAATGTATTATAATCAAAAATTACACTAATCTTTATGAAAAGAAAACATGAATACAAATATTAAAACCAGTTTCATTGAATAAAGATACTAAAAAGGAGTTATTGGAAATAACTTTAATTTTTTTAGGCAAAAAAATGGTCTTAAAAATTTTAATTTTGTTTTAATCAATAATGATTTGTCAGATTCGGCTAACATTTTCTTATTTCTCACTTCATGTACTTAATGTTACGAATAAGCTTTTCATTGCTTATTGTATTTAAAATTATCTGTCTTATTATTTCTCATCTTACTTATTATTATTCATTTTTAACATTTTATTATTTCTGACTTAATGCACTTAATGTTAAGAATATGCATTTCATTGCTTATAGCATTAAAAAATATCTGTCATATTATTTCTCATCTTATTTATTACTATTCATTTTTAATATTTCATTATTTCTCATTTAATGAACTTAATTTTAAGAATATGCATTGCATTGCATATTGCATTTACAAATATCTGCCTTAGAGTAACACATTGTGTGTTAAGGTTATTTACAAACTTAATGAAAAATATTCCTTGAAGAAATGATTACTTTTTACAATAAATATCATTTTATAATAATATCATTTTTCATTCAATAATATTAATATACAAAGTTATTTTTAGATATATCAAATTGTTTACGATCATGCATAAGATACTTGAACAAATAGGGAATTTAATAACATGAAATACAAGTATTACGTAACATATGACAAAAGATTTTTTAACAGTATGACAAAATAAAATTCAATTACATTCTTCTTTTTCTTCTATTTTTCTTTAAATGAAGTATCATATTTCACCACAAAATAAAAATAAATTACTTCTAGAAGTCCAAAAACTGTTTTAAAATAATACAAATAGTCTTACAACTGATCATAAATAAATATGAAATTTGAGTTCTGATAACCATTGCTTCATATTAAAAGATATTACATTTTTTGCCATCAATATTTTCGCCAAAATAGATTTATTTTGTACTTTCTTATAAATATAAAGATTACAAAGAAAATCCTATTTTTTTATTTATAAGTATTAAAACAGATTATATTTAATTTTATTTTATAATCGGCTTTGAACAGTAGATACAAATCTGATTTTACGACTGTCAATCTTCTACTGCGTAGCCTTGTAGTTTTGAACCCAACCAAAAAACAAGGGTACTCCTGTATCAAGCATTTGTACAAGCTAGCCTTCGTGAAGGACATTTTGATGAACCCGCATTTGTATTACATGAAGAGGAAAACCACAAAACCTCCCACGGTTAATCCGATGGAAAGGGGCTTCTATCCCATGATCTGTTGACCGCTGAGGATATTTTACATCCGCATTGTGGTCGATGCGAGTCGGAACAAATCCGTATCAACTAGTAATCACTGAGATTTGAACCTCGGACACCTCATTGAAGGGCGAGTGCTATGTCAATTGAGCCATTGTGGCTGAGGAACAAATGATAAATATTTTATTTTTTTAAATGTATGTTTTCTTTGCGCTGTTATTTGTGTTACGTAAAGGCCGCTCTTAATATTTAATTTTAGAATCTTTATCAAAAATGAAAACAAAAATGTTTAGACATGGGGGATCACAAATCAAATAAGTCTTTAAGCAAAGAAAAAACACGTTATCGAAATCTGACAAATTACAGTAATGGAGGATGTACATACAGTACAGAAGAAAATACTGTAATGGAGTACAGTAACAAGACTTGTTTATTACGTTAGAAAGCAGAGAGTTGAAACAAGATTATTAGTATAACCTTCAAATTTTAGCCGCCAATTAAACCTGTTTTGATGTTTATTACACTTGTGCTCCTCCTCTATTTGGTCAGATTTCGAAAGTGTTTTCGTTTCTTTCTCGGATAATAGTTTTTTATGATTTGTATTTAAGTATGCTTTTCTGTTTTCATTTTTGATAAGGATTCTGAAAAACATAGATTAAGGGCTGCCTTTACGGTATACCCTGCATACTAAAATGAATGGTTATAGTCATGAATGCTCACGAGTTCTACAAATAAAAAAGAGAGCTTTTAAGTATATTTTCTTATATTTTAATTTAACTAAAAACATAAAAATTTAATTTAAATTTGCGTTCAATACTTTTTGCGAAATGTATTGAAAATATTTAAAATTGTTCTTTAATTTCAAGAAAAAATAAACTATTCTACTTAAATGGTAATTTAAAGAGTTTTATTTAATTTCATAATAAATTCTTCTGGACTTATTGATATATAAATAATTTTTTAATGCAATTTAATTTTTTTTTTGCTAATTTCACTTCAAATTTAATTTTTTCATTTAGTTTCCAGATTAATTTCATTTTTCAACTTATTAAGGATTAATAATTTTCAACTATTTAGTTTTCTCTCATCGTTTAAAATTAATATTCTTGGTTATTCTATGTGAAATGATTTTTTAAACACAATTGCAAGTGAATCTTAAATTTGCTTGTTTAAATTTCCCCCTTCACCCATAGCCAAGGAAAGAACAAGTTTCACCTGTTTCAAGTTGTTGTTCATTTGTCGTAGCCACAAGTTGCAAATTTTTGAAACCAATCTATTTTTACTGTTTGTTCATTTCCAAAATAGTAATTCGATGAACAACAGCGTGCAAAAAATAAAAATAATGAATCGCTTTGAATAACTTTTTATCTAATCATCTGATCTTCACGTACTAGAATGCAATCTTACTGGCTCTAGAGGGTGACGTCAAATATATTAATTAACTAGTGCAGACAATGCTTTAAGTAGCAAAACAAGTCACAAAAGTGTACTTTCTCTGAATATACGTACCTTTTTTTGGCGAATTTGCATTTCTGACCTAAAAAAACAGTAGTAAAATATACGGGAAGTTGCAATCTGGGATTTGCGGTCCCAAAGATTGGGTCAAAGGAGGGATATAAATTTTGGATCCTTCAATGTTAATTTTATCTTTTGTGTATTTCGCCATATCTCAAGAACTTTTTAAGTGCATCGAAAAAAAATTCCATTCAAAGAAATTCCATTCCATTCCTGAGAAATTTATTTTAAATAAAAGATTTGTTTAAAATTCGATTTCTCATGAACTATTAGACCAATTTTGTTCAAATTTTATATTTTGTCTTATTCACTATTTGTCTTATCACAGTCACATTCTTTAAAATTGTGTAAAAATTAGTATACCTTACAATTCGAATTTTTCCAATTAATAAAAAACAATAAATAATTATTAAATAATATTTTGCATTGAATTATCTTTGGATAAACGAATTTTTATAACTGTGTACAAAAATTTTCCGATTCGCTTCAAAATTTCTCGAAATATCCCAAAATACGCGAAAGAAAAATTACAGGGACGAAACTTCAGACAGATCTCCTGGTTAAACCATTTCGATAGATTTCGAACCATTAAGATAGACTTTTATTACGTGAAGATAGATTTCTATTACGTAATTTAATCAAAATTCATTAAGAATGTTTTTTTTTGGCGCATTTTACAAGCGAGCGAATTGACTGCCAAATAATTACTTAGTGTAAAAGTGCACCTCGACTATGAACAGATTCAAGCATAGTTTCGAGTAATGAAGTTAAGGCAGTTTTTCGAGGAATCCGTCGTAATATAAAATGACGTTTTTTCGCGAATAACATGCTATTCGTATAACTGCTGTGAGTTTGCAATTATTACTCACGACTGTTAGGTCAAGTTTAGCCTAACGCTTATTTTGAAAATGACGCAATATGGAGAAAAGTCACAGTTTTGAGAAAATAAAAAGCGTTTGTTGTCTAATTTTTTAATATTTAAAAACTTACCTCAATGCTGCATTACCTGGGCTCATAAAAATTTGTAAAAACTAAGAATACGACTGTGTTTCTGATAATTTTCATTCAGGAGGAAAAATGCGGCCAAATTGACAGCGTTTTTTAAAAAAAATAATAACTTTTAAAATATTTTATTTGCCTCTTCTTGAGCCCAGATAATTCTTCACGGCAAGATTACATATATAGTTTAAAATCATGGCATTGCTTCAAGTGCAAGGCACTTAAACTATGCCTTTTTTATTTTCCTTGGCGACAGAGCTTCGAAAAACAGCGTCTAAGAAAAACTTTAGTACTATAGTTTAGCAATGGCTAGATTATTCAAATTCTCTATCAGTTTCACTAATCATTCGTGCTAAACCTTCTCTCAACGCAGAGAAAAAAATCTGGTGAAATTACCACACTTTATGATAATGACATTTCTGGTATAAAAAAGCAAGCATAATTTTGGATGCAGTATTTATAATATTTTTCTGAATATATGGTGAAACCAAAATATACGGTATTTAAATCATTCTTTTGGCAATTTTTTAGTTCATATGATAATGGTTAATTGGAAATTCAAGTTTTCAAAATTATAGTTTTTTTTACCACAAATTTAGTAAAAAAAGCAAAACTGAAAAATAAATTAAAACGAATAGTTTTTATGTCCTGCTCTAAGGTATCATGATAAAATTTCCAAATATTAACATTACTAAATTTCATTACATATTATGAAACAATACTTTATGGTTAATTTTACCAAAATCATTACGAGAGCTCTTATGTAAAAATTATCGAACTTTTTGGTGTTCCCATCGAGACAGAAACACGGTACATTTTGCTATATTTTGGTAGATTTCCCATACTTTTTCTCCTCAGAGTGTATATCAAATAATTTATATTTTTCAAACTCATTTTAAAATATATTTTAACTACCTAATTTTTTGTAATTTTTCTTTTTATTTAAGAAAAATAGTAGTACCACTTAGGAATTATGAAGTTCGACCTGTTTTCAACATCTTTATTCTTAAACCATCCTTTACTTGTGTATTAATATCGGACCCCATAAACAAATATTAGAATTCACTTAAGTCAAACAATAAATTCTGCTTCTTTTAAATGAACGTACTCATTTCTATCTTAAAAGCATGAACAATAGCAAAAAATTAAAACATACGTCTGTATCTACATTTTTTTTAAAAATTATTTATATTTTTCAAATCTATTTCCTAAGAAGGTTTTAAATATGAAAGAAAATGTTTGTAAAAATGTTGTTATGTAAAAATGTGTAAAAATGAATATGTAAAAATGTTTGTTTCCATTTTTTTAAGGAAATAAATGAACTTAAGGCCTGTCATGCTCTTAACATTTTCGACATTAAAGCTATTCGCATAAATGCCGGACCATCTGAACAAAAACTAGAATTTACTTAAAACAAACAATAACTTCTGCATCTTGTAAGTGACATGTACCATTTCTATTTTAGAAACACTAGCAATAAAAAAATTTAAAACATGTGAATGTATCTACATTTTTTTTTAAAATTATTTATATTTTTCAAATTTATTTAAGAAGATGATTTTAAATATAAAAGAATAAATTTTAAAAAAAATTTAAAATCTTTTTGAAGAAAGAAAGGAAATCACATAAATACTTAAAGTTTGTCATGCTCTTAACATATTTGACATTAACGCCTCCTCTATTTGTGTAAATACCGGACCATCTAAACAAAAACTAGAATTTGCTTATGACAAAACAATAAATTCTGCATCGTATAAGAGACATCTACCATTTCTATTTTAGAAGCATGAACAATAAACAAATTGAATACATGCGACTGTACTTACATTTTTTATGTTTTTTAAATTCATTTAAGAAGATGATCTTAAATACCAAAAGAAAATATAAAAAAAGCTCTTTATTTTTTTAAAGAATGTAATGAAATCACATAAAAACTTGAGTCCCGTCAAGTTCTCAACGTTTTCGATATTGAAATATCCTCTATTTGTATAAATACCGGACCCACTAAACAAAAACTAGAATTTACTCAAGACAAACAATAAATTCCGCATCTTGTTAGAGACATGTACCATTTCTATTTTAGAAGCATGAGCAATAAACAAATCTAAAACATGCGACTGCATCTACACTTTTTTTAAATTTATTTATATTTTTTAAATTCATTTAAGAAGATGATTTTAAATATCAAGAGAAAATATAAGAAAATGTCTTTATTCTTTTTAAAGAATGTGATGAAGTCACATAAAAACTTGAGTCCTGTCAAGTTCTCAACGTTTTCGATATTAAAACATCCTCTATTTGTATAAATACCGGACCCACTAAACAAAAACTAAAATTTACTCAAGACAAACAATAAATTCCGCATCTTGTTAGAGACATGTACCATTTCTATTTTAGAAGCATGAGCAATAAAACAACTCGAAGAGATACGATTGTATCTGCATTTTTTTCCCGAAAGCATCTGAGCGGATATACAATTACAAAGCGAGAAAGTTGACATCATCTCCCAAAACGCCCCATTTGTCTCGAAAATTTACACACGTGACCTCCTTTACCATCAATTCCTCTTCTGGATAAAAAACACTAAAAAAATTATTCTGTTTTTGTTTGGGATGCCCACACAATTTATATATATAAAAAAAACGGATTTTGATTAAATATCTTTGGTTTCTATTCCAATTTTGATAAGCATCTGTTTGATTGTGAAATTGTATTGTTTACAGTGCAAAGTGATGAATTCCATCAATTTCAACTACTTTTGTTATCTCTGTGAAGTGTTTATTAAGTGTGATTCATCACAATCTGGATAAACTGCAATAAGCAATTGTGGAATTAGAATGATAAGTAGGCAAGATAAGATATACAGAAATCAAATTTCTTTTAAGACTTGTTCGCAATGTTCTTCAAAGAATTTTTTTACAAGTCTTTCGTTTATAATTCATAATTTCGTTTCATAAATTTCTCGTCAGTTAAAATAATTGTTAAATTGATATTATGCTGAAATGACATCATGTTAATAAATGATTACATGTTAAAATGATAAGAAATGAGAAAAGCCATCATCTCGTAGAACTGAAACTATGGTTTCGGAATAATCATTTCTCAAATTTAAACCGGCTTGCACGCTAACCAACTTCAGTTAAAAAAGTTGCTACATAAATTTGTCAAATGAAATTGTAGATTTATATAGATAAGTTATAAAAAACGATATACAAAAAATTATTTTTGAAGCCAAATTCAATTGATTTTTCAAAAACTGATTTTACGAAAATTATATATTTCAATGCGAAATGTTTCAAATGTTTGTCAAATGCTTGCGAAATGTTTGCCGAGATAAAATATATAGAAATCTCTCTATTTTTTTAACACTATTTCTGATCATTTTAAAAATGATTTTTTTACTAATATTTTCGTATTTCAATATTATGAGTTTTATAACTTTATCTATCTGTTGAAATAAATTTAATAACTGAAAAAAGAAAATGCTTTTAGTTTCACAAATAAAAAGGACTCTTTCAGCGATTGAAAATTTAGCATGGTAGTTGAATTTAGGGAGCTGCAGGATCCACATGGTATTTTTCACCACAAGTTTAAAAGTTTAACAGTTAAAAATTAAATAATTATTGATTGCTAATATATTCGTGCATATATATAAGTGGAAATACTGAGAAAATATGGAAAATAACAAAAAAATAATGACAAGTGTAGATAATTATTAAAAATATTTTTCAAAAGTATTTAAAAAAATATTTTTTCTTTTAATTATCTGAAAATACTATTAAAAATTTTGAAAACAAAATAAAGAAAAGATATAATTTCTTCATCAGCTCACACGATTATATCCGGACAAAAGGAGTGCTTTCTAATATTGTATCAATATAACCAAAGCAAAATATATCAATATAATAGTGTGATTGATATATATACACACACACACACACACACACACACACACACATATATATATATATATATATATATATATATATATATATATATATATATATATATATATATATATATATATATATATATATATATATATATATATATATATATATATATATACATGAAAACACGAGGAAAGTCAAGAAAAACAATAAGTTTCATTTATTGCGCATAGGTTGCAAGCAAACAGAACTCATTAGATAAGTTCAAAATGAAGATTACAGACATATAAATTATAGACATATGAAAAAGGGTGGGGGGAAATAATAAGTAAAAAAATAACAAACAGTTTAAAAAAAAGGAATGAAATCTTATTTAAGAAAACCGGAAAAAAAGAAAAAGAAAAAAAAGATATAATCTTTTCATCAGCCCACACGATTATAACTGCAAAAAAGAGTGCTTTCTGATATTGTATCAATATAGCCAAAGCTATATTGATACAATATCAGAAAGCACTCTTTTTTGCGGATATAATCGTGTGGGCTGATGAAAAGATTATATCTTTTTTTTTCCTGTTTTTTTAAATAAAATTTCATCCCCCCCTTTTATTTTAAGGCTGTTGTTTGTTATTTTTTTACTTATTATTTCCCCCCTTTTTTCATATGTCTATAATTTTTCGTTGTTTTATCTTCATTTTGATATATATATATATATATATATATATATATATATATATATATATATATATATATATATATATATATATATATATATATATATATATATATATATATATATATATATATATATATATATATATATATATATGGGTCATTCTCACAAAAACAGTCATTTTCATGTCCCCAGTATATTTTATGTTTGTTTTACAACTTACGAAAAAAATTTTTTCAGGGAAAGTGTCCTTCAGAATGCAAGCTAACAAAAGAATAAAAATAAAATTATCAATTTTTATTTTCTATTAATTTTAGGTAATAAAAATATACCAATATGTCATTCCCTCACTTGTCCCCACTGCTGATTTAAAAAAAGAAAAAAATTGTTTCTGAAATAAAAAATTTTTTTCTACAAATTTGTGTTTTTTATTTGAGAATATTGAAATATAGAATTCAGAAAATAAATTTTAAATTTAATTTCTGATAAAAATATTAACACAGCACTATTTTAAACTTTGTCCCCAGTGTTTCGCGTCATTCCCTCACAACAATGTTCTTATCACCTGCAATCATCTTAGAATGAAAATATTTTAATAAAAACTTCAGAAGTTAACAACTGGCATCATAGAACAAAATTGCAGTATGTTTCCATCTTTTACTTAAAGAAGCTTTGCTGTGGAATAAATTTGAATGAATCAAACCAGGTAAAATTTTTTACATTTGTCATTCCCTCATGTCGTTTTTTAGAGTAAAATAAAATACAACTTCATTGAGAAAGTGGATAATTATATGTTGCTTTCTTGTATGAATATAATTGTATGTGATTGACTTCAGAAATTAATAAAGCCTAACTGTTATTTTTAAATTTTATTGAATTCGTCATTCCCTCACTAGTGTATAAAGTGAGGGAATAACGCTGAAGTGAGGGAATGATTCAAGATGAGTAAATTATTAAATTTTTTTTTGTTCAATCGTGCCAGCCAATTTTATTTCCCAAACCTGTAAAAACTATTAAATATATAAGACTAAATTATAATAAATATTATATATACTTACTATGTTATCATTTTCAAACTTTAGGTAGATGTAACTTAGATAAGAACATGTATAAAAATAAAATATCATTCCCTCACTATTAGTGTCAGTCCCTCACTTTTTAAATAGTGAAAATAATTAATTTATTTATTAATTAATTTGAAAAATAAATTAATAAATTGATTTATTAAACTAATTAATTTATTTATTAAATTAATTAATTAATTATTAATTATTATAAATTAATAATTATAAATTAATTATTTAAAAAATTAATTAATTTAAATATTAAGTATAATTTATAGGATATATACTTTCTTTATAATGCCATTACATATTTCTATTAATATAGAAAGTTTCAGAGCTTTTTATTCACTTTACTTTTTTGGGATTTTATGAACTGAAAAATGACAGTTTTCATGAGAATGACCCATATATATATATATATATATATATATATATATATATATATATCACGCTTTATTTTGCATTTTCATTTCACACTATTGTATGGATAGATTCTGCTTAGGCTATTTTAATTTAATACAATATTAGAAAGTTTTTAATTTTTAATTTTTTTAAATTCTTTATTTTAATACTTGTTTACTTTTTATCTTTTAAAAAACCTTTATAATGTTATATATATATAATTTGTTTTCCATTTTGCAATTTTGGTTTTGGCAGACAACGCCTCTTTAATTGCGAGATTAGAAATCATTTTTATCTTGAAAAAATAAATGTAAATGTTTCATTATCTTCCACGATGTTCTGAACCCTTCTATAATCAAATGTGATAATGAATCGCAAACAATTATGTAACTTAAGAAATATGTTTTTAAATAATTTAAAAACAGATTAACTTGTTGCTGTACTGATAAATTTAACAATGAAACTTTTTAAAACAGATAAAGATTCATTACGTATGAAAGATAAAAATTGATACCATTAATCAAAACTATTACGTAATTATTTCGATGATGACATGAAAATATTACAACAACTAACAAAATATTCGTACTGCGACTGCGTCATATGGGAGTTAATTATTAAAATACAGGGTATTACGTAATAGCCATCCTTAATGTGCGTTTTTAGAAGAATTCTTGTCGAAAAAGAAGTTAAAATGATTACAAAATAAGGGATTATTTAAGTGAAAAATGAATGGAAGTTTGTAAAATCACTAGTGAGGAAGGTGGAATGAAAATATAGAAACCAGCTTTATGAAATCTGGAGTTGTTTCTAACAAATACCTTTCAACTCCTATATATATTCTCCAATAACAAAAAAGATAGTTTTTTCAGTCTGCTTTCATCTTCAGTGATTCGTTTGGTATTCGAAGCATTTTTTTGTTTTTTTCAGCACTTAGGAGTGAATTATTGACCCCCGTTGTGTATATTTTTTAAGCCTCCCTTTTGACAATTATTCTAATTATTTAACATTTATATTAATAAATATTAATGCAATATTTGCAATAATTAATGAAAATATTATAAGTAAAAAATTTTATTAATTAATAGAAATATTAATATATAATAAAATATTTATTATCTAAATATTAATTATACCGGTAAAATAACACAATTCTGAAAATTACAAGAAAAAAGTCTCATACATTTGTTGCATTCATTTTATCTGTAAACTTTTGATCTTTTTTAATTAGCACGAGAGACAAATTTGTTTTTATTATTTCATATTCTAAAATCAAGGTCTAATCGTAATTTACGTAAATACTTTATGTGCGATCATTTTTCTAGAACTATAAGACTACGTATGGTAAGACTATGTACAAGACTTCATTTAAAGCTTCGTAAAAAGACGTCACGTCGTACGAGAATTCAAAATCACGAAATGATCACATACTTTTTAACACAAAAATGTTTTGTTTATTTAAAATCAAACAAAATATACTTTGAAAATAATCTTTTTCAAATCGAAGAGATAACTCAAATCTACAAAAGATATAAAAAAGTCTGTTTTACCAACCTGATATTCATTCACTATCATTAATTTTATAATATTACTTAAAATTTTGTTACAGTTCATATTTTACATTACACAACAAAATCATCGATATAATCAATAATGAAAGACATTTCAAAACAACTGAACCCAATTTACACAATTCGATATAATAAATTACATTAAAAATCATTCTTTAAAACAACACACCCGGAAAACCATTTAGACAAACTAGTTTAATTCATTCAAATCTTATTAATAAAGAATAAAAAACAAAAATTATTATTGCCTCATGTTTTTTCAACCTTACCTGAAATACTTATCGGCGAATAGCCATGCCGATTACGATGAGAAACAATTTTCCTTCAGATCATTTGGCATAATTCATCGGCGCACTCTCGATTTGAGACCTCACCGGTCGCCAATGACATAAACATGTCGAACATAAACTACTGGCATGAATTTATTCTGTACTTAATAAAAGGAGTTTCGTATTTAAATGTTTTTTCTTCGCAGAGGGGCTGATGTTGTTTTATTTATGTGCTCTACACACGTGAATGTTGAGTTAAACAATAAATATTTATTTGGCAATGACGTGTTTCTTTAGGTGGGGAGTCCGATCATTTTGTATGTAATGGATTTTTTTTCATCCAATGAAATAAACTACTGTTGTCAACTCGCAGATTTGGGAAGAACTATATATATAGTGGACAAAAAATACAAAACAAAGCATATCTTTGAATCTATTTTAATCAGTTTTGAATCGATTTTAATCGGTTTTGAAAATATTTTTTTATCATAGGAAATGAACTACTGTTGTAAATTCACAAGTTTTAAAAAGAATTATGCGTGTAATGTATAAAAAAAATGCAAAATACAATTTTGTATCAAATCTAATCACCTTTGAAACTAATTTTGGTCTAATTGAATAAACTACTATTTTATACACCGTGCAGACAATTACAATCTGATATATATATATATATATATATATATATATATATATATATATATATATATATATATATATATATATATATATATATATATATATATATATATATATATATATATATATATATTTCATATCGTAATTACATTCAATTGTAATCAAATTTTGTTGTTGCTAACTTTAAAACAACAGAAACACTTTTAGAAAAAGTTCTTTTTGTAACATCTGGTAAGATCGACGTAATGAGAAAAAAGAAAAATTAACTCCATAATAAAAAGAATTATCTAACATATGTCTACAAAGTATCATTTAATGCAAATCAAATCCAGCCCTACTTTGTCTTTTGTTTCCTAAAACGACAAAAAATTTCTCAAAATTAATTTTTTTCTAGCATCTGGATAAATAGACGGAATAAGAAAAAATATAAACTAGCCTCATATTTTTTTCTGATAAGGAAACAAAATACTAAGCATATGGCAACAAAGTATCATTTACAGCAAATCAAGTTCAGCCTTACTTTGTCTTAATACTAACCCCAAGTTTTTGTATATGAAACTTCAACTCGAATCAAGACTTGAGTTTTTGCATACCGTTATTTCCATATTATTATTACCTGTACCTATATATATTACTATATAACATTTATAGCAATATATAATCATTTTTTCTTTACTCATTTTCATTAAATTACATTTCTGTTTCATAAAACAACAGTAAAGCTTTTTAAAATAAGTTTTTTCTCACATATGGAAAAAAGAAAAAAATTAACTTTCTTGTGATTAAAAAAAAAGTACCAAACATATGGCTACAAAGAATCATTTAAAACAAATCAAGACAAGCCACACTAAAGTCTTATTGCGCCGCCTTGTCTCCCTCGATAATACTGCTTACTTCCAAATCCATATGACCGATAAAAGTTGACAGTATCCTTAAATACTCGTGTAACCTTATCTTTTGACAGTTTTTTATTCACATTCATCACACGAGAAATAGAGAAAGAAAAGAAGAGAGAAAAAAAAGAAGCAGCTCATATTCGTTAAGCGATCATTAAAAAAAATTTGAAATACCAAAAATGGCTTTAAAGTCTAGTAACCCTGCTTCTAGATTTGATGACGTAACACGCATTAACAGGTGTTCCATGATGAGACTCTGGTAAAAACTGGTTGATAAAATCGTTTAGGGAAAATGTTTGGTTTGTATAGGGATTATTTTCTCTACTTTAATTAAATGTTTATTCAGTAGTTGACATACTTTAAATCTAAATAATCATTATAATCTCCATATACACCTAAAATGCAGATGAAATTAAATTAAATTGCGACAAAATTAATTACCGTTATTAGAATTCTGAATTCGAAGTTGCAGTTTTAACACTTAACAATATTTTTTTTTACCTGTCAAAAAACCTAAGAAATGTACATACATAAAGAAATGCAGTTAATTAAATTAAAATACAGCATAATCAAATACCGTTATTAGAATTCTGAATTTAAAGTTTAAATCGATGTTGTTATAACACTAAACTATCGGTTTTTTACCTGTAAAAAAAATTTTTTTTTAATTAAAATAAGATTTTCTCAATAAATATTTAAAAAATAAAATCAGGCTCTCGAAGTTTACTAATTACAGGAATAAACTTCTTTTTATTGGGTTTAAAAAATTTATGAATTTAGCAAGAAAAATGACTTCGATTAAAAATAAAAATAAACTTTTAGGATAACGAAGCAATTTTTGCAGATAAAATACATTTGTTAATTAAGAAACAAACACTATTATTTGTTCGAGAAAAAGTAATAATTCGCATATGATAATCCAAAAAATTCAAAAAAAGAAGGAAAAAAAGAGTTACGTTTTTTGAACGTTTTTTAGGCTTCATTAATTCGTATTAAGAAATTAATTCTTATCTGATAAGAGGATTGTAATTTCTTTGATAATGAATACATCAATTTTTATTGTTATTTTTGATGACTAATAATAGATATATTATTTTAAAGGGAAAATATTCTGATAATAAGCTGGTTAACTTTTTTCTGTTTCATAGCGATGATTTTTGATACAAGAATCAGATTTGACAAAAAATCTGGTTCAGTAACCATTTTTCAGTAAAAATTGACTTTGTATCCGATTTTCTAATTTGTTAGAAAAAAGCATAATGTATGGAATAAAATCATCTAGGGACTCCTTATTTTCAATAATTCAAATGACTCTTTTAAAGAAATTGATAGGCTATAGAATAGAAAAAATGTGAATTTAGAAACATAGATTCTAATTTTAAAGAAAAATTAAAAGTTTTGAGAAGAATAACCAAACATTAATAAATTCGGAAAAAAATACAATGCAAATCATGAGAAAAGTAAAGAAATGAAAAAAAGGAATAAAACAATTAAAAAAATGCATTTAGAAATATTTTGAACTTAATGCACAAAAGTCAATTTAATAGTGAATTATCAATCTTAATTGAGTCTTAAATTTAACGTTAGCACATTTAGGAAAAACGGGATAGTTTATTTTCGTGTATATTTAACTACAATGTTAAAATAATAATTTTTAAAACCGTGTTTAAATAGTAATATTGGAAAACTAAAAAAAAATATCAAAAGAATTTTTGTAACTCTAAAATACTAAATTTAAAAGAAATTTTTTTTTCTTTTTAAAAAATACAAATGGGAAAAGTCTTTTTTTAAAAAAAATAACTCCATGCACTTTTTTTAAATAATTAGCAAATATTTTAAAACTTTTTTAATAATTCCCAATATTTTTTATTATTATAAATATTTAATATTTTCATATTTATATTTCTCAGTATTGTAAATCTTGTTTACATAAGACTCAATATGCAAAATCCTCTTATAATTCTTTGTATTTTAAAGTTTTTCTATAAAACAGCAAATTATTTGCTAAGCCTTTCAAAAATTTAAACCCGATGAAATCCCAAGTTCGAATCAGAGGAACATGGATAGAATATGTAATTAGCGTTTTAATTAAAATTTATAGTTTATATAAAACGCAATAACATACTAAAATAAGGAACAAATATTTTCTATGGTTATTTTCATTATATATTCAACAATTTAAAAAAACTGTACAGCAATTCCTATTGTCAAAAAAAATCATAATCATCCATTTTAGTATCAAACAGGTTCAAATATTTTTTTATTATTAGACTTTAGGTTAAATAATTCTTATTTTTTGTTTCTACCTATTTTAAAAAAAATTATAAGTATCAAATTAATATGATATTTGGTTTTATTATGAATTCACAAAAGTTTCCAAATCAAATAATTCGAAAAATTTACATTTTAAAAAAAAAATCGAATGCTTTTTGAATGTTTTTCTGTCTTAAAACTGAATAAAGATATGCATTTAGTTAATATTTGGCGATGTTATAATAGCATAATATTGTAATACTGCTAGAGTTATCATATTATTTCAATAATTAAAAAACTGCGGAATTTTTTCTTTCGCAAAACGTTATGTTATAACTAATTTTATCAAGAGATTGATTTTAGGGAAAATGAAGGGATTATATTCGACCCTGTAGGGAAAAGAAGCTCTTGTAACACCTTTCTCTTAGAGGCTGTTTTCATATCCAAAATGGCGGTTGCTCAACTTCTCACTTAACAGAACATCTGGAGTACTTAACTGTATCTTAAACTTGTACAATCGGTACAGCACCATTAATTCGTTTAGTTTTGAAGACATTTAGGTAAAAATGATGCGATCGCATTGTTGTTATAGTTGTTTATTTGCACGTGGGTGGTGTTTAGTAAACAGATGGATTCAAGTAGGTGGAGTCAATAAGGAAAATAAAAGATTGTTCATGCACGTTGTCCTCCAGTATCTTTCAGTGATTTTTTTTTATCAGAGATTATTTTTTTTAACTTTCATCACAGTCTTGTTCCCCTTTCCTTGTATAGCTTGTATAAATTGCACATTGCCCGAAGGACCGCTTTTTTTCTTCTTCATTACATTAGTTTTTGTTCTTTTTTCTGCTTTTTGCAATTAAATTTGATGCTATTTAGATCCTTTTTTTCTTTCACTTATGCACTTACAAGGACTTTCAACCACTTGACAAAATGCGAATGGATAGGAAAACTGGTCTATAGGTTGCAATTCGTGGTTTCGAATTTATGGTTTCGAATGTTACGTTACGTGAGGCGCCAGAAAGGTTTTGTGCGCGACAAAGAAATATTTTTAAATCGATGGGTGGTCAGTATCTTTTTAAGCTACCGAATTGCTTAAGAACAAATATTGCGAAAATGATGAATTAATTTCAAATGAAAAGTTGTTATAACACTTAAAATTTATTTTTATCTCACACGGAGAAATAAATTCCGGTAACATTATAGTACGGTATGGTAATTGAATTTAAAAAAAAACACAATAATTCTGGTTAATAAAACCTAAATATACGGTATTTAAACCATTCATTTAGTAATTTTTCCGTTCGGATGGCAACAGTTTACCGGAAATTCTGGTTTTTAAAATTATAAATCTTTGCTCTAAGCATTCAGTAAAATACAAAATTGAAGAATAAATTTAACCGTATAAAGGATTTTTTATGGCATGCTATAAGGTATCATGAGAAAATTCCCAAATTTTACCACATTTACCAATTTTTATCATATATTACTAAAACAATATTTTATTGTTAATTTTACCAAAATCGTGACCGAAGCGCTTCGATAAAAATTACCGAGCTTTTTAGAATTTCGATAGAGACATAAACACGGTAAATGTTACCATATTCTGGTAGTTATGACCATATCTTTTTGTCTGAGTACATGTGATTAAAATATAAATTAAATCATGTGAATAAAATTGAAATAAAATATCTTCAGTTTAAGAACATGAAATTAGATTTAAATATTAAAATTTTATACGTCAAAAAATATAGTTTTAATTAGGAAAAATTGCAGATGCTTGCATTTTGTGTTTTAAAATTATCTTTATTTTAAGTGGATGAGATTCGATTTGAAAGTTCAGTAAGATTTATGAATATGTAAGTTTTTCTTTAGTTACTAAAATTTCAGATTAGAAAATGTAAGAATTTTCCTTAGTTTAAAACTTTTTATTTATAATGAGTATATATTATATGGTTCGTAGTTTATATCAATATATAAACCAAGATTTTCGTACCATTTATGTTCAAAAAAGTTGAGTAGTAAAAAAAATTGAGTCTCAATTCTTTTACAAACAAAAAAGTCTTTATAATTACGATAAATCCAGTTATTCCCGGTTATTAGCGGTTCCTAACTTTAAAGCGAGTAAATAAAATACAATTTAAACCTTTAATTGTTTAAATTTCATAAGGATAATTTTAATTCTGAAGAAAAAACTGCTTTGTTTATTTATTCAAAATACTTGAGCGAGAAATTAATCCGTGATTTAAACTCTTAATTATTTGAAATTTAAAAAAAATCCTTAACTACTGGGGGTGAACAAAATAATGGAAACACTTCTATACAAATACATTTTTTTATATGTATCAAGAAATAACTAGAGAATCATTTTATAATTTCCGAAGTGTTGAGATCAATCGATTTCTCTAATGAAGTTCAAAGCGTTTTGAGCTTTGTGGGACCATCAATAAATTACAAACGGAAAATAGTGTTTTTGGACACCCTTTTCCCAAAAATATAACTATAGATTTGTAACTTTGTAAGAGTTATTTTGGTCATTCTATGCAAGATTTGCACAAAATTCCATAAGCCTAGCTTAAATATTTATGGAAATATGGGCATTTTTATTAAAAATTAATTTCTTTGTCGTACGTTTTTTAACAACTTTAAAAATATTCAATAAAATCAAACAAAATTTTTAGAGCAATTTGAAGTTAATTACAAAATTTTTTGCATCAAAACTTTAAAAAAAATTATTAAAAATTGTGTATAATACTGATTGGTTACGGAATTTTTTTTTTTTTACCTGAAACGACATTGACCTACAGTACGGTAATTTTGCCTGGATTTTTTTTTCTGTGTACGTAAGGGCGACATCTATATGTTTCTTATTTATATACAAATATGACATATTTAGCATTTTCGGGTATTTTTCTTTGTCTTTTTCATGTATTAAACCTTTATAAAAATGCTCTGAAGCGTGCTTGATGTGTAATTATGCAATATTTTTTAAAAAAAATAGAATTTTTAATTTTGTAAAACCGTTGAGAGCTAGTAAATTTTCTCTTGAAAAGTATAATTTTTTTTAGGAAAAGCCCCATGTTTAGTACTATTCTTAAGAAACAAGGAAGATTATGTTAGTTCAATAATGAAAGGGAAAATTAATTCATTAACCGGAAACGTAAATATATGTCATTTGACAATTAACTCTTGTTTTTTCGGAAATGCCGGTTGTACATTACGATTCTGTCATAAGTTTCCTTTTTTTGCGGTTGTAACAGACTGCTCGGCGATTTGAAATTAGGTTTTCTTAACATGTCAATAAAAATCTAACAAGTGATATTAAACGTCTTAAATCAAATTAAGGTTTTGGTTTCGTTGAAAATAATAGTTTTTTTCAATTCATTATTCATTTTAATAGTTGAAGTTTGGTATAAGTATTTAAAAACTTAGAGAGAATTTAATACTTAGTTTAAGTTTTTAAATATTTGCATTGTAATTTTACCACAAGTTTCTATTTTTTTGCGGTTGTAACAGCCAGCTTGATGATTTGAAATTAGGTTTTCTCAACTTGTAAATAAAAATCTAGCTAACGATATCAAGCGTTTCAAATCAAATTAAGGTTTTGGTTTCGTTAAAAATAATAGTTTTTTTCAATTCATTATTCATTTCAATAGTTAAAGTTTGGTATAAGTATTTAAAAACTTAGAGAGAATTTAATACTTGGTGTAAGTTTTTAAATACTTGCATTGCAATTCTGCCACAAGTTTTCCTTTTTGCTGTTGTAACATACTGCTTGATGATTTAAAATTAAGTCCGATAAAAATCTAGCACATGATATTAAACGTTTTAAATCAAATTAAGGTTTTAGTTATTTAAAATTAATAACTTTTTCAATACATTATTCGTATTGATTTTTGCCTATTACCAAGTTTGACGTAAGAATTTCAAAACTTACACAGAATTTAATATTTGGTTTTAATATTTTCTTCACTAAAATATCTCAAGCATCTAAAATTTGATATTTTGTTCAGAATTATGTGATAATAGCTGTGAAAAGCAACCCATTATATGTTACTTTTGCTATAGGACTATGGAAATTATACACTGTTTAAAATGTTTAAATACAGAGCGCAAAATAAAAGTGAACACCCTGAATAACTTTTCATCCAATTGAAGTATTTTCATGCACTAGGACTCAATCTTAATAGTTCAAGTGTCTTATCTTAGATATGTTAATTAATTAGGGCAGGTGATTTTTTAAGATTCGAAATCAGACAGAAAAACGTACTTCCTCTGAATAAGCGACCTTTTTTGTCCTTTTCTTTTTTTCTTTTCTTCTTTTGACGGGTTCGCTTATCCCACCCTCAATATATGAGGGGTTGCCGCAATCTGGATACCCCAATAGTTCAGGTAAGAAATCGGATTTTTGGAGCTCTTATGTTAATTTCCAGTTTTGCTTACTTTGCTCTATCACGAGAACTTTTTTAACAACTTGAAAAAAAAATTTCACGCAATGAAAAAATCTGTTTATGCAAAACTAATTCAAACAGAAATAATTTTTGAAAATTATTAATAATTTTTAATTGTTTTATTTAGTAATAGTCAGAAAAATTTCGAATTGCAAAAAATACAAGTTTTTACATAATTTTAAAATAGATAATTTTAAATGACAAAATATAAAATTTGAATGAATAAGTTTTTAAATTAACAAAGTTTGAAAAGTTGCAATAATGAAAATTGGATTTCTCGCGAGCCCATTTCTGTATTTTGCCATTTAAAATTACATATTTCAAAATGATATAAACATTTGTATTCTTCCAATTTGAAATTCTTTGACTATCATGAAATAAAATAGTGAAAAATGAAAAACGATCTTAAAAAAATTATTTTTTGCTCGAGGTTTTCCTTGGATAACAAATTTAAAAAATTTTTTGATTCACTTACAAAATTCTCGAAATACGGCACAATTAGCATAAGGGGGTCAAAGTTTTCGATCACTTTCCAGCCAAAAGAATGAATTCTAGTACGAGAAAATCAAATCATTTTATCAAAAGTTATTCAGAGTATTCACTTTTTATTTTGCCGTTGAACTGTGTTATTGCTTGAATTTGCTGAAAGTACTGCTCTAGGTTGAACCCCGTTATCGCGCTATCTCTTTTTAATTTTGTTTACACCATAATAAGGTTCCTCTTTAATACGCTTTTTCATGAAGGCAAAGAATTAGAAGGATATTAAGATTCAATGTACCGATATTAGAGTTCAATGTTGATCCGATTTTTGGGAAAGAATAATTAAAATTTTCGTAATGAAAGTTAAAGTATTGGAAGTAGTTGAAAAGTATGTATTGTTTTATTATTAAAAGTATTAATTGTAATTAAAATTTATAATTTTTTTCAATTTTAAAGTAAACACGGAACTATTGAACTTACTCAAGTTTTTTTTAAAAAATATATGGATTTGATTTTTATTATTGCAGTCAATACGATACACACAAAATCATTTTAGATTATTTAACATATATTTCCTGGATACCCGGTTAAGGAACACCCGAAATTCAAAATTAAATATTGATTAAAGAATTGGAGAAAGAAAATGAAATCAGTATATTGGTAGAGAAAGTTGTAAGAGTTTTGTAAATATTTTTAAAAATGATATTTTAGATTAATTTTAAGATTTTTATTTTAAGATTGCTAAAGATTCATTAAGATTTTTATACACATTATTCGACATCGATCGTAGATGAAAACACAGTCATTGTCAGCACTACAAAATATCTAAGACAAACTCTGTATTGTACCCATAGCATACAGTACCGTCTTTTGACAATTTATCTTTTGTCATAAATCCGTACAGCGTACAAAGGCCGTAGTGATTTTGTTATAGCCCAAAACGTTGGTATTTTTTAACAACTTTTATAAGGGTGTATTCCAAGCTCTTTCGTCGAGGGAAGATACACAGTATCGATGCCAACTCGAAATTAAGCTGAAAGTTACTATTTTGATGTAAAGAATTATTTGATTTTAAAATAGGCAAGAGGCTAAAACGCTTAAAATAATACTTTAACTTTTTACGAAAACCTCCGATTTGGTAAGAATATTTTTATTAAAACTTCAGTGAAAAATATTTAAATCAGTGAATGTTTTTCCTGATTTTTATGAGCAATCCAAACAATGCCACGTTTGAGTAACTTTTTCAAATGTAAACGAAATTTCACACTTCTACGCTACATTCTGTACGCGTACGTAAGATTTGAAAAAATTGCACGTTCTCCTTTTTATTTATTTTTTTAAGATCCTGCTTATCTTTATATCTTAACGTTATGTTAGCGTGGTTAACGCTACAAAGCTATAAGCAGGCTGTTAATTGCTGTTGAATGATGTATCTGTTTGAGCCTACCCTCAAATTGAACCTACCTCAACGAACATTGAATGAGATTTTAAAGAAATGCATTGAGGGAATTTGGAAATGAATCATGTGATTTTATTAATATTTAATATTATTAGTACTAGTACATTTATTACATTAGTACATTATTAGAATTAGTACATTTTTAATAGTATTCATATGCCGTAGCTTCGAAGAGACAGTTCCCTTTCATAGTAAATTTTTGTTTTGAGGCTGTGGTCGATGTTAAGATGATTTTCCATTACATCAGCGTTTTTAACTTGCAGGTTTTTGCAAAATTTCCTATTTCTATTCACGCAAGTTTGATATTTTTTCTCTCTGGCGCATGCGTATTCTATTAGAGCTGACTCACGTGTACTTAAAGTGCGCATGCGTAGTCACTTTCAGTCGTACACACGGGAGTGTACGGAATCTAATGTATAAGTTCTAAATATCCCGATTAAATAGTTGTTAACGCTTTTGATTTTCGAAAATGTATGGGCTTTCTTCATTGCGACATTTTTCGCCATTTAATAATAAGCATAGAGAGCGCTGGTAAAAGAACAAAGCTTAGCTTGAAAGTCATGAATAACTATTTAGAACTCATAACAGTTTTAAAAATAACAAACTATTCGCCAATCTGTGTTATTTTATATGACCACAAAGCCTTAAAACTCATTTCGAAAATTATCTAAAAGAATCTTACAGCTTTCACTATCCATATTTTATTCTTTCAGTTTATTTAATTCTTTTATCTCTATTAGAATTATTTAATTTTGAAATCCGATCCTTCGTGGCAGTTAAGCTTATATTTTATTCTTTGTAACATTCAATATGTATAAGTTTTCCTCTAAAAAATTACTTAGAAAGCTCTAACTTGTAAAGTAGTTTAAATAACCTTAAAAATAGTGTAATAAAAAGAACACACAATAGCTCCAACGGGCAACGTCTTTTTTGTGTACCATCACTTCACATCACCGTGCATTATTTTATGCATAACCTCCACACCAGGAAACTAACTTTTTGATCACTTATGTCAGCCTACCAATATTAGCTTTTAACACCAAGCTCAGAATTTCTTGTTTAATTTATTTTCCATCAACTCATGAGAACCAGTTTTGCAAAATAATTTTTTCTTCAAAATCTGGTCGCGTTCTGACAGCGACCACAGGGTAATACAGTCGCGTGCCACTTAAATTTCGTGGGAGTTCACACAAAATCTTCCTATTTGCCTACCCACTGTCCGAAACAACGTCTTGACCTTTAACAAAGTTCACTCAACCGAGGAATAAATGTTCGGTTTACTGCTGTTGGAATAAATGGATGGAGTATGATGGGCAATTTGTAAAAAAAGGAAGCTGTATCAGTTTGAAATGGCAAATAGAATTTTAATATCAGTTTATTTATGAGTATGCCGTAATCATAAAATGTAGCTAATTCGTTGTGGTTAGAGAAAAAACTATTTCTCAGAGGTGGCTTTGTACAAATTGCTCATGTGTTCAATAAATTGCCCTGATGAAATATCGAAGGAAAGGGATATTGAGGTAATGATTCTAGAATTATTAGTGAGCACAGGTTACAGTTTACTTGATTAACCTTTGGCGGTTATATGTCCACTTTTCAGGTCACGAAAGCTTTTTACCGTTACAGTCGCATATTTACTTTCAGCCACGAAAACTTTTTTACTGTTGCAATCATATACTTGCTTTCAGCCACGAAAGCTTTTTTACCATTACAGTTGTATGTTTGCTTTTAGCCACGAAAGCTTTTTTACCATTACAGTTGTATGTTTGCTTTTAGCCACGAAAGCTTTTTTTACCGTTACAGTCGTATGTTTGCTTTTAGCCACGAAAGCTTTTTTACCGTTACAGTTGTATGTTTTCTTTCAGTCATGAAAACTTTTTACCGTTACAATCATATATTTGCTTTCAGCCACGAAAGCTTTTTTACCGTTACAGTCGTATGTTTGCTTTAAGCCACGAAAACTTTTTTACTGCTACAATCATATATTTGCTTTTAGTCACGTAAGCTTTTTTACCGTTACAGTTGTATATTTTCTTTTAGTCATGAAATTTTTTTTACCGTTACAATCGTATATTTACATTTTATCATCACAAAAAAGAACTCCTCTGATATTATAGTATTAAATCAGGGGTGATAGTGAGCCCCACAAGAATATCCTGCAAATTTCTTGAGTAAAATCCTTAATGACAGATTTAAAAAAAAAAAGTCCTTATAATTTTAAATCATTGATATTTTCAAAACAAGAAATTCTAAATAAATTAAATGCAGCATAATTTATATAAATAATTATGTATAAGTTTACTTTCATCTCTAATTCCATTTATTATTCTACCAGAAAAAATATTTAATAGAAAAATGATGCTAAGTATAAATTCTAGTTCTAATATTTTTAAATAAAATATACAAGATTTTTCATACATAAATGTGATCGATGATTTCTTGAAACTTTTGGACCTTGGTTTTCCGGATGACGGTTAGTGAAAAATCCGGAAATACGGATTTTTTCCGGAGCACAATCATCGATGAAACACTTTGGAGAACTCATACTAATAAAAACCAAGGTCTTATTGATGTTGTTTTGTTTCAAATCTATTGCATCTGAAAGAAACGTTTAGTCTCACGAACTAAAAGCTCTAGTGCTCGTTTGATTTTTATTCCTTCTAATTTGATTTCCATTAGTGTAATAAAAAATGTTAAAAGAATCAAGACATTTCTTAATATTGAGTAGCGAAGCAATTATATGAGAGTTGCATTACCATTTCATGCATCTTTAGAATTCTTTTAAGCGCAATTAATCAATTTTACTATATACAATTGTGTAGCATGTGTTTTTTTTCCATTGATGAAGTCTCCCGCTGAGTATCTTCGGATAAACGAGAAAAAGTTTAATGAACTGTATTTTGCCAAAAGAAAGAGATTATCACTGATTTATGGCAACATATTGCAATAAATAATTGCACGATTTTCAGTGATTATTTATCTGTGATTCCTAATTCTAGGTAAGGATAAGTAAAATTAACTTGGATATCACACTGCAGCGACGTTTCCGATTTGATATTTTTAAAGCTATATAAAATCACGAGATTATCATTTCGTTCATAATTTCGTTTTTGAAATGCGTTTCTATAAACCTAAATGATGTTAAGTCAACGCTAGGTTAAACTTTTTTATTCAAAAAATGTGTTATAAGCAATGCGCCAATTCATAGGGGGAATTTCTAAATTGTTTTTAAGTTTCAACTATCCCTTATTTACCGCAATTCAATTCTCAATTTTCATGCCGAATTAGCTTCTCTTTGAAATCTTTCAAGTAAACCTTTTAAATTAGTTTGAGCATAGTTTATCCTTAATTTGATGAGCTGGACCTGTGTTTAGCTCAATCTACTAAAGATAGGAATCAAATAATAGGTAGGTACTTCATTCACGTCGCACTAGAGCTGCACGATGGGCTATTGGCGACAGTCTGGGAAACATCCTTGAGGATGATCCGAAAACATGCCATCACAATTTTGCAGAAGAGATGGCTCTCCTGCTTTCGCAGCATGACCTGCGCGCGACGTCGAGCATGTTACGCAGTCGAGGTCCCTACGCAGGCTGATCAAAGTGGTCACCCGCCCGCTTACTGACCGCAGCCAGTGATGCTTGACTTCGGTGTTCCACTGGGAACCGTGTCTTTACGATCAGTTCAAACAAATAATAATAAAATCAATTGATATTATTTTGAATTTATAAAATATGTCAGTATATGCTCATTTGTTTTTGTTTTGCTCATGATCACGTAGTGTTAATGAATATTGGTTTATTCATCACTTATGATTTTTTTATCTTTTCAAAAAAAAAGGTTTTTAGCATGTCTACAATAAAGATCAAACCCTATTACATTTGCATAAACAAGCTAAACAGCTGGTAATTTTTTAACAGCTCATAATTTTCCACAATTACTTTCCTCAACAGTACACCTCTTTCTATAAAACTTAAAGGCACACGTCACACGCCACAGAAAAAAGAAACCATAATTCAAAGCCAAAGTATAAACCGCTGCTAATATAGTGAACTAAAGAATAATACTTGACAAATTACTTTTCAGAACAATCCATTCTTTCCCCTTACTCGAGAACAAAATGTTCCGCCCCGCTGAACCATGTTACCGTGCTAGTAGTATAACAAAAGCCGAATAAAAAATAATACTTTTTTTCTTGATATTTTTTGTAATTTGAAGCGTTTTGCAGGACTCGCGGCTACAGAATAGGTGCATTAAATTCGTAGCAGTTAACCCGGCACGAGGCCTCTTAATACCTTAAGAGTTTTTTTTTCTTTTCTAAATTCTCATTGCTTTTTCATAATGAAAGAGTGATTTCGTAATTGCTTTAGACAACGCGTGTTGAGATATGGCCTAATAACGCTAACCGCCCATGGCTAATTGGAGAGTATTTTTCAAAAAATAAACGAAAATAGATTAAGAAAATAATGATAATTTTTTTCATTGACTTTAATTAGAATTATTTTGATTATTTATTAGTTCCCTGTAGTCTTAAGGAGTCACCACAGCAATAACTGTAAAATCTGCAATTTTCAAACTAAGCACTATTCGCACTTTGAATATTTTGCACCTATACAGTATATTATAGTATTATAGTTAGCATTAGTATAATAGTAACAAGTAACAAATAGTATACAATATAGTATATTAGTATAGGTCACTAAATTACGCTTAAGATTAATATGTTTAACTTAGACATAGAGGATATATTAAAGTTATAAATGTAGTGTATACATTTAATAAAGTCTGCGAATCTAATTTTGATAAATTTGTATCTAATTTTGATAAATTACTAATTTTGCCCCTACCTTGATATTTTAATTGATTTTTCCCTTTCTTGATTATCTAATTTTGAAACATTGGATAGACATAAAATTATAGTGTTTCTAAACTTAGAAATTCATTCTATAATTATTTATGCCATAGTGAGTGATCATTACAGTTCTTATTTTTACACTTTTTTTAAATTTAAGAAAAAAATTATTTTCAAATTTTTTTAAAAAAAATTTCTCTGCAACTATTCAATAGCTTTTATATAAATTATTGTTTTAATTTATTTATTTAAATTGGCATATATTTTTATACGCTTCATTCAAATCCGAAAAGAAACTCTCGCAAATCGTTTAGCATGTCTCAGCAAACTATGTGAATATTTTATAATTTATACCCATGTAAAAATAATTAATATTTTTTTTTGCAAGCACATTCCATACGCTTCATTCAAAACTAATACTCAAAATAACGTGCAAATCTTTTAAAGTGTTTCAGCAAAATTTGAGCATAGTTTATTTTCATGCAAAAATAATGAATACTTTTCTCATACATATATTCTATACGCATCTATAATATCTTAAAATTTAAAAAATTTATGCGTTCGCTAATCTTTTAGTACCCCTTAGCAACCATTACATTTAGTTCACACCATAAAATAAATACGAACACTTCCCTTCTAAGGGCTAAATTTCTAAGCGCTTTATTCAAATCTGAAAACTGAAATCTGTTAAACGTTTTAAAAATGAATCTTTTTCTACAATTTTCTAGAAACACAGAGTGTGCTACTGCATGAATTTTGAAACTATATTCGAAGACGTATTAATTGTATAATTTGAAGCATGATTCCTATTTATAATAACTTTTTATACAATCAAGATATGCATGTTTTCTAAAGGAACATGCACAAAATTTTCTGGTATTCAATCTAACTTCAGGGTTTTACAATATCTATATATTTTTTTCTCTATAGCATTTGGATATATTTCATGCTTTTACATGATGATGTTAGTTAGGGTTGTCCATTGAAGCCAAAACATTGAGTTCATTGTATCCAGATGGCCACATACGTTCTAATGATCGAAACATAAACAAAGCAACACATCACCAATGTGAACTTATGTGGGCCGCCTGAAACGAGCACCTGTCGGCCGTAGGCGTCGTGCTTTAACTCCTACCCCTAATAGGCAATGCCACGGTCAATTTTCTTACGTCATCTTCATTGCTATGTACAAAGTGTCAATTGCAGATGATGATAACCGAGAAAAGTTCATGAACCTCAGTTTACTGCTAGTTATATAACACTAAAAAGCAATTCAATCAAATAAATAATAATCGAACATTTGTTAAACTCTAAATTACAATTGTTTAATGCCACATGTATAATAGATCTAATTTACATTTATGTAGCTAAATTAGCTTATATCATTTGCAATTCAATAGTATTTATATAATTAATTAGTTAAAGTCATTTGCAGTGGAACAATATTTATCGTGTTAAATTTTAAATTCATTTGTAAAAGATAGTTATTAATATCATTTGCATTGCAATAATATTTATGATATTAAACTTCTTAATATCATTTACAATGCAATAATATTTATATTATAAGGCTTCTTAAAATCGTTTACAATGCAATAATATCTATTATGTTATATTTGTTACTATTATTTAAAATACAATCATGTTTATAATGTTAAATTTGCTATTATCATAGGCAATGCATTAATATTTATAATATTAAACTACTTAATATTGTTATGCAATAATAATTACAATGTCAATTTTGCAATAATATTTATGATATTAAACTTCTTAATATCATTTACAATGCAATAATATTTATAATATTAAGCTTCTTAATATCGTTTGCAATGCAATAATATCTATTATGTTATATTTGTTACTATTATTTAAAATACAATCATGTGTATAATGTTAAATTTGTTATTATCACAGGCAATGCATTAATATTTATAAAATTAAACTACTTAATATTAGTGATTACGCAATAATAATTACAATGCCAATTTTGTTAATATCATTTGCTATGCAATAATAATTACAATGCTAATTTTGTTAATATGATTTACAATGTGATAATAATTAAAATGTTCATTTTGTTAGCATCATTTAAGATGCCATATTATTTGGAATTGACTAATCAAACTTAAATATCAAATGATAAAAAAGTCGCTATACACAAAATAATGATTATAACAAATCTAACCAATTCATCTCATATATTAATAGTTTAAAAAGAAACTATCTTTTGACTAACGTTTATTTCCTCAAATTATTAGATGTACAAAAATTATCTTTCCAACGACAAGCATGCAGCAATACTTGAAATCAATAAAATAGCTAGACTATGGATATTGTAAACACGTCTCAACGGCAAAATAAATTTCTTAGGAAAATTAAGAATCAACAAACAAAATGACAACTCATGACGACTTATAACGAATTCTAAATGGAAAAGGAAAATTGTATTTTGGTGAGCAGGCACTTTTTTGTAGAAATATTCTTGAAGTTTACAATAACACCTTGAGTTATTCTCCAATTTCAGAGAGTTTTTGCTCAATAACTAACTATAGTTTTATACACGAAAGTTTTTACACGATAGCTAACAACCCAAATGACAAAATACATATACTCGACCGAAAACTATTTTAAAAATCTAAAATCTATTTTTGTGGGTAGACAATTCTTTGTAAAAATATTCTGAAAGTCGAAACGACACCCAAAGCTATCCAATAATTTCAAAACACCTCTACTTGAAAACTACGTCCTCATAACCCAAATAAAAAATTTTCTATACCCGATCAATAATGATTTTAAAAATCCAAAGAAATTGCATTTTTACGGCAAGGTATTATTTTGTAGGAATATTCTCAAAGCATGTATATTCTCTAAGCATTTTGTAAGGATATTCTGAAGCAAAGAATATCAGCAGAGATACTGGAAGTCATTCTCTACTTTCAAAACATTTTTGCATAAAAACTAAAAACGAACAACGAAATTGACGACTATCAGACGACAAGTATACGCCTGAAAATGATTATGAAAATCTAAAAAAACTATATTTTCTTGAGCAGGTACTTTTTCTAAAAATATTCTCAAAGTCACCAGAAACACTGAAAGTTATTTTCCAATTTCAAAATATTTTTACATGGAAACTAATTATTAATAACTCAAATGACAACTTTTTCATAACTCGACCGATAATCATTTAAAATATCCTAAAAATTGTATTTTCGCGAGCAGGCACTGTTTCGTAAGTATATTCTAAAAGCCACCTGACACACCGAGAGTAGTTCTCCAATTTCAAGACATTTTTTCATAAATACTAAGAATGGACAACAAAAATGGCGATTTTTCTATACTCGTCTGAAAACGATTGAAAAGTTCTCAAAGTCACCAGAAACACTTAAGGTTATTTTCCAATTTCAAAATATGTTTACATGGGAACTAAGCATTAATTACCCAAATAACTTTTCCATATTCGATAACGAATTTAACAATAAAAAAATTGTATCTTAATAGGCTGTTTCTTTTTTTGTAAAATTTTCTTCTAAGTCCCCAGAGATACTCAAATTTCAAAACATTCTTAAATCCAAATCCCAATTTTTTTTTTACATTCAGGGCCAGATTAAGCTCACGCCGGGCCTTAGGCCATTCAAATTCTTGGAGCCCTTCGATTAAGTTGTTTTTTTCGTATATTTATTATTTATTCAAGCATAAAAGTATTTGTACATCTTTCCATTTCATTTAAGAAAGCATATTTAAAATAAAATAACGATAAATTAAATTTTACTTCATTTTGTTTAAATTAGAACTTAAAAATAATCATAACATTGTGAAAATATCTTAATATAAATTTAAAATAGATTTAAAAAAAAAAAAAAAAAAAAAAAAAAAAAAAAAAAAAAAACATTGTTTTTCTTAATTTTTTTTGAAATTTATTTTCAAAAAATCCATTTTAAGAGGGCCCCTAATCATTGGGGGCCCCAGGCCATGGCCTGATGGGTAATCCGGCACTGTTTGCATTGCTGTTATTGAATTCAGAAATTTCCACAAAATAGTCGCACTCTAACAATAGGCATCATCGACCGACTAAATTTGTAATCGATTAAACCATAATTGAATTCTTACTATAGATGAATCGATTTTGAAAACAATAAAAAGAATCATCCAGCTGATTTTGAAATGATGTCACTGATGAGGGGATGAGCGAACTCTCCAGGATTTGATAGAAATTGACGAGTAAATGAGATATATTTCTTCCCCATATTAACTGTCAGAATGATGTATGGTACAATTTAATTGGATTTCTTTCATTTACCAAATCTCAGCACCATGCTGTGTTACACAGGCCATAAATTTTACTTTCAACCTTTTCCTCAGCTATACCCATAACTAAATACAGAAATTGAAATTAGTCGGAGAGAAAACACGCGTTTAGTGATGAAACTAAGTGGAAATGACGGAGACTTAGATTATAGCATTTTTAAGCTAAGTTTAATAAATCATTCATAAGAATCTAAGTTTTAATAGTTATTAATGTAGGTATAAATTTTAATCTGGAGTAGAAATTAATAAAATTCATTTGTTGGTCCGAAAGACCAGTCACTAAAAGATAATTCTAGTCTCCGGGAACATTTTCACTAAGTGTATATATATATATATATATATATATATATATATATATATATATATATATATATATATATATATATATATATATATATATATATATATATAATAAACAAGTGTAAGTCGGTATAAGCAGCGTTAAAACAATAATGCGGTAGTTTTTTTTTCTTTGTTTTTTTCTAATAGAATTCTAATTTGGTTGGTTTCTCAATTATTTCACTGAAATTAAAAGTCAACGAAAAAAGGAAAACGAAATATTAACTTTTTTTACATGGAATTTTAAATTTAATGCTGATTTCTGTTTCGAACAATATAATTTAAAGCCTTAATCATATTAAGAATTTCACTGTTTTGTGGCTTGTAATCCTGATATGTACTGCTAGCAGGACCCGTTGATATAAAAAAAATTTAGATGTTTTTAATAAATTTGTTATAAAACTGTTAACTTTTTTAAATGTCTATTTTGACACATTTTAATAAATAATTTCAATTGTAACAGTTTAAGAAAAAAAGTATCAAAAGACCTTCCAGATTTTTATAAGATTCTTAATCACAAAATAAGATATCTTAAATCACAAAATAAGGATTTTATTATTCATCAAACGCATTTGAATTAAATAAGGAGATATTATAAGAGATAAAATGAATGGGTGGAAAAAAAAATAATAAGATATTATTAATTACAGTTTTTGTCTCAAGTTCAGGACCCGGAAAAAAATTCTTTCCGTGGGAGTATTCGATCCCGGGCATCGCGCGAGCTCGGCCTACGTCGAGGTACCGCCTGCGTGTAGGCCGCTGAAGCCCTTGGACTAACTCGGCGTCACGAAGACGCATATATCCAATCCTTCGGTTGGTAACCTCAAAACTAATAACATGCAAAATCAATCAAATATACAATCTTTGCAAACAAAGTAGAAAGCGAAAAGCTGAATATTTACTTATCTTCAAGTCGTATCTCAATAATTCAATGCTGTTGCTATTGCCATTAGCGTATTCTAATGAATTGACGCCTTCGCTTATATTCAATAGATACGTAGGTAGACGTATCAGAAATTTCTATTATTGTATAAATTCAAAACAAGCTACGTCACATGGTGACGTCGCAAAATATGTACACGTGTTACAGTGAGGTAAACAAACTTCTTTAATTCTGTAACGTCGCACATTCATTTTAAACACGAATTACGAAATAAAATCAAATTCCTGAAGTACATTTGATTTTTAAAGTGAAAGTACAAGTACTCAAAAAGTGTCTTGATAGACCGACTTTTATTTTGTTCTACAACAAAAGTTCAAAGCTGAATATCATAAAATGATTTGTTACCAGTATCGCTTTTAAGTTTGAAAATGATTCTTAAACAGAATCGATATAATGAATTTTTTTAGATAACAGTTCTCAAAATCGTATAATTAAGATTCTTAATAAAACAACTGTTAAACAAAGTTGCTAAAAAGATATTTTTGATACATGTTCGTTATAAAGAATTGTCAAATAGATTTTTTTAGAAAACGATTTTTACTCAGAATCTTCAAACAGATTTATTGAGAAAACGATTCTTAAACAGACATTTTTGTAAAAGCAAACGATTCTAGAAACATTTTATTTTTTGAGAAGCATTTCCTTAAAAAAAGCATAAAATCACTTCTCAAAAGATTAAGAAAATCCAATAAAAAATTAATATTTAGAAGAAGAAGAAAAAATTTTCTCCCTTAGAAGGGTTATTCTTGAAATAAATATTTTACGTAACTTTTTACAGTTAAAAAATATATTCAACAGAAATAAAAGTTTGTGATGTGACGAAAATTAACATAATTAAAATTAGTTTTCTTTAGAAAATGTAAACGTGGAATTTTCTTGCATTTCAACATTCAGGAGATAACAGTCTTAAAAAGACTGCACCAGTGGCGTAGCGAGGGGTGGGCAAGGGGGGCATCATGCCCCGGGCGCTACTCACTAAGGGGCGCCAAATGGTCCCCAAAACAAAAAATTTCTGAATATTTTTTTTTTATTATAATTGATTTTTGGAAAATATATTTCAAATTTAGTGCCAGTGTAATATAATAAACGTTAATTCATAAGTATTATTCATAATATTTAATTCATAATGTCATTTTAATAGTCTAAATCAAACTGTAATAATATATTCATAATAGAAATGGCACGTCTTTTCTACTGGCAGACCAGTGTCTGTCTAACTCGACCTGCGTCCAGCACTTTCTTATGGCATCTACGCTGTGTGGTTACATAAATTATCTCATAATATATTATAATAAATATTTGCAGTGCACAAAGTACAAACATTCTTTCTTTCAGACCACTATTTATTTTTGTATAAACGCAATGTAGTTTACGCATGTTATTTTAAAACGATGACAATAACACTCTAATGTACTTATATGTACAGTCATGGAAAAAAAGTGTCCGGAAAAGATCGTCTATTTTTTAATATAGGTACTTCTCACACACACAACAAATACAGTGTTTTGTCGTTTCTAGGAAAGGACATAAACAACGCCGTATTTGTTGTGTGCCTGAGAATTATCTGTTTTTTAAAAAAAAAGATTATTTGTTACTTTCCGGATACTTTTTTCCGTGACTGTACACATCCGTGACATTTGCGACAGGTTGTGGAAGCCAGCAACAAATTAGTGACATACCCGAAATAGTAACTTTTAAGTTATTTTGGGCGTGTATTTTTCAGTTTTGCGTCCTTGTCATCGCGCTCTGCTTAGAATAAAAATGAAATATTATTAAATATTAAATGTTATATATAAGTTTAATGTCAGCATAAATTATATTGTATATTTCACTATGCTACTACCTTTCAAGTTCAAGGCATTCTTGGTAAGTAATAAATCGAATAAGATTACTTACTACATCTACTCGACGATTCTATTATTAAGTGAATAGAGTATGAAAAAATTTGTTAACAGAAAAATTTGTTATTCTCATATTTGTCACTACAGATTCAAAATGAATTCATTCATCTTCTAGCATCTACAGTTCGAAATCAACTAATAAACGATATCAAAAGAAATACATATTATGAACTTTTGTTTGATTCAAATCCTGATATCTCTCGAGTACAAATGTCCCAAGTCGTTAGGTCGTTAGTCGTTATGTCCAAGTAATTGAAATACATGCTAAAGATGCAGCCTCAATCGAAAATACAATTTTAGAGAAATTAAATTACGATGAAATTTCATTAACAAACTGCGGATCACAATGTTACGATAATGCTGCCGTGATGGCAGGTCACACATCTGAAATGCGATGGAGCGCCAGAATGCAAGCGGTTATCGTTATCATCTATGGGCTAGAGAATATAAAAGAACTATTAGAAAAATTAGCAGAGCACACTACCACTACAAGTGACAACAGAAGTGAAGCTACAATTCTGTTGCAAAATATACTAACCTTTAGTTTTATAACTTTAGTTCATTTCTGGTATGATATCTTAAGAAGGATTGATTGTGTGCAGCTCAGATTACAAGATCCTAGAATGAATTTTAGAGAAGTGTTCCATGATCTTGAATCATTAGCGACTGAACTAGCCGAAATTTGAGACAAGCTCTGTAAAGAGGCAATAGAACAAGCAGAGTCTCTTTGTGAAAAATGGGATATGGATACAACAATACGTGCCTGGAGAATTGGCTATGGTGGTCTTTCCGCAGAAAGTGAAATTTCTCGCGTTATGAAAAGCACTCTTGATCGTCTCCAACAAGAAATGTGTACACGATTAAGTGACCTTAATTTCAAATTTGGATTTCTACTAGACGTTGAAAATTTATTAAACAAGGATAATGTTGATAACGAACTTGAAAAAAAATTGTAAAAATTTGGGTGAATTTTATGATACAGATTTCAATGTAATAGAACTTTTTATCAAAATATGTGACATAAAAATGTTACTCCGCAGTAGAAAAGAAATTGAACCTAAAACTCCATTAGAATTTCTTACTTTTATAATCAATCTCGAATGAAGAAGATGTTTTTCCAAATCTGAGAGCGGCACTTCAAATACTCCTGACTATCTCAGTATCAATTGCTAGCTGCGAACGTTCATTCAGCAAATTAAAATTAATTTTGACAGATCGCCTAAGTGACCTAGCATATAGGAAAGGGAAAAATTTTAAATGATCAATTTTGATGATATTATTGATACATTTGCTTCATCAAAAGCACGGAAAATTTTGACATAGTAATTAGTTTTATTAATGTATTATAATCATATGATTATTAAATATATGTATATCCTTAGAGATAATAAATATTTACTTTTTTATTGTTTTAAAACTGCATGTTTTTAAAATATTTCTTTATAAATATGTAAAATAAATAATAGGTATCTTTTGAACTAATTCTAGATGATCATATACATTTCAAAATCTAGTCTTGTTCTCTCAACTACATTTTTTGTCTCAAATTTAAAGCCTAGCTTGAGTCTATGACTTAATTTATTCATTAATTTGCGAGTATATTTTACATATAATATTGTATGGCTTTCGAATGGGGGGGGGGCGCTGAAAGGGTATTGTGCCCCGGGCGCGAGTTAAGCTCGCTACGCCACTGGACTGCACAGCCTTTGTTTTCGTTTCACCGCCAATATTAAATTTATATGAAGGAAATTAAATTCTGCGCAAATAACTTAGTTATAATTCGATTTCGATACAAATCTTTTTTTCTATAATTAACAAGATTTTTGCTTTGGCAATTTTTATCTTTATTTTGGATTTATTTTTTCAATTCATGTAAGCCTTATTTTTTAAGGTTCTAAAAACAAGTTTTAATTATGCTACCGAAACTCATATTGGATAAAATAATTCGTGTAAATTATTATATTATGATAAAATCAGCTTATAATTTAAGATAGTTGTACAAAAAAATAAAAATAATGAAGTTAAAGAGAATTGATTTTCCCGAAGTAATTGCTATCGGATTATTTTGGATTGTTGAAATATTCGGATTATAGAGTTTTTAATCGTTTCTTCTCATTAAACTCTGAAAATCAAAGGATTTTTATTTTTGTAATAGTGCTTTATAGCATTTAAATTTTATATGGCCATTTGATAAATGTTCTTGAATCAAACACGTTTATTTCAAATTTTATTTCAAAGTTATTACTTTGGGAAATGAATATAGTAAGTTTTTCTACTGTAACATTTAGAAAAAACAGAGAATTTTTTTTTTAAAAAAAATACGTTTAAGTATATTTAAAATAATAAACTAATTAAAATAATAAACTAATTAAAATAATAAACTAAATAAACTAACGTTCAAAAAAAAGTGTTTTTCCAGCTTATTTTTTTTTTACTCATTAGAAACTAATTCAAACTTCTTTTTTTTAAAAAAATTTAATATAAATAATAAGCTAATTATAATTTTTTTTCTTGCTTTTTGTTACTCATTAGTGGCTACATTAATTTCTCGAAATATCCAGACATTATTTTTTGTCTTAATTAATATTAATTACTCATTCCTTTGAAAAATTATAGCTGCAATGGGTTGATATTGTAACTTATTTATTTTGAAGTCTGTTTTAAGAAGTTTTTGCAGTGTCAAGAAAATTTTTAGTCAGTATAAATAATTTTATTTGAATTCTAAAAATATTACTTTTTAGGGAATAAAACATAACTTTAGAGAATAGCAATTCTTGAAATTTTGCATTACGTCTTCATATTTAATTGGTTTTAAGACTTCTTTTATAAAGTAAAACAAAATGTTTAAAAATAAGTTTTAGTGTTTAGTAATTATCTAGTTAATAACAATAGAAGCATTTGAAATATTTGCAATGTAAAATATTGCTTAAAAAAATCCTGCAACAAGAAAAAAGTGCGAAAAAATTTACCAGAATAAGGTAAAACTTACCGTCTTTCTGGACTTAGGAGAACAACAAAAAGGTCGGTAATTTTTTCCGGAACGTTCAGGCATTTGTTTGGTAAAATTAACAACGAAATATGGTTTTATTATCTGTGATAAAATTTGGTAATTTTGTCGTGATACCTTAGATGATATAATAAAAACCATTTATTTCGTTAAAATTCAGTTTGGTATCTTTTACTAAATGCGTGGTAATAAGAACTAAAATTTTGAATGTTATCATATGAAAGTAAAATATTGCTAAATGAAGTTTTTAAATACCTTTTATTTTGGTTTTATGAACCAAAATTTTAGGGGTCTTTTTTTTACCAGAAATGTTATTACCATTCAGTATGGTAATTTTACCAGATTTTTTCCTCCGAGTAGGTCAACCTTTATTCTCTTCAAGGCATCGAAACTCAACAAATAAAACATTTTTTTTACGTTTTCAAACTGTATGATAATGCATAGTAAAAACATTTCGAATGATGTTTAGAACTATGACTTAGACATTATGCCATCTATTTACTAAAGATCAAACTAATTGGTAAGAATGATTAAACAAAATTATGGGGCAAAATCACTATTAAATTCTGCTTCGCATAATAAATTATCAGTTTTATTTATTTAACTATTTTATTTGTACAAATGCATGCTTTAAAGGATGATGCATCCTAAGCGCTGGTACTATATACCGTGAAATATAATATTGGGATAACTGGAATTTTTACGGTGCATAGAAACCTTAAGATTAAAATTCTGCATGATTCCGGAGTTAATCATAAAAAAAGAGCAACCAATCTGAATCACAGCATGTTAACCCCAGTTATTTTCAAATTTAATCATTTTTATGACAGTTGCAATTTTACTTCAAGAAGTAGATTTAATATGCTGTCTCAGTATCATTAGCAATCAGATGGAACAATTTTTAATAATTTCGCAAACGCTTACCGAAATGGAGGCTTAGGTGGGTTTACAACTTGAATCTATGTCATGAATTACTTTTTTAAACAACTAAGACGCACCTCAGTGCGTATGAAATTCATATTTCGAATAATATATAAACTAATGTATTTATTGCAAAAGAAATTATTATTTGCGAAAGTGATCATTTCAAAAATTGTTTTATAAATAATAGTAAAATAACGCTCAGAAATTTCATTTTATAACCATCGTTGATCAGCCGACCCAAACTTGAATTTACGTTCAACTCCGTTAACCTTGTAATTTTGAACTCAATCCAGAAGACAAGGGAACTCTTGGATCAAATATTGGAAAAAATTGCCTTAGTGGAGGACTTTCTGATGGAACTAACCAGCATATACGTTACATGGAGAGGAAATCCTCGAAAACCTCCCACTGTTAGCCTCGCGGCAAGGGGATTCTACCACATGATCCGTCTACCACTGAGGATATTTCACGTCAGCACTGTGGTCAGTGCCAGCCGGTTGTGGAATTCATACCGACCAGGGATTAACGGCTGGGATTAACTTGAATCTATTTTATTTTTTATCTTTTTTTAATAACCGTCGTTGAACAGCCTACCCAATTTCTGGATTTAAGATTACTAATGTTCAACCCCGTAGCATTGTAATTTTGAACCCAATACAGTGTCATGAATAACTTTTTTGAACAACTAAAATGCACCTCAGTGCGTATGAAATTTATATTTCAAACGATATTCAAACCTCCATGCGCCCTATTAACTTTATTGCAAAAGTATTTATTATTTGCAAAAGTGGTCATTTTAAAAATTGTTTTATAAATAATAGTAAAATTACGCTTAGAAATTTTATTTTGGAACAATCGTTGAACAATCGATCCAATTTTGAGATAACGACTACCAATGTTCAACTCCGTTGTCTTGTAATTTTGAAACCAATATTCTTATATTCTTCAATATAAAAATTTATACTGATAGGTTTATACATTTTTAAAACAAGTTTTAAAAAATACAATAATTATATTTTTAAACTTAATTAAATTTATTGATTTTTAAATAATTCCAATGACTCTATCATCAGTACTAATATCTTCAAACGACTTAGAAATTATAAACTATTTAATCTATTTTAAAGGAAACTATAAGTTCATAAATATTGAGAAAGATTTTCTTCATTATCGATCATCAAATATAACTCTTCAACAAATATGACACTAATGCTTAATGCATTATATAATCTTTAAAAGTTTACATTTGATTAAAAATTATTCTTTAAATGTAACATAATATTTAAATTTTCCATTTAAATATTTTAAACTTAACAGATTGATACAATTCTTAACTCAATTTATTTCATTAATTTTTTAATAATGTACTATAAGCATTTAAATCACACAGTATGTATAAGTACAGACGTGGAAAGTAAAAGATAACATTTATGATATTAATAATCGTAAATTTTTTTTATTAAATTTAATATTTAGCATCCGATATTTAATTTTTAAAATGTAAACTCACAAAAAATTAATATTTAGAATTTCAATTTTGAAATTCAAAACAATTTAATTGAATGCTCGACTCATTAAAGTACAATGCAATACCTAACTCACCGAACATGCTAGTAAAGTTTAAGTAATCCATTAAATATGTAATTTATTAATTGTGAGTAATACATTAAATATATTTATAAATTTTGAGTAGTACAATAAACGTATTTATAAAAATAGAGTCATTAATTAAATATGTTTGTTTATTAATTCTGAGTTATTCATACTCATTAATTCTGACTTCTGAACTTTGAGAGATTCCTTAAATTAACTAAATATGCTTAGAAATATCAATTTTTAATACAAAAAACATCAATTATGACTAGTAATTATGATATCATATTCATCCCATAAAATTTAGCTTCTCTTAAAAAAAAAATTACAGAAGACAGTTAAAAATCCTTATCTGACTTACGGATTAATTGCACTAAATGTATACTTATTTTTATTACATAAATTTGTATATTATGCTATGCATTATTATCACACAGAAACTGTGTTTTTAAATTAAAATTTATAAAGACTGTTTTTAAGTTTTCTTTACTTTTAAATTTTTTCAGTGTAAGCATTTAGCAAAGGTTAGATTAAAAAAAGACTGATTAAAAAAAAATAATTTTTCGTAATGTAAAAAAATACACAAAAATTTTATTTTTTGTTCATTTATTTAAAAATTTATACTTAGTAATTAGAGTTGCAACTGCCCGGTGGCTGAGCGGTAGCGCTTCGCGCTGTCGTGCCACAGGTCCTTGGTTCGATCCTTGGGCCGGGCAAGGCCGACTCAGCCTTTCATCCCTTCAGTGGGTCGATAAAATGAGTACCAAGCATGCTTGGGAACTAACACTCGGGGTTCCGCGTTCGGCAGACCACCTGACCGGAACATATGCTCCTGCACCCCAGAGCCCAAGGTCAAGAAAACTGAGATGGGCACAGTCGGCCTTGGCCCTCGTAATGGGCTGTCGCGCCACTGAGTTAGTTAGTTTTTAATTAGAGTTGCAGGAATATTTTTTAGCATCAAATAATTTTAGATTTTAAAATTTTTTGCCACGGTGAAATGTATCACAAAATTTTACGATTTTTTTTTCTTTTATCGAAAGGTTTTCAGAATAGTGTTTTTTAGTAATACTTTCTAAGAAATTCGGTGTTAATGAACTTAATACTAAAAAATATTTACTTTTTGTACTATCTTGAAAATTAAATTAAAATGTACTGAATGATTCATAAATATAAAGACATAACCTAAAAATGAAATATGTTACTTTAGTTAAACAACTCACGAAGAAACAATCTAATAAAACTGTATAGTTTTGAAATTTCTGGTTGAAAAAAAGCTGTGATTCTGGAAATAAAAACCAAAATATGCAGTATTTAAATTTATAATTTGGTGATTTTTCTGCTCTTGTGGTAACAGTTTAGCAGAAACTCTGGTTTTCAAAGTTCTGGTTCTGAAAATTATTTCATTTAGTAAAAAATACAAAATTATAACCTAAATTTAACGGAATAAATGCCTCGTATGTCATGCTCTAAGATATCAGCTCCATTTTTTTCCTACTATGGAACTATGGAATTTACATAATGGTAATTCGTATGCAATCGTATCTTGTTAAATGGAAAAATTGAGGATGAAGAAAATTTTTTATTACAAATTATGAAAAATATACTAATTCTAACTAAAACAAATAATTCAAAACTATTTTTAAACACCTAAATGAAAAAAGAATAGATTTAATTTATAAACGTGTTCGAAAAAGAAGCAAATCAATTTCATAAACAATAATTTCATTTCACCTGCGAAATCTGTTAATTTATTTTCGTATAAAAACAATGACTACTCATCTCAAGTAACAGCGTCGTCTTTGAAATGTATTTTCATAAAAATAAGTTGAACCATAGTGTGAAGTTACTATGGCACCATATTAAGGAGCAATATTATGGTTCAGCTCCTAATTTTCTAAACGCGCATAAAGCAACATTTATGAGTAAGTTATTTATAGAATATAACATTTTTACAATTCTACAAGTTTTTCAAATACCTCTTTAAAAGCGAAATGCTGAAATATATTCTAAAGATCCAAATTTTTAAATATCTAGTTTTTTGTTTTGTTCGGATTTTAACAAAATATATTGTAATTGGGAAATAAAGGATTAAATTTTTCATTTGGTTCAATTTCTATTTATTATTAATCGAAATTAATTATCGATTTATTCATTAGTTTCAATTTCGAACGCGTCCAGAAAGACTATTTTTCTTCTGATTTTATGCTTCTTTTTGGAACACGAAGGTTTTTTGAACAGGTGTTTCTAAAACCTATGAACAGTGCAAGCTTAAATCATAATGTAAATTAAATATAGTTTGTATATCTGCATCTCACATTTTAATTTTTAAATGTCATTTGCGTTATAGCAATCGTATTTTGTCATTCAAAAATCGTTTGCATTATATAATTTCGTTCTTTATAATTTAAACATTGAAATATTAAACTATCAAATTATCTGTAATAATAAATGCAAAAATGTATATAGCGGTAATACAATTATCATAATCGTCTAAAAAATGTTAATCCCGAAAAAGATATAAAGTGACGACACCTGAAAATATTTCTTTCAAAATTACGTGCGTAAATAAAAACCTGAATCTGAAAATCATTTTTAAAAATATTTCAAGAGTTCGAACTTCTCTAATCTCATGTTTAAATTGATGTGAAATTTAAATAAAAGAGTATCATTGTGAAAAACCAAAAATTTGCATCCAAGGATTCATTTGATGCTACATTTATCATCTTTCAACTTCCAAGACTTCAGAAAAAACAGTATTTTTCTCCTGATCTTGAGCTTCCTTTTGGAACAACGATGCTTTTGAACAGGTGTTTCTCAAACCTACAAGCGGCGCAAGCTGAAAACATTATAGAAGACACATCTATTTTCGAATGTTTTCGATTACGTAAAAAAATACACAACGCCTCAAAGAACACAGCGGTTAAAAGAACAAAAAGATAAGATATAATAGGAATTGTCAAGATAAAATTAAACGAGATGGTAAAAAAAATAGAAGAAAAAAAGACCTTTGTGCCAAGTGGAGGAGGAAATAAAATAAAAATAATGAAATCAACTGCGCAGTGCTGCAGCGTTTGGCATCTTGTTCTTGACAGGCCGCCATTATCCAACCCGTCTCCGATGTCTGTTGTTTCTGACGTCATAGCCACTTCGGGTGAGTTCGGCTTCGCTCGTTGACCAAATATGGTCATGAAAATGCCGAACCATCGCTAATGAGCTTCGGAATTATTCATGAACCCGAGCGAGACCTTGGAGCCCTTGGCAGAGCGCGAGGAGAGAGACTGCTTGTGTTATATGGATGGGGAAGAACGAAGAGAGTGGAACGGAGGGATTTCGGAAATTAAAGCATCGCCTGGGTTTTTCTTGCATTTCTGAAAACGATGTTGTTGCTGAAAATAGGTCTGAATCCCTCAAAAAATGCGCAGAGATTTGTGCTGAATGTTTTGCTCTGCGGCATCCTCCACCCTGCCAGTGATGCTCATTTGCGCTCAGGTAGTATCTCATTTTCTGTGGCTTAAGAATAGGTTTCTTATCATTTGCATCATTGCATCTGTTTAATCATCGATAATGTTTACATGCAGTCCAATGCATTTAAAAATGTTTGATTAAATATTTTTTTGTAAATTTCTTCAAGTTAACTAGAAGGATCTGCTCCCGATGCTTTCTTGGCTGCAAAACATACATCCGTCCCAGCATTTAACTTCTATTAAGTGAATATAAATTTTTTGAGCTTACATTTGAGAAGCTGAAGATTTAAAGAAGGGAAAAAAACTTATCAATCAGAATTGAATGCATTGAAATTTTTTTATCTATTTTCTAAGTAAGAATGTTGTTTACATGAAAAGAAATTCGCATTTATTCTTTGTTAAGATTGGAAGTTTCGATTATGAACTTTTTTGTACATCTTTGTTGCCAGAAGATTTAAACCATTTTACCAATTTTTACCAACGTTTACAATTTTCCGAATTATATTCCTAAAAGTTGTTTTTGAATCTATTCACCCGTGCCATATATGAATTAGAAGCCTTTTGATACGGCTGCCTCTGTTATTATAAACATCAACGACTCTCAAAAACATGCCTTCTCGAAATTCCACCATGTGTTCAAATACATACAACGTTGAAAAAGTGTAATTAAATTTATAAATGTGAAAACTCTTTTGTGATTAGTTTAAAAATCGTTTGTATTTTGAGAATATTGCATTTCTTGTTTTGTAAATTAAATACCATTTGCATTGTTGCATTTTGTATTTTAAAATTTAAATATCGTTTGAATAATTGATTTTCGTATTTTCCCATTTAAAAGTCGTTTGAATTATTGTAATTCAAATATTTTTATAATTTAAATATCGTTGTATTAAATGATTTGATTTAATAAATGCCAAAAAATATATGCAACAGTGATAAAAATATCAGAGTTGTCTTTGAATGTGTGGATTCCTAGATGCGAAAATATGAGCTAATTCCTTCGAAAGGGAAAGTTGTTCAATAGGTTTTGTTGACAAAACAAAATTATCAGGACCGAAGATCTCTATGTTAAAAGAGGAGTAAACCTTGACCCACGATGCTGTAGTCAGTTTGCCGGTTACGAACAGGTTACTTTTTTCTGAGTCAGCTAAAGTGGAAAGTAGAAATGAGAATATATAAACAAACCACCCGAATCATGCTCCCATTTTAGAAATAAACTCAGAAAAGTACAGTTGTGGTGAAAGTGTTGCATAAAAAAAAAGGGAAAAAAACAAACAAAAGCAATAACATAACTGAAAACTTACAATCAGCAAAACGAAAAAAAAAAAAAAAATTACGAGATTGAATGAACGCATAGCATTCTGACGTCACTACTACGTCAAGACGATCTGGCCATTCGATTGGCTTGAGACAAGGTTCCGGCTCGCCAAATATGGAAGTGCTCACGGAAGCGGCCTTCATTCAGAACCGCTGTGTATAAAGAGTACAGGTTGAATGATTCTACGCGCATTTGACGTCGCGCGCTCGGACTTGATGGTGATATGAGACAGTGAAGTCGAAAAGTGTCATCAAAACAAATCTATAGTCATTACTCTTACTTAATACCAGTGTTTGGCCTTGAATTAGTTTATTTTTGTTTATATTTACCAATCAGGACACAGTGTCCGACTCTCAGCAACCAGTGACTTCGGACACGGGGTCCAGTATGATTATGGACACTCTGTCATCAGTGCTCGCGGGGGTGCCCTTGGACACTGGGCCCAGTACCTTCAGCCTCAGTTTTGATACTTTCAAACTTGGGGGTGATGTGGACGATGGTTCAAAACCCCTCGCTCCCCAGCATCCGTATCCCACAGTGGACGTTCGACTTGTGAATCCAACAGTCCGAATCAAAAAAGAAGACCAAGAGGAAGGGATGGAAGAAGATGATACCTTAAATACTCCTGTGTCGACTAGTGCCGATGTTAGTACTTTCTTCTGTACGGATACCACAATTTCGGACCCTGTACCTATAACAGGTGAGTCTTTTTTTTTTTATTGGTTATTTGTGGACTTACTCTAGTATCTCTCTCATATGGCGCTCTAAAGGGAGAAGGTCAGGCGGCAGTGACTGTTTGACATTTCGATAAGTTTTATCAATGGCTGTAATTTATGTTCTTTTATGACACCTTGTAGAAAACTTTAAAAGATTTAAATATATATATATTTTTTTTAAATTTACTTTACGATTTAAATTATTTTAACGGAAGAATTAATTAAAGTTTTTTAAGGTCACTGTCTTTAATTGAATTTAACTTATAAATGAATGTCATGAGAGAGATTCTGAGTTTGAGAAATTAATAAATTTACATAATTAATTAAATATTTGTTTATTGTTTCAACTTTAAATAACGAATGATAATTCAATAAATGATAAAAATTTCTCATTAATTGAATGTTAATGATCTGAGTGTTTTCATTATATAATAATTCGATATATTGAAGTTATATTAATGAATAATCATTCAATAATATTAAATTAATTAGAATTTGTCTAATTATTATTATGTTTATTCCGGGTCATTATCTTTGTTTCAACTTGACTTTTAAATTAATGTTATGAATTTAAGAAATTATATCATATATTTAATTAATTAATTTTTGTTTATTTTTTAATTGATTTTCAGTAATGAATGATTATCCAATTAATGATTTTAAGAATTTATCATAGCATGAATTATTATTCTCTTAAATTTTTTTTCATTATGTGTTATTAATTATCAAATTTTTATTAATAAATTACCATAAAATAATGAAATTGATTTAGAGTTATTAAAGTATTTTTACTTAAACTTCGATTCATTATCTTTAATTTAATTTGAATTTTTGGTTATGAGAGATATTATTAGTTTAAGAAGATAAATATTTTTTAACTTATTAAATGTTAGTTTATTTTTCAATTGTCTTTTACTGATAAATGATAATTCAATAAATATTTTATTAATTTAACTTTAAATGAATTATCACTATCATACTTTCTTCTTTAGATAGTATTGGATTATAAAAATATTATAAACTATCAATTAAATTACAAAGTTAGTTTGAATTGAACAATAAAACTAATTTTAATTAAATAGTATAATTGATAATAATTAAATTATAAAATTTAATGCTTTTTTGTATTAATACGTAATAATGAATGATAATTCAAAAACTATAAGAAAAATTTCATTAATTGAATTAATTTTTTCAGTATTTCGTTTATTGATAATTAGATATTGAAGTTTTAATAATGACTATCTATTAAAAAGTAAAATTTTTTCGAATTTATCTACCTTTTTTTCTGAATAATCTATAATTAATCTCTCGATAAATTTTACTTTTCAACAAATTTTACTTATTATGAGATAGATTCAGAATTTGAGAAATTAATAACTTAATTAATTGAAATATTTAATTGATAGGAATAATTGTTTGTTTATTTTATTTTGTTAATTTTTTCAAATAATGAAAGATAATTCCAAATATGATATTAGGTATTAATCATTAATAAATTATTACCGTTACATTGAGTATTATCTTGATCATTATTTAGAAATAATCGAAGATTATCATTTAAGATAACCGATAAGAATTACCAAATTGATAACCATTATTATGTAGTTCTATCTATAGTTATTAATTAAAGAATAAAAACATAAAATATATTTATTTTTTATTCCCAATAAAAAAATTTTGCATATTATTTTATCACTAATAATGTATATGATTTATTTTATATTCTGAATATAAATAAAGATGAAGCTATCAAGTAGTTAGAATATTTAAAAATGGACAGTTCAATAGAAGGCTTAGATTTAATCAAAATTTGATTTTATTAAACCTAGTTGCTCTTCGGTTTTTTATATTGTTTACATATTAACTTAAATTATATCTGTTTCCTTATTAAATTAATGTACTATAATAATTTACATTCTAAAATATAGATATGAACAATTATCTTCATTCTTTGCACCCCACTTCATAAATACTTTTTTTTCTCCACGTAAAAAATAAATTGTGTAACTTAACAATATTATTTAATTGACATTGAATTTTATTTAACTTTCCTTTATTTATTTAATTGTAATCATATTCAAACAATATTTCATGTTATATATTTTAAAAATTACTTTTAAGAATAACTAAATATTAACATTAATCAATTTTAAATTTGAATTTGTACTTTGGAGACTATCTAAATATTTTACTTTTTATAATCCTAATAAAATTTAAAAGTGTGAATAACTAAAAACATTAGTTTGAATGATGCTTAAAAATGATAGTTGTAAATTTATGAAATAAAGATGTATTTCTATTATTGATATTTAAAAAAAGTTTTAATATTTTTTGAGGTTATTAATTCTGGATTAATTTAGCTTATTCTAAACCCTTTAGATATGAATTATTCAACTCATTTATAATACCCAACGTACCAATATTTTAACAAAATTGCTTTCATTTATGTTGTTGGATTTATAAACGTTTCATACTAGTTTTAAAAGAAAAAGTTTACAAAGAATAATTTTTATTAAACTCAAAGACTATTTTTGTTTATATATTATGTATTTTATGCATTGCGTTTGAATACCTCACTCTTATATTACACTCTTGCTATTTTTATAAAAATGTACTGATTTGAGATAAATATATTAATTAGTTTATCTCGCAAAATTTACTCTGATAGATTCAAAAGAGATGTTGAAATTACATTTCTTCTTCTTATTTAAGATAAATATATTTACAGTTTATTTCTTTGCATTTAATGAAATAAATTTCGAACACTTTGATATATTGAACTTAAGTATTATAAAATAGAGGATTTTAATTAGTTATAATTCATACAATGTTTTGATTTTAGTATTTTTAAATTAATAAAAATCTAAAAATACTTAAATTAAAATACTTAAAATAGTTACTTATACTTTTCGTTAAAATAAAAAGAAGCTAATAATATTAAGAAACTATTACTAAGATGACTAGTTTTTTTCATGATAATAATTATCTGGCTAAACTTACAAGAAAATCATTAATAATATATCAAATAAGTAATTCCCCTGATTTTTTTTAGTGAATTACATAACATCCTTTCAGATATTTCAATCTTTGCTTCATTTTCTTTGCTGATGAAATAAATAATAGTAAATTTTATGTTTTAGTAAGCATTATACTTAATAATTAGCGCATATTATAAAATATTATAATAAACCTTCTAACTGTATATTTTAGTTTTTTTTTTAAAATATTCAGTTATCTAAAATTCAATAATTTAATATATTCTTGAATTCAATGTCTCACAAATTCAGAATTTTATAAATATTTACAAAATTATTAAACTTATTATTTTTCTTCGTCTTTTTCCACGTTATTATCAAACTCAAACCGCAAACTGACACATTTTTTTTCTCCTGGACTGAGCTACACAATAATTGGATCTGAAAAATGAATGCCAAGTCTTTCACAGTTGGCTTTCTCAAGTGTTCTTACCAAGTCAACGCCCTGCTGGGCTACTGTTTTTGGAGCCAAAAGTCTCACATTTTGGGGAGCATAATTAAATATAACACGGCGTTACTTTTTCATGTACTTCTACTAGCGAAACGCAACCCCAAGACTGCTCTTAGTGTTCTTATCGTCCTCATAGCTAAAAATAAATAATCGCGGAAATGTTCTTAAAAACAGTGGAATTTTTCTCACCCATAAACCTCTACTCTCTGAAAGTAGGATTATGTTAGAGGGATATTATTCCCCTTCTTCTTGCTAAATTCTAAAAACGATTTTTTTCGCGATGATCAATAACAGTTTAGAATGCTTAATAATTTTGATCATTTTTTTAAACTCAAAGAATTGATGATGTTTTAAGTAAGTTTCTATAAATTACTCATTTGAATTTTTTTTGATTAAAAGGTTACTGCCATTATTACAAAGTATGTGTTTTATTGCAAAAAGTTATTTTATTGTATTGGTTTTTGGATTAGACAATTTTAAACTAACAATTATTTTAGATTTTGTGGTATTCAAGCCTTTCTTTATATTTTATTTTGAATTATTCATAAGGTTATGACTTTTTTGTTGAAGTATAATCTAACTACTAATCTACTTTAATTTTTCCAGAAATGTTCAATGTTCTTAAATTTAATATTTTACTTTATTTCATCCTTTAACTCCATGTACCACTTTATTTAATTTTTAAATTCAATATTCTACCTTGTTCTTCAATTAAATGTTCAACTTTATTCTATTCCCTTAACTCTATCTTTGACATTCTATTCCTAATTTCAATATTCTACCCTTTTCTTGAATTCTATTTCTTACTCTATGATTTAATTCAATTGTTTTACAAATTTTCAATAATATGTTAGAATTAGCACAGAATATCAAAATTGTGCTGTAATAATAATGCAAAACATCTTTTGGTATATCTTAATTTATTCAAAGAGAAGCGTTTGGAACTAAAAATTAGAAAACGATTAAGAAAATTTATCATATTTCAAATCGTTTGATCAAGCAACTGTTCTTAATTATATGTTAGAATTAGCACAGAATATCAAAATTGTGCTGTAATAATAATGCAAAACATCTTTTGGTATATCTTAATTTATTCAAAGAGAAGCGTTTGGAACTAAAAATTAGAAAACGATTAAGAAAATTTAACATATTTCAAATCGTTTGATCAAGCAACTGTTCTTAAAGATCTTAGTTGATTCTTGAAACAATTTAACATGCAAAAAGCCAATGAAAAGGTCCCAGGAACTATAAAAAGTGTTTTAAAATCATTTCTTAAAGTTTCGAAGATTAATTTATTACATAAAAAATTTATATAAAGAAAAATTTATCATATTTTTTTAAATGATTTTTTTTCTATTAAAAAAGATTTTTATATAATATTTTCCTCTTTGTTTATTCTTCAATTAGTTTGAACTATTTATAATAAATTAGAATTTTTTTTATCTTTTGAAACAGTTTTTATGTTTGACTTATAACATCTTTTTTCATTTTCTACTCAATTCAAATTCAATTTTATCATTATAAAACAATATTTTTATATATTATTTCCTTCATTAACCATTTTCTAACATTTATACGCTATGAAATTGATTTCTATTTAATCGATTAAAATCTTCCATATTGAAATATAGTTTTAACATTTCTCTCACAGAAGTTTTAAGTTTTATCAATTATTTCGTTTCACAACAAATCAATTTCAAAATCGATTACTGTAAATACATTTCTCCCTTACAGCACGTATCCATGCTAGAAAACTGGTTTAACAGTATCGATAATAGTTCAAGCAAGCGAATGGCAAAACTACATAAATCCCTAACTACGTTAACGATTTTTACAAATTCATTCAAGTACCCCCCTCATGAGTTTAATGTACTTCTGTTTATGCTTTGTAGAAATATTGATCGTTGTTTTCGAGAATGCCAGTAGCTGATGAATTCTAAATGACTACGTGGGCGTTTTTGTTTAGCTCATGTTGAAATGTTAAAATAATAGATTTTTCTTCTATTTGAGAAAGTACGAATTTATGAATGAATCGAGCTAGAAAAAAGAAATTACTAAATTGTGGAGGAGGGCGCGATGGTGTGTTTTTGACATTAACGCCCACACTCTTTTCGGGAGAAGTGTTGCGGATAATTAATTCTTATTGATAGTACAGTTAAAGGAGAAAGAATATTAAAAAATTCCTTGTGATATTTTGTATTTATTTAATGACATTAATAAAATATGGTTGCTTAAACTTTCGCATTTATTTTTTAATTCGTAAATATGATTGTTATTTGCTTATTTATGGGTTACATGCAAGTTTTAAAATACAATTTCTCAAAATGAATTTTTTTTTCTCCAAATTTTTTATCATTGTTTTAATTTGTAGTTACTTTATATAAGTTGTATTTATGTTAAAAATGAGTTTTGGAATATTATTTATGATTATAATTGATGAATAAGTTATGGTTATTTAAATAAATTAATTTGATCAAAATAATCAAACAAGTAACTACCTTGAATTTATTATTCCCAATTTCATAAAGTTAGATAGTTATTGAATGTTTTTATCGTTTTGTTGAATATGAACAAATTTAATGCTTTTTACTCTAACAAAGTGTTTAATTTATCTAAAACAATGAATAAATTGTTTAATCACCATAACTTTGTTGTTATATTGGAACTTTTTATTAAAAAAGATTTTTTTTAAAAATGTTCCCTTTTCAATATTATTTACTGATAAATATTTTCCAGCCTTTAATCTTTTTCAATTCCTAGGTAATGTTAAAGAGAAATATTAGTTAGTTGTTTTATCTTACGTTGTTTAAAAACTCTTTTTAAATAAATATTTTTAAAAAAACAATTTTTCATCAAACTACTCATAAATTCATTTTTCAGTTAGGAGTCTTTTCCGATTCCTAAGCATCATTTTTAAAAAAATGCTGGTTTATTGTTTGATCTTACTCTGAAAGTTAATTTTATTTATAGAAATCGTTTTAAAAAGGATTTTTTTTTCTAATTATTCTTCCAATATAAATCTTTTTTCAATTTATATGTAATTCAAAGGAGAAAATGGCGTCGATTTTTGTCGTATTTTGTTTTAGTTTTATACATCTGTCACAAAATTAATTAGGTTTTTCTATTTTTATACGTTTAAAAAAGAGGAAACATATTGTGAAATAAATTAATGTAAAGCTTTTATATGTATTACTGAAAAAGAAATTTAAGTTAAAAAAATAATATTTAATTTCACTTTCAATTTTCCACATACTTTTTTTAATTTATTATAATTGCATGAGTTCAAACTATTTTAAACGTTATCTTAAAGTAAAACTACTGAACGACTGATCAGTAATAAATTAATTTCATTGTTTATTTCTATATCGACGTTTTAAATTTTTTTATCATGCGTGTTTTACGTTTTTTAACGTAAAGTCAACTTATATAACGAAGAAATTCATATAAAATAGTTTTAATTTTCGAATTATTTTTGCTTATTAATGATGATTAGCACATTCGTCAGAAACAAATGTTATTTTCATCAATAATCATCAACCCGAACAGTTAAAGTAATACATTTAGTTAAGGTGTTTCCCTTTCTTTTCGATTTCTATTGTATTCCATTGAAGACTACTTGCTTATGGTCACGATGATTTAAGGTGGGCAACCCTTGGGGTCGCGTGGCCGAAAATAATGGTTGGTGCCCATGCCCTCTGTCGGGAAAGGTGATATCCGGCTTTAGAAAAAGAAAATGGAACGCGTGATTAGCGTGACCTTTGAGTTAGACGAATCTTCACGCTTCATATGACATTTCAGTTGTATTTTTAATCAATTTATTATGAAAAAAAAAAAAAGTTTTTTGTTAAGTCAAAAATGTGTATTAATTTTGAAAATTTTCAGAAATTTAATTATTCTATTTCAATTTTTTATAATATTATATGTGTTTAATTAAATCGTCTGAAATCTGAATAAATGCAAACGCCATATGATATAAACGTCAGAAGATGATTTGGATTTATGTTTTAACCTCCACTTCGTTCACTGTTGAAATTATTTTGTCGAGAATTTTAATTTGGAAGAAAAAAATTTCAAAATTGAATGAAAAACATGCGAAAATAAGAAACATTTATTTGAAGCTGATAAAATAGTTGTACGAAGCATTTCAAGTTAAATAAAATAATATTTAGTAAATTAGTTTAAGCTCAAGTAGACGAAAAAAATAATAATGGAATGCTCTTTTATTTAGCGGGAAAACTGCAGTTTAAATTGTTTACGTTCGTATATTATCTTCATTTCAGCTACTAACAATTTGAGGCAACAAGTGTTTCTAGTCAAAAGGCCGTTCATACAATTCGTTTCAATTGCTAGAAGACACGAGCCAACATTTTTCTCCCTCTTTTTTTTCTTCTATTGACATTTTTGGTCCTTTTTTTTCACCTCATCCCTCCTTCGCCACTTCATATCTCTCGCTCTTTAATTCCAGCTGGAAGGTTGAAACCATTCTTGCTGAGAAAGGGGTGGACAATAATGATTTTTCCATTTCATCTCTCGAACGATTTGCTACGATAAATAAAAATATAAAAACGCAAAATAGTTGCCAAATGAAGCTAATTTTAATAAATATCGTTTTCAAACTACATCTTCAAACGATAAGTTGCGAAACTATTAGAAAAAAAGAAAAATCGTTGCCAGATGGAAACAATTTTATTCAATATCGCTTTCAAACTGCACTTTTTTTTTTTAAATCTCACGTGACTAACTGAAGTGTGATGGGCGTAATTGTTACATTTTAAACATATGCATGCACTCTGTTTTTATTTATTCTTTCTCGACATGAATGTATGCAGAAGCGACAATCTGCTGTAAAGTGGCCTTTCTTTATTCTTTGTCTGTTTGAAGGTTATTCTTCGATGCCCACGCGTGGCAACAGCTTCTTGTATAGATAATGTTGTAGGTGGTATGTTTAACAAGAAATAAATAAAATATTATAGAATAATTTTTTAAACAAATGTATTGTTAAAGCATTGAATTATATCGCGTGATTCAGTTAATATTCTGTTCTAATAATTCTATGTTTTTTTGTTTTTTTTTTTTTTTTTTTTTTTTAATCTCTTGAGTTTCTTCTCACTGTGACACAATACTTAATAAATGTCTTCTTAAAAATTTATTAAACAAAACTAATTAGTATTTTTAAAGTTGTACTCTGACAGAAGAGGGTGAAAAATTATGGAATTTGTTTTAGGTTTTTAATTTATTTTCCCGATCTTGTTCGATCATATTATAAATTTTCCAGTTAATCATATTATCTATTCTATTCTTTTTTTAAATTCTGTATTGTTTATATTGCTTTCTTAAGTATTTTAAAATCGAAATTTTACTTTGATTCTTTAGAAAGACTAATTAAAGAATATGTTTTCAATTCCTTAATAATAGTCAAACTAGTTATTTATGATTTAAATAGAGCTTTTTATTTCTTAAACATAACGTTTGAAATAACTAAGAAACAAAACTAAAATTGTGAAGGTATTTAAGTAAAAGTGCTTGAATTTTTATTTATTTAATAAAATAAAGCTAGCTAAAGAACAGGAAAAAATAATGAGAGTTAATTGTTACAGTTTTGTTAATTAGTAAGAGTATATTGTTTCACTTTCCATTTTATTTAAAACTGTATGCTGCATTGATTTTAATCTTTCAGTTAGGATTATTTTTATGATTTTTATTATTATTGCTTTTTATGATTTCTTTCCTTTTGATTATTCACAACTTTCGTAAATTTAAAGGGCATATTAGGTAATTTTTCACATTTTTTTAAAATTTCGAACAAGCGAAGTTTATTGATTTAAAAATCTCAGTCAACAAAGGTTCCAAGTGACATTTTAGTAATTTTGAATAATTAGCTTATATGTATACAAAAGGAAATATTGATTATACCTTGTATTTATTTTATGTACATGCTTCCAATTATGTAATATTCATTTAAACTGTTCGCGTCGTAGCGTTCGCATTTTTGGCGTTTTTATTTGTTGCTTAAAGGAAGGCTTTCTGAGGTTACAGGCTTGTTGCCAAATAAAATAAAATGAAACCATCCGAAACCACTCGAATATTTAACCACTGAAATCTCCAAAATCTAAAAACTTTGCAAAATAAATAAATGTTTTATATCTAAATAAGATACTTCACTGATAAATCTTTTTAAAAATGTCACTTAGAATCTTCATCCACTAAGCTCTCCAATTGCATTTTTCTATTGAAAACTAGAATATAATAATTGATAAAAAATAGTATTCAAGTAGTTTTTCTATCTTTTACATATAATTCATAAATAACTTTGACCTTTAAATGTTATATCACTTGCATAACATGCTGTTTTTTCTGACCTCTGACCTTTAAAATTGGCGATTCGGTTATTATTTTAGACATGTTTGACACCGATTCGTGCCAAAGCCTACGAAGCTGTGATGCCCTGCTCGAGTCATATAGAATGATCTGGAACACTGGTGTGTATAAATGAATATATATATTAGAACATTATTCGAACAATTCTCTTCCTTTTTTACCCTTCATTCTTACCTTCACTTTTTTTCTTTTTGGTATCTCTCTGGGCTTTTTTATAAAATTCTGCATGTTCTTCACACATTTTACCTTTCATACCAATAATTTTCAAACTAACATATTTATTTATTTATTTATACTAGTTTTATTTTTTCTTAAAAATAAATCGTCATATTTTTAATTTATTTCTATTCCTCACATTGATTGTTTGCACAACGATAAGTTTTTTTTAAAAATAAATCGTCATATTTTTAATTCATTTCTATTCCTCACATTGATTGTTTGCACAACGATAAGTTTTTTTAAAAAATAAATCGTCATATTTTTAATTCATTTCTATTCCTCGCATTGATTGTTTGCACAACCATAAGTTTTTTTTAAAAATAAATCGTCATATTTTTAAATCATTTCTTTTCCTCGCATTGATCGTTTGCACAAGTTTTTTTTAAAAAACTAGAACGAATATTGAGTATAAATATCCATAATTATAATTGTGAATGCTTTTACTTTAAATATATTAATTTTATTTTATCCTTTATTTTTTTCATTAAAAAAATATTAATAAATAGTGAAATAATTTATTTTATGAAATTGCAAACGATAATTTTTTATTCAGTTTGTTTGTCAAACGATTGATTTTAAACATCAATGTGTTGTAATATCTTAGTTAAAAGTTCAATATAATTCGTAATGTAAATTTAAGTAATCGTTATCCAGTTTATTAATGTACTTTCGCTAAATTTTAAATACTTGCGTTTGGTAGTCTTATTATAATTTTATTAAAATATTTCATTATTTTACTATAAATGTATTTTTATTGAACGTAAAATTTAATCTTATAGAAATGAATTCTTGAATATGGAAATAATGTTTCAAAATACTATGAAAACCCGATAGTTTGACTTTTTCACTCATAGTTCTTATAAAAAAATTTAACATAGTTTTATTGTTGATCTAAAACATAAGGATATCATTCAGCATGTCAACACAGGATTCATTCAAAATTTCTACCAACTATTAATAGATATAAACCGATCATTGAATTATTGATATTTTTAATTAAAAAAATTCAGTCAATAGTTCATTAAAAAATAATCATCGCCATTACTGGATATAAAATGTATAAGAAATAAGCTGAAAAATATATCTCATCGTTGTATCTTTTTCGTTTGTCAATAGAAGTATCTCAGTGTAACAGATGCAAAAATAGCAAATACGTTCGAATTTTTAGTTGATATTTTTGTGGTTCGAAATAACGGATCTCGACGAATCATCTTTCAAAAACAATCTTGACATTTACCTTTGCTCCAGTTGAACAAGCAGTGCTGTACATACATTGACCTTTCAAAGCTACAGTGGACGAATTTATATTTTGCAGTGTCACGTTTCAAATGAAAACGATCGGCGGATTATTTTTAACAAAATGTTAACTGGCAACAAGATTTTTGTTCAACATTTTGTATCTTTGGAACTTTTATAATTAGATTAGATTTTAATTTAGAGAAGTCCGAAAAGTTAAAAATGGCGAACACCTGCTGATATTGTTTATTCTCGTACAACGAATTAATTCTTTTTTGTTTATAAATTAATAAAAAAAAAGTGATAGGTTTCTTCGAATGTTTATTGAGCTAACTTGAATATCGTTTTTTCGCGAAATAATGTTTAAGTAATTAGTTCGTAATGTCGTTCGTTAACTAAGGTGTTTTGAATGTTAGTTATTATTAACTTTTAGTAGTCAAGATTTTTATTCTCTAAATTGACATTTAAATCTAAGTTTTTGAGCTTTAATCTGGATTATTTTGGATTACATTATAAACATTGGTGAGTCTTTTAAAATTTTTACTTCTCACCTAAAGAACGACAGATATTTAGTTTTTAGAGGCAATTTTCACTGTTTTCGAATTGAATTTATTTTCTGTTTACATTAAATTGTACAAAATTTAAATAAAGTAGATTTCAATTTTAAAGAATGATAGCAGTTAACATTTTCCCCTCTAATTCATAAAAATGCCAACTCATATTTTTCTAATAAATTTTTTGGTTAAAGATCTATGAAAGCTAGTTTTTAAAAAATGGAAGTATTTGCCATAAATGATTTTTAAAAAGTAGTTTTAGATTAGTGGTTCGTAAATTGTGCAAAATTGTACGAGTTGTTTAAATAAATTATTGTTTATGCTTCACAACTTTCAGTATGAGAATAAATATAAAAAAACTGACTGCTTTTAAAAAGTTCTAAATCTTAAAGTTTTCTTTTAAAATATATAAATCGAAAACATTAAGCAACAAGCTCTATTTGCCAAGTGAAGATAGGTTATATTTATTTTAAACCGCTTAGCAATCATCTTGATGAAATGTGGTTAAAATGCGGAAAACCGCGAATAGATATGTTTAACAGACAGCATGGTCCCACTCTGTATTTCCTGTTCTTTTTATATTATTATTTTTTTTTATTTATCTCTTCGTTTATTTATATGTCAGATGGGCTCTTGATAGCACCACTCCAGACAACTGCCCTTTAATGATACGCCCGCTACAACATCCAAGATACCGATAAAAAAAAATTTATAAGAATTGTTTTTTTATTATATCATTTTATTTATTTGCGCTTTTTTTTCTTCCTCTTTATCAGTCATCTTCCCACGAATAAGGTGATCTCACCGCGTTCAATTCATTGTGTTTGTTTACTTATTCATTCACTCCTTCCCCTTCCCCCAGATATTCCTTACTCTTTTTTTCTCTCAACCCGTTCCTTATTTGACGAACCAACCGTAAAAAAAGGACTTGGTAAAAAAAAAAATGAACAGGACGAACAAAAAAGGAAGACATTTAAAGTTTAGGAAAGAGGTGTGGCCTACGCACTTTGTTGACCAATCACGCGCTAGCCTCGAGTTCAGGTTTTATACCCCGAAAAGACGGGTTCCGTCTCTCCTTCTGATACCTGTTGTCACACGTGCTTTCTTCCTCTGAGGAGGATGTTGTAGAGCATCCCTCTTGGATGGTGAAGAAAGAACAAAACCTGTTGCTGTTTTTCATCCAGACCTTGCAGCGAGTATTGTCCCGGCGTTACGTCAATAAGTGGACTCAGCAGCGAGCATATTCGTGTGGATTACGTGATTTATTAGTGTTTTAAATATAATCGTTTGCATTATAGAGTGGTAAATTATAAACATTATTTTTGAGTGATGCCATTCTGTAAAGAAAGAAGATTCCGAACTGTTCGGTTTTTTTTAGTTTCACAAACGTATTAGCAGACGACTATTTTCACGGTTTATTTTTGTGTCTGAAATATTTTTTAAAATTTATTCATCACGGGATTAATGAGATATCCATGTTCAAGCTCGTGAATTTCCATCTTAAGACTGAACTTATTTAGTGTGTATGAATCAGTAAGTCGTCAATAATTCCATTCGTGAATTTTCATTCAAGACTAAGCTCGATTACTACGCATGGATCGATAGTCATCAATAATTCCATTTGTGTATTTCCATCGAAGACGTAAAATATATATATTACAAAATATTACCATATTCATCATTGCCAAGAACTGAGTAAACTAATTCTTAAGCAAGAACGTGTGAACACTGGACCAACACCGGGGACCCCGTACCGGTGCCCCAACTTATCCATGGGTCCCAGTTGAGGGTCCTAATCATAGAAGAACCACTATGCCCATGGCTCAGGTGGATAACTGTTGCAGACGATTTTCACCGTGTCAAAGTCCGATTCACCCTCCTAGCCATGGTGGTTACAGCCCATGGTGGACTGCACCTGTGCCTCGAAGGGTACCCGTTGTACCACAAGATGCACATTATTATCGGAGAGGTAGGAGTAATCATTATGTGAATCGGTACAATGGTAAGTTTTAAATTGCTTTTTTTTTTCAATTCGTTTAACAAATACAAAAAAAAAAGCTTAATACAACGTGCTTAGAATTACTTTCTTAAATGCACATCCAAGATTTCATTTCCGACATCTGTTGGGACTTACAAAGGAAATGTATTGAAAAAGGAACGTTAAAAAAATAACTATTTATTATATTCTTCTTTGCTTTGTCTTGATCACTTTCTTCTTTATCTTCACTTTTTTTCCTTTTTCTCATTTTTACACCTCACTTTTTTCTAATTCTTCCATTTATGTATTTTTTCATGACTTATATTTATTTAATTTTTTATCAATTCATTAAGTCCTAAATTAGATTATTTGAATAATGAAAGTCGTAGCTTTTAATTGATTAATAATCGCATACTGTCTCACAATCTTTCAACCAATGTGTATTTTTCCATTTATAGAATTATTACTCGATTTTATGATATTTAATTTTAAAAACAGTTCGAATTGAAATGATATCAGCTCACTGTATCCGAATTCTATAAATGTTAGAACTTTTTTTCTCACAAAATCATTAAAATATTTAAATAAAATTTATTTTTTCGTTGCACATTTCGTTGAGAAAATATGTTTTTAAATTTATAGAGTTAAAATTGTCTTAAATTTACCTTATTTAGGCTTCTTGTACCTTAATTTTAATTCTTTTAAGATGTACCCATACTGGAAAATGTGAATGTAGCAATTTTTAAGAATAAAAAGCAATACGTTAAAATTTATTTTCAAACTGTACACAATTTACAAACTGTTTTTCCAGTTACTTGTAACCTAAAATGTCTAATTTATCAAAATCATTAACTTGAAATTAAGAATTAGGAAACAATTACGAAAATACAATCTTTATAAAATCGTTTGCGAAGGAATCCTAAAGTTGTTTTTAACAGGTACAAAGATGTGAATTATATACTTTTTTTCTTTATTTAATAATTTGTATCTATTTGTAGACACATGATGCAATTTTTTTTTAATATTTTATGCAATTTTCGATGAAATTTACATTTGAAGCATGTATACCAATATAAAAATAACTTTTTACCTCAGTTAAAAAAATAATAAACGCGTTTTTAGTTAAACCAATACTAACCACATAAACATAAATTTTATGTTTTCTAGATAAATATACTTTATAGTTCATGATCGGTGTTTGTATGAAGCAAGACTAGTAATAATTATATTAAAAACTGACGCTATTTTTACGGAAAGTAGTCCGTTTTTCGTCGTTTTTCGTATTTTAACATACTGATTAAAAACTTCATTCGCTTCAAAAATAAGCAAATTGGAATTAACAGTCGGAACATGTTTTAGGCAATCAAAAACAGATGCGCACTTTCAAACTTGATTAAGAAGAAAAAAAGTAATTTGCAATATAAAACGCAAAGTTGTGAACAAAAAATGGAAAAATAAAGTTGAGAAACCAAAATAGTCGTAGTAACCGAGGGAGAAAAAAGATGAAAAACTACAGTTGTCGAGAGGGGCAAATTAGGCTAAAAGGCATTTCCACGCGCGATGGAGTTAATGTAATGCTAATATTAACTTTTCTGCCCATTTTAAAACGTGTTTTTTTTCCCATTTTGTAATCTTAAAAAGAAAACGCGAATCACGATATAATTAGCTTTTTTTCTTCTTGTTATAGAAAATATTTATTCACATAAAAATTTGTTTTTAAAATGACTTTTTATCCGCGTGAAAATTGTTGTACATTTATCATATTTTATGTCACGAAATATACAAGTTTCGTCATTCCACCTGTTGCAGTTTTCCTGTTAAAATATATATTCACATATACGAGGCTATTTCTAAAAATAACTTTTTATCAATGAGAAAATATGTTTTGTATTTCGCTACGTAATTCAGAAGAAAAAAAAACTTGAGGTATGAAAAAATTAAATTATTTTTCGTCCCTTAACCGCAACTTGTCCCACCTGTTGATTTGACTACTGCTAGAAGCGCCCTCCATCTGAATCCGGAATCACCCTCTTCCCTCAACCATCCCAAATACTCCCACGCTTCCATCCACAGCAGTAGCAGCGTGGGAGTCATCCCCAACAACCGGGACTACCCTAGCCAGCCTGCCGCCGAATGGGTTATCCACGCGCGAAGGCGTTTTTGGATGCTACCTACCCCACACAAAATTGGGGGATGAGAGTTTCACGCTTCTCGATGAAATCCAGAAAATGTGGATCTCTCCACCAATTGTCACCACGGTGATGGTGATTTTTCGTGGCACTACGGTCCGGTTGTTAAAAATGTGGGTGCTTTTTCAACGATCGAAATTGGTATCGCCGTTTTAGCATCCAACCTGTTGATATTTGAAAACGATTTAATTTTGATATTTGAAAACGATTTAATTTCGCTGCGTTGTTTTTTGTTCGATTTGTGTTCATGACCACCACCAAAGATGAAGAATTTACCACAGTACCTGATAACATTTTTGATGATCTGGTAGTACCAGGTGAGTGGCTGCGATATGTTTGGTACATTTGCAAAGGTTTGGTACAGGGTTTTTGGTGCATTTCTTTTTGGTGCGTTGGGTATTTATGAAATATTTCAATTCATGTTTTTTATTTTTTTTATTTATTTGTTTGTTTGCTAGATTTGCGAGGGCGTATGTATCGAAGTTTAGTTCAGTGACCTTTAGAATTTCGAGCAAGTTAGGGTTAATTTAATCGATATTTCACAGTGACCGGACGATAGTTTTTAAAAATATCTATCGCTTAACATAAAGGTCATTAAATAAATAGTAAGATTTTCGAAAATAGGACAAAAAAATTTTATACTGAATTCTTTTGTTGTTTAAAGAATAAATTGTAGTTGTTTTTGTTTTTCAAATAATTGCGATCGGTGTACATATTGAATACATTGTATTGCTAAAAAAATAACTTTGCAATACAATTTGAGCCGATTCAGTATCGTAATTTTCAAATTTTGTATAATAATTTTGTACTTAGTTAATAAATCTAATTATAATTACATATTTCTTGAAAAATTATTATAATAATATCAGTAATTATTTAAGATTTTCTTTTATTAGTATTTTTAAAATAAAATAACTTTAATATTGCATACATTGTCTAAAAAATAAAAATTAAATAATTATCATACTAAAATAAGTTTATACAATTAATACATACTAAAAGCAAAATAATTTTTACCATATAACAAATTTGCTTAAAAATGAAAATCAGTCAACATATATTGTGTAACCGTAGAGTTTTAATAGACCCTTTTATCGAATTATTTTCTGTCTAAATAAAAGTAACAATATATCAGGAATTACCTTATTTATTAAAAACACTCTTAAAACAACATTACGTATATGGCGGTTAAATGAAATAGAGATATTTTGGCATTAATCTTACCTAATTTCATTACAAAATTTGGTTCTGTTTGATAGAATTACTTCTTATAAGTAAAACTTATGTTTAATTATATTTTCAAACATTTTCAGTTACTTCATTAAAAAGTTAACATTATTATTATTATTATTTTAATATTATATATAACTACATGTGAAATTTTCGCACTGTATTAAAAGTTTACCTCGTTAATCTTACTTCTTGTATTTCTGTACGCATATTTAATTCTGAAAATTATTATAGCTAACTACGAGTATCAAACTTGTTACTCAAAAAAAAAAAGAAATATAAAAAAAAATGTTTTAATTCTGATTTGAAATTTATTATGAAATAATTCTATGAAACCTATGAAATAATCTGATACTTATCATTTCCAAATATATTGTATCGAACTATGAATGCCAGTAAATTTAATGCTCTCATATTTTTGCTAACTCTTCAAACAAAAGTAATTTTCGGTTAAGGGTTTAGCTTTAGTTATTTTAAAAAACAATGTAGGTATTTTTAACATTGTAACTTTTATTCTATTATGGATGAAAAATTATCACATAGTTTCTATATTTATTCTCGCCGTATTAATAGAAAATTTAACAAGGTTAAATTTTTTAATGCATATTAATTATATTTTTACGTGTATCGTATTTATTTTATCATATTTTTTTAATGTATTTTTTTAGAGTATGTACCCACTCTCAAAACTACATGGTTAAGTAAGTCTGAGCTCTATCAAACTCATGCAGTACTTACCTTTTCAGTTTTCATCATAACTGAGTTTTCGAAATTAGTATTTATTAAAATAAAAGCAATAGTTTCCTTATATTATATAGCATATTCTTATTATCTGTTCTTTTAATTCAGGTTATTTATAAGAAATATGTCAGTTTTCATTTTCTATAAATGAAACCACTCTCAAAACTACATGGTTAAGCAAATTTGAGCTCTATCAAATTCATGTAGTACTTAACTTTTCAGATTTCATCACAACTGAGTTTTTGAAATTAATATTTATTAAAATAAAAGCAGTAGTCTCCTTTTATTATATAACATATTCTTATTATCTATTCTTTTAATTCAGGTTATTTATGAGAAATATGTCTTATTTCACTATCTAAAAACGAAACCACTCTCAAAACTACACGGTTAAGCAAGTTTGAGCTCTATCAAATTCAAGTAGTACTTAACTTTTCAGATTTCATAACAACTGAGACGTAAAACAAAACTTTTTTGTATAAATTTTTTTTCTCACAACAATGGATATTATGTCCAGTTCAAGTTAGCACATTTCTCATAGGAAACAAAAATACAGTTTCTCATACTTAAATATGTTTTTAATTTAATTTTTAATTTTAAATAGGGATCATATCTTATGCGCCTCCTTTAAATCCTAAGCGATCAGTGTTATAAACGTTTTTGTTCAGTGTTCAAATTAGATTTTTGAATGAATCTTAACAAATGACATATCGGTTTACATATGTTTTTACATATAAGAAAATAACTGCATAAAACTTACTTTTATGTACATCTCGGCTCCTATACGAATTAGTTTCTATGTCATGAATATTATATTGAAATAATATTTAGAACAGGTAAGTCAAGATCTTAAACCATAAACAAATAAATTTGTAATTACAGTTTCTTTTGAATCTTTTAATGGATCACTGAGAAAAAAGAATGGTTAAAACTACCAAAATATGGTGAAATTTACCGTATTTCTAGCACTATAGGAGCACCAGAAAGCTCAGTAATTTTTAATGAAACGTTTTGGTAATGATTTTGATAAAATTAACTATAAAATATGGTTTAATAATATAAAATTTAGTAAATTTGGTGATTTTATCATGATACCTTTAGATTATGGCATAAAAACCATTTATTTTTTTAAGTTTACTTCTCAATTTTGTATTTTTTGCAAAATGTGAGGTAATAAGAATTATAGCTTTGAAAACCAGGATTTCCGGTGAACTGTTACCATACAAACGAAAAAATTACCAAATGAATGGTATAAATATTGTATGTGTTAGTTTTATTAACCAGAATTATGTTGTTTTTTTATACCAAAAATGTCAATTCCATATTCATCAATTTCTTTTCTCCGTGCACAACCGTTGTCTTTCTGGGTATAAAATATAAAGCCTCAAAGAGTGTAAAGTGTACGTATTCTAATAGTTATAGTCGTATGTATGTGTTCTATTATATAACAGTCATTAGGAAAAATATTATTTAAAATTATGCTGAATCTATCTTTGAAAGACTGATAGTTATATTTTTTTCTTTCTGCAGCTGAAGCTTCTGATCCTCTAAATGACAGGACAGAATGTGTGGCAACTATGTTCCCCGGAAGTCACGGCGGCTCACCCCGCTTCACCTACCGGGGCAGCTTCACCACATCTACCACCCCAGTCACATCGGCTTGCTCATCGTCGGCGTCTGGACTATCTCCATCTGACTGGCTCCACAGTCCAACATCTTCAGATAATCTCACACCCCTCATTAACATCATGGGTGGAACGTCCACCCCGACAGCCACACCGACACCTCCACCTTCCTCAGTCACACCTCCTCACCATCATCACCAACAGCAAGCTGAACAGTCATACGGTGACCGAAGTCACCAGGATCAGCAACAGTCTTTTCTATCCAGTCCTTCATCACACCAACAAGAGCTTCTGGAGTTCGCAGTCTCGCAGCAACAGTTCGATCCCGTGTCGTTCACGCTGAAGCAACAGTCACCATCTTACTCCACGTCTTCTTCTACCCCCACTGCAACAGATCTAATCGGAGTGTCTCCCGATGACATTGTTTACTCAACGTCCTCACCTTCTACGTCGTCAACCCATGTCGATAAATATCTGTGGACAACGTCTGCTGACTTTACCACAACTACCCTGCAGTTGGCTCCAGGTTCCATCCTGGTGCCCAAGATGGAACCCTTGGCTGAAGAAGCTGCCACAGCAACGTGTGCATCAGCAGGAAATACTGGTATGCTACTGACTAGTCCACAGACATCTGCTTCCCTGGCTGAATATAATCAGAGCACTAGTAAAGTAAGGCTCACTTTGTAACCCATAATTCTTGTCTTTGTTGCTTATTAATTGATTTGATTTATAGTTGTCAATCAATTCAAACCATTTTTGAAACACATCCTAAATGATAACATAAATAATGTGATTTATGATTTCCTTAAAAGGGTTATATAGGTTTTAGAGGGTTATTATAGGTTTTAGATTTTTGAAACCATAATTTATCATCATATATCATTTATCATCATCTAAAGAAGCAAGTCCGTGTAAAAAAAAAAAATATTTTTGAGAATAAACAAGATAATTTTTTCTAAGCCTTCGTTATATAATAAGTCTGTTTTTTTAATTTTAATACAATGTAATGTTTTTAATGATGATATTGATTCTACAGTTTATCGCCCTAGTCCCATCAATTATTTTATTGCGTTTTGCAACTTCAAGCTTCAAATTGCAATCTATTTTTTTTTAGTGTTCTCTGTCTTGATTCAAAATAGGCAATGGAGATATTTAACTCTTTTACATAGTATATCGCACGTTCACGTATAAATGTTCTGCGCATGCTCTATGAGATTGTTCTCTAGTAACAGAGCTACGTAAAAGTGTAAATCTCTCTGTTAGAGAGATTTTGTACTCTCGCGTAGCATGCCCCGTACCCTCATTTACCTAAATTCAGTGCGGCTACTAATAAGCAACCTTGATTGTTCATAGAGCTTGCGTACTTAAACGTGCGGTATGCTACTAAAACAACAGAAAAATTGCTTTCAAAAAGTATTTATGGTGCTGAGGAAAAAACTTATATAATTGTTTCTATTTTAGGGTCATGAAATTCTTAGTCAAGCCTATCAGTGCAGTACTGTTCCCTTGAAGCTGTTACCGGTGAAACCTCGAAAATACCCCAACCGTCCCTCCAAGACGCCCCTGCATGAGCGTCCATACGCCTGCCCCATCGATAGTTGCGACCGAAGGTTCTCGCGGAGTGATGAACTCACCCGACATATACGAATACACACAGGACAAAAACCATTTCAGTGTAAAATCTGCATGCGGTCATTCAGTCGGTCAGACCATCTCACCACGCACATACGCACCCATACTGGCGAGAAACCATTCACTTGTGAGACCTGCGGTCGCAAGTTCGCCCGGAGCGATGAAAAGAAAAGACACGCTAAGGTGCATTTGAAACAGAGGTCAAAGCGTCAGCAACAGCAGCAATCGTCGTCCACAACGTCGGCATCGACGTCCACGACGACGCTTTCCTCCACTGTGTCCTCTCTGCAACAGCAGGAGCAACATCAGGGTGGTTTGTTATTGCTTGACATTCCGTCGTCTTCAGTTGCCACTAGTCTACTCACTGGACAGCTTACAGCTCCAGTTGTGACCACAACTGCAGCACTCAGATGATTGTGATGACTGTTCTTTTATAGGGAGAGTTGACCTCCCGGTTGTCGTCATTTCGAACCAAGCTCAACCTCCTTTTTTTCCTCTAAAAGAGACTTCAAAGTCTTTGTGATATCTTAACTGCACTTAATGTCTTGTACCATCGCCCATATTTTAATAGCTCTCTCTATCTCTCTCTCTCTATTTTTCTCCTCGTGAATTTTATTATAAGAATAGTCAACGAATCTTTTAGTTTATAACAATACCCTTGATTGACGATATTAAATTTTCTAATCTCTCTATATATGTCAAAAACATTCAAATGAAACGTAATTACTGTATAAATTTTTTTTTATCTAGTCTATATCCTTGCATTTCAGCAAAAATTCTAATTCCTTGTATGAAACTAAGTTTCTTTAAAAAAAAATTACATTACAGAATATAATTAAGTTGTTGCATATATTTTGCCTATAGTACGTTCACGGAAATGATAGACCTAAAGTAAGCAAATAAGTTGCCAAAATCTTGATCATATTTGCCACTTTTTGAGATTTTCTCAGCATTTTTTATTTTTACAGAATTGTGCTAAAAATAAATTACAGAGGGGTATAATTTTTGTTATAAATGCATGATTGATTCAGAATACAATTAAACTACATTTATAATTAACTAAATAAAAGTTAACTAAAGCACTATAAAATAAAATAAAAATTGAATTAAAGCACTTAAATTTAATTATATACTCTTAAACGTTTCAGTTATATTTATGTGATTTAATGGTCTTATTATAAACAAAAACTATCAATTTATATGCAACAACATGATTATTTTTAGAGAAAAATTTTAAGATTAAAAAAAGCTGATTATTTTGTTATTTTTTCTTTTTAATAACGTTAAATTTTCTATGAATGTTATTTCCTTAAAATAAACATTTGATTACAATGATTATAAAAATATTTCATTTTAAATTTTATTATTATTAAGCAGCTAATATCATAACCCATTTATTATTTTTTTGTTCTATTGCATTCAACCATATTTCTATGACTCTGCAATTCAATCTTATTGCAGATGAATAATATATTCGAAAAAACAAATTTTTCTTATTGTTTTAACTTCAACAAAAGTAACGCTGGTCGTTTAAACATGCTTGAAAGCTTATTCAATATGAATCTATTTGTATACATTGCGCTTTTTAATTGCAATAAAAAGATATTTATTTACTATTTGAACTGCATTGAGTGCAATAATTTTTAGGTTGTCATCCCAATGATTTTTTTTTTTCGTTTATGATTTTCAAAAAACTTTTACTTTTGTATATAGCTATTTATGTATATTGAAATACATTAAGTTTGTTTTTACACATTTTTAAAACATTTTTCTAACAAGTTTACGAATTAATACCTGTGCCAAGGCTATATAATTTTTGAGCATTTTATATTTCTAGGTTTTATAATCTAGTATAGCTTCTTAAGGCAGCTTTTGCATTTATTTTAACAACTTTATTTTCTTTGGACTTTCATCTCATGTGCAATCTAAAATTACAAAATGTAACAATGTATTATTAATTCTATTATGACCATAGATATTTCTAAGAGAAAAATATTAAGCCATGAAAATTCAATATTCTATACATTTTAAGACCTGTATTGTATTTTAAAACTAATTATTACAGTATCATATTTGCAAACAAAGTATTGAACTATTTTATTTTCAGCTTATTTCTTATTTTTATTTATAAAATGAAACAACGTTTTATCTGTTTTATTCTGCCTAAATTTGTTTTTTAATAGAAAAAAAATTTTGAGCCATAAAAATTCACCTTTCTATAAATTTTAATATTTTGTAATTAAAAATCTATTATATACGAAGTATTGCTCTATTTCATTTTAACATTATTTCTTATTTTTATCCCAAATGTGTTTTAGGATAAAAAATAAGTAATAAAAATCTTATTTTTATCCTTGCTAATAGTATTATGTGTTTTAGGATTAATTATTACAGTATCATATTTATATAAACTAAATTACCTTAAATTTATTTATTGCTTATCAAATATTGTGTATTACTATATATAATTACTAATCAAAATCTAATTTTCAATCAACTCTAAAAGCTGTTCTGCATTTTAAGATAATTTTTTACACTATAATTAGGAGGTACTACAGTAAAACGTTATAAAAATGTATAAAATATATATAATCTAATTATTACTTGCTGAAATAACTTGTTTAATTTTTTGTTTTGTTTTGTATTACTGTTATCTATTTTAAAGATTTATATAACACTGTAGACACGAAATTAGTAAAAATGTTATGAGTTATAATTCAGAATTTTTATCACATCTGTTAATCATATTTATAAGCCTTGATATTCTGTTTTTATCTATCAGGCGTTTAGTTTTAAAACCAGTTCTATCTATTACTTATTTTTTTATAATGAATGCGTATTCGTTCGATTCTCCTATTCTGTAGAATTCTAAGTAATTATTATTTTTTCTTCTTCACTGAAGAGTTTTTTAATTCATAAATAAAAAATAATTTTATTATGGACTTTGAAAAATATCTTAAAACCTATTGAGCTGGTTTTAAAAGCACACGCCACAATTAATTTTTATTCTGTTTAAAATCAGATAATTTGTCACTTACTATTTAAATTAAGTCTGTTAATGCTACTTACTATGACAACATTGTATTTTGGAGTTGTATATCTTAATTAAGGCTTCTTAAACTACCAGTAAATTATCTTCTTTGGGGTCGCACTATCAAATTTATTTGTCGCTAAAAATATCTATCATAACTTAACTTCTATGATATCTATCATTGATATATACAATTAGGAGGCACATTCAACCGTTAAAGTCTTTGATATACTTCACTGGTTTATTAAAATTGTATATTTGGCTTATAACTATTACAAAAATGATTTATTGAAAAAAAAGTTTAAGAAGCTGTGATTTGATTTATATATTTAAACTAAAGAGCTTAGTGGGAAAACATGTTAAGTTAAATTTTTATATGTCTTAAAGCATCTAATTATCAATTGTATCATAGTTAAAAAGTGTTTTAACTGCGTAATACTAATTTAATTTGCAAAATCTTTCATTTATCTCATTATTTTTTTAGAAAAACTTCTTTTTTATATTGCATACAATCTAAAGCTGAGTTTAACAAATGTACTAAATTGTCATACAAATCCCACTAAGCCTTTCAATTTTATAATTACCTTACTTTTCTTTAAAAAAAAGTATTTCGTCTTATATTACTGTAGACACTATAGTTATTAAATACAATTGAAAGAATTTGGGCTATATAATCCTCATTTTTTAAGCATTATTTACAGATAGATATTTTGCAAGTGCATCTTCTTGCCATTAGAGGGCAGCATAATACACAAAAACATCTTATTGTCTATATAGATATTGTGGTTTTTTTCCCACCAAAACAGCTATAGTAAACAATTTACACACAATGCACAAAAGCATCTTATTGTCTGCACTCAAATTGTGCAATTTTCACAAGAATGTGAATAATTTGTAAAATATGGCTTATCATTATATTGCCCAAGCCATTCAATTTATTAAAAATAGAAGAATAAATTAGTCTTATGCTGTAAAAATAATAATAACAATGGAATATCAGGTGATTTAATTAATTACATTGCCCCTTTCAAGTTTACATCCCTTAAAAATTAAGAAATTATTTTAAGCTAAATATCATAACTCAATAATATATTTTTATTCAGGTGTTCTGCTATCTAAACGCCTTAAGATAGCTTTGATATTTTACGGCGTCAACGCAACCATATTTTTGTATTCTTTTTATGAGAAATCGAACGCCGGTAAAAACGACTATTATTTTTCTCTACATCATTATTTCAAAGAAATTAGTGCACTAATGAATAATAGTTAATAAATAGTTTTCTCGCAAGAGATCGCCAACGTAATTGTTTTGGCTCTTTAATGCTAAAGTTACATGAATGCACATTTCACACTATTTTATATATAAAAAAAAATTCTAACCAATTTGATAATTTGGTTAACAATGCTCATTTCATATTATAAGTAAATATTGTAAAACAATAAACTATTACAAAAATATGTATGTTTATAATCTAACCATTATAATTCATTTAAATTCTATTGTCTCAAAATATAATCGTTTAAAAAATATACATTTTATGATACAATTAGATTTTTTTTTCTTTTAATTTTTGAAATTAAGTTCATTATTTAAAAACGTAACAACTTTTGAACTTTGAGTAAAAACAAAATTTTTCAGAGTCCGCGAAAAGCTCTCTATTTTCTATGTAATTTTAGTATTTTTTTAATGTTATATATAAAAATGAAACTATTAATCAAAACTTTATTTTCTCTTGTTAACCATTGTTTCTTATGACAAATATTTTAACTATTATAACTGTTATGTAGTTAATTAAAATCGTCTTGTATGTAGATATTATAATTATTTATTCGTTAAATAAATTTTGTAACAAATCAAAAATTATAATTGTTGCAGAACTGCATTTGTAACGGACAGAGATTAAACAATTTCGTCATAATTAACAATGAAATCTGGTTAATCAAATTCATATAACTTCAATTAGGTAAAAGTCGTATTTATAATTTTAAAAAAAATTATATTGCATTAGAAAAAAAAATTATTACGATATTAAATTTGGAAAAAAACTTTAACGGATAAAACTTACATATAATCCAAATGCTGTTATAGTAATGAATGAAAAACTTAGTTTCAAAACCAGCTCAATCAAATAAAAAAATATAAAAATTTTAAAAAAATTTATACTTTATATTGAAAAAAATTATATACTTTAAATTCTAATATAATAGAATGAAAACTTTTAGATAGTGTGAAATCTACATACATGAACGTTCATGAACTATATTAGATATATAAAAGTAAAATCATATCAAACGTTGGTGCTCAGCTTGCATATTGTTCATAATTTCAATTTTCATCGCATGATCATGTCTAACAAATGCATAAGCGCATATATATTTGCTCCTTCAAAATCATTGTATATAAATCACCATTTTCAACTAACAAGGTGTTTATTATTTTTATTTGACCGAAAACAAAATGTTTGTAACAAATCTTGTTTTATGTATATTCTGGACGTTCGTTTTAAGTGTCCATTGTTTTATGTGAGTGTTTTTTGCCTGCACAATCAAGAATGCCATCTGTCGAAACAACAAAGAATCAATGTATGTCTCAACATAATTTTATGAGAAAAAAAAGCGCCAATTTGGTTGTAACGTATCAATGTTAATTGCTTGATTCATCAAAAAAAATTGCGCCAAGTTGGCTTGGTTGTCAAAATGGATTTATAAGCGAAAGCACTAAATATTTTTCATGTCAATTTTAATGTGATTGATAGTTCTGTGGTTTGTTGTCTGTATATTTGCTGTTTCACTTCTTTGTGGCTAAAAGATTTTAAAAAAATTCCCCTGTTTGTACAGATCCTTTTGTAAATGTTTTGTTTTTTATTTTTATTTCTGTTGATGTTTTTTATTAATCAAAGCTGAAATCAAACTCTGAATTTTGTCTTTCAGATTTTTTTTTTCTTCAAAATAATCCATGATCGATTCATCAATGATTATTTTTTTAGAAAAATATTGTAGATAAGAATCCTTATTTTGTATATCTCCAATCGTTGTACATTTTAGCTAACAGCTTTAATATAAATTGATCTCAATTAATCCCAAATACTTTGTTAACTTATTAACTCCAGGGAACGAAGATTATTTTAATATCAGTTGTCACTTATAATGTAGTCGATGCATTTAAAATTAAATTGATCACTTAATTTTTTTACTAAAAATAAAATAACTAAGGACATTTTTGTCAGTTTACAAATAACCTCAACTTCAACTAGTTAAAAAATAATTGCTATTCTCTTTCTGTATTTCGTTACTATGGTAACAGATTAATAAGATTCCTTTATCATCACGCTTGTAATAATTGCGCCTATTGTTTTCCCCTCAATTAAGTTTGATGAATAGAAATTTCATAGTCACTTTTTAATGATAACTAGTAGTTAGTTCAAAATTTCTCTAACAATAACTATTTTATTAACGATATATATGTAAATATACTCAGTTTTTAATTAAATCTTAACATTTTTTCCTCTAACATAAATTAATGGATATTTAGAAAATAATTTCAGGAAAGACTTTTTTTGAATTTTGTCAGGTGTATGCGTTTTTTCTATACCGGTAATTTTTCAGTGATATACTTAAATACCTATTTTAAACGCAAAACACCTTCGACCTCTTACGTGTTAGTGAGATGCCCGATATACCCGTGTGGTGCACGCTTTTTATAAATTTCTCTTATAAGAAGCAAGGCAAAACTTGATAGTAATTTTATACTTATGTATCAGGCTGTAACAATGTCACCAAGCAAAATTGTTTTTTTAAACAATAAATAATGTCATCGAGGAAAACAAATTGAATGGCAATTTATACCGGTGTTCTCTAATCATCACTCTTTATATTTGTTTTTAAAATCCTTGTCAAAAATTGAGTCAAAATAGTAGAAACACTAGGTTACAAATCAGTGTATAAGCGAGGAAAAAACGAAATCTGCTGAATCATTAGTGAAGAAGGCGATCAGAAAAATACCAAAACCAGTATAATTGCCTGATGAAATATGAATTTGTCTTTAACTCCTCTTTGTTTCCCTCAGCAATCTAATACGTTTTGATGTTTCTAGCTTCACTTTCCTCAGTAGTGATTCGCAAAATTTTAATTGCGCTTTTGCCCTCGCTTATATACTAAGTTTACACTCTAAAAGTTAATTTTTTTGGCCTCAATTTCGGCAAATATTCTAAAACTGCATAGTAGCTTGAACTTATAACGATTAAAAACTAACAATTTATCATATATCAATCTGCGTTTTCTGACTTATAAATCATAAATTATTTCTGGAATTCATAAAACTCATTTAAAACATATATATAAATTCAAATCGTAAAAAAAATCGTTTTCTGTGACGGTAACAAATTCATAAAATTCATTTAAAAAATATATAAATTCAAATCGTAAAAAAATCGTTTTCTGTGACGGTATGAATCATCAATTTTCGATGCATCCGTCAATCTATCATGGTAATATAACAGCCTGTATACAACCGGTTACAGTTAAGTTCAGCCTTGTTAGAGGCGTCCACTGTTGAAGAATCTTCTTATTGAAGAAATGAATGCTATATTTTCGGGTTATATAAACATAAAATGAACTAATTGTATTGTTGTACCGTGTGTTGTTAGTGCTTCATTGTTTATTTCTCAGAGCTTTTTAACTGTTATTGTTATTAATATTGCCAAATGTGAAATATATATATATATACATATATACGATGTATATTTTTTAATATTCATCACACGTTGCATGTACTTTAGTGTGTCATAATTATAGAGGGCAAATGACGATACATCTTTACAAAACACATCTTTTGTCACGATGAGATTAAATATTAAAAAAAATGTTTTAATTGATGTACATATAACATGGTTGACATGATGTCAAAACATGAGAGATAATAAAAATTATATTTACATTCTGAGTTGACTTTTCATGTGTAGTTATTCTTTTGCTTTTAAAGGTGTTATTGTTTTTCATCCAGACCTTATTTATGTACCATAAATTTGCGCTATCAACTCACTTATTAAACGCAGTGTTTCGTAAACACCACCCTTAATCTCACAAAATAAATGAGAAGAGGAAAATTGTTTAAGTCATACCTCTCCCAAATCGCACTATCTTTGATTTTTAAAGTAGCATTGTGTACAGCAGCGGCTCCCACTTTCTTTTCGGCTATGGAACTCTAAATAATCAACCTTCTTTCGGTGGAATCCAGACTTGCACTATCAACTCACTAATTAAACAGAGTGTTCCGCAAAGACCACCCTTAATATACATGAAATAAATTAGTTGATTTGAAAAGCGAGATAGGAAATACTTATGCAATATTTTATAAATATAAGTTCTTTTCGTAATTTAATATATTGATATTAGACATATCATATTTTCTTATAAAAAATAACATTTCTATTTCATTGGTATACACTTAAAATAATTTTATGAGGGATATAGATTGAATAAATTATGAATCATAGGTTGTATCTAAATTAAAATTTCAAAACTTATGAAAAGAGCTTTATAAAAAGTGCTAATTCTTCCACGGAACCCTAGAGTTTCGCGGTGCACCATTTGGGAATCAGTACAGTACAATACGCACTGATAAATTGGGAAGCTTTTTTCATGCGAAGATCCATGCAAAAGAATCTAAACGCTATGTACTAAGTTAAAACTTTTATTTAAATTAGTCGATTTACTAGTTTTCACTGTTTTCGAACATCCTGTGTAGGGATATAGCAAGACAAAATTTACTGATTTTACAAATACATCATGGGGCCGAGATAGCTTGGCGGGTAAGGCGATATGCCCGTGTCCGAGAGGTCGTGAGTTCGATTCCCGTGTCCAAAATGGTGACTGGAGTCCGCTTAATCTATCGAGGTCGCAAAGTCCTCTAAGTTCCCATAACAAATCAATACCTCTGGGGATACTGCATCGCAGATTGTGTTCTGGTTCAGGTCAAAATTACGATCTGAGGATGGATGGTGAGTGAGTGTGACTTTCCTGTAAAATGGGATGTGACGCATGTATGTTGTCCCCGGATCATCATCAGAGATGTTTCCCAGACCGTCGCCAATAGCCCATTGTACAGATCCAGTGCGACGTAAATAAAAGTACCATACAATATCAAATTCATCATATAATTTTTAAGCTGTTGTTGTTGTAGTTCATTTACGTCGCACTAGAGCTGCACAATGGGCTATTGGCGACGGTCTGAGAAACATCCCTCAGGATGATCCGAAGACATGCCATCACAATTTTGATCCTCTGCAGAGGGGATGGCACCCCCGCTTCGGTAGTCCGACGACCTGCACGCGAAGTCGAGCACTTTACGGTAGAACAGTTTAATGAGGACCAATACCGCACACCCTCGGTCCCTACGCAGACTGATCCAAGTGGTCACCCACCCACACACTGACCGCAGCCAGTGATGCTTGACTTGGTGATCTGCTCGGAACCGATCAATCCACGGCATAATTTTTAAACAATGTAGTCTGTTTAGTTTAACTTGTTTCTTTGCTTGATAACTTTTGTTTGAGGCTTGGAATATCATTTTCTTTAAAACATTGCTTAGTTGCCTAAATCGTACCTCATAATCATTCCTAAATTGCACCGGTGCGATTTAGGAACAATTTATCAATTTAAACTACTAAATTGGTGGAGTTTTAAGCGCTTTAAACTATATTTCATTCAAACGATTCGAAAAAGGCTGGGAATTATTTCTATTTTTCAATCTGTTAAAAAGGGTTTAACTATTCCGGTGGGGTCATTTTGAAAGCAAAAAAACTCAATTTATGCGTGTATCAATCAAAAAGAAGCGAAACTATACCGAGTCATTGTTATTTTTAATAGTTTACATATTGTTGCCACTCTTATTTTTGGCGAATTTCGAAGCCAAGATCGGCTTCAAAACACAACAAATTTTTAATTTTCTTTTACAAATCTTTTTAAACAACTAAAACATCAACTAAACTAAGTATTTCAATACTGATGTTAATTCATCAACAAGGAAACAATGATAGCAACAAGCTAGAATAACACGAAATAATGTCAACAAGAAATAATAACACTACCTAAATGTTTTAACATTTAATATTGATCTTTATTTATCAAAAAACATCAATATAAAATTTTAATTTTGTTTTCAGATATCATGACCCCAATTCAAAAATAATAATAAGAAAAATAATGCTTATTGAAGTTATACTTCTTATGCGACTTCCAACAAGGTTGCGTTAAACGTTTAATGCTACATTTTTATTGGCCGGGAAATCACGTGGTAGGATCCAGTTTTCCCTGATTCATTACCATATTGTTTTGGTTCTCACTAGCATAAAAATAATAAAAGTATTGTTTTTCTATAAATATTTTTTTAGTTTGTTTTGATACACATATAATTTAAAGAGTAGTACTTTTTATTTTCAAACTTAGTGGATAACAATTGTAAAAAATGAGTGAAAACAATCCCACGGACAATGCGACGGATTTAAGGTTATGTCAAGGTACGTCTCTTGTGAATATCAATTGATTGTTCCTCTTCTGAAATTACATTATGACGCATTCACATACATTATTAATACAAATACAATTTCCAGGGCGAGACGATGAGGCAACCACAAGCACTTCCACTGGTTCAAGAGGTCCAGGAGGGAAAAATGCACAATATTACCGTGATTACAGAGCACGGAAGCGAGCGGAGCAGGAAAAAGAGTCGTTGAATAGAACTAGTGATCCTTCTACGACTGCTGATTCTTCTACAATTAACGTCGCAGATTGCGAAGTTTAACTTCTTCCTCGGAGGGACTCCACGCACTATTTTTTTTCAACAGACATTCTTATATGAGCCATAAGGATAGCTATATATAGCAAGCATATAGTATAGCGATATATAGTAAAAAAATAACGTCAGTTAATATTTTTAAAAACCAATATATATGAAAATAAACCAAGAACCAATCTCAATACGATAAACAGAAGTTATAATAATCCGAAGTTGACGTCAATGAAAGCAAAGAATATCATGGAAATCAAAAACGGGGCTTTAGTACAATTGTCGCCAAATTTATCCCCAAACCAAGGGACATTCGATTCAACACCATAAACGTTAAGTTCATCAGTATCATATTTAGCTCACTAAAAACGCGCCCTGTGTCATGACTTTTCTTATGAGCCGCGATGGTTCACGAATAAGAAACATCTTCGAATTTCATCAGGCAATCAAGCTGTTTTTTAACCTGTTTTCCTCTATAGTGATCCGTTTTAATTTGATACTGTTGCAGGGTTTCCAAAGCTAGAGCACTCATCACTCAATGACGTTACCTAGGTTCAAATCCCAGCGATGGCTGATCAGGCCATCCTTGGAGGTTTTCGTGATTTTCCTCTCCTGTTGAAACGCAAATGCCGGTTAGTACCATAAAAGGCTTTCACTAAGGCTAGCATCGTTCCAATGCTTGATCCGGAAGTTCCCTTGTCTTCTGGGTTGGGTTCAAAACTCCAGATTACGAAGTTGAGCATTGATAGTTATAAACCCAAAAATGGGTCTGTTCACCAGTTTTAAAATAAATTAAAATTATTTCTTCTACACTTTTGAAGTAATTGTTAGTACTGATAGTATTTTATACTTAGAATCTGCTTTAAAAATAAAAAGAGTCTAAGTTTCTTAGCAAAAATGAAAATTTATTACTTTAGAAAAAAGAATTCAAAAAGTAAAATAAAAATTATTCTAAAAAAGGTAAATTAAAGTACTTTGTTGTAGTAGGACAAAAATCACAAAAACAGTTACATTTACCCGTAAGGACATATGATTTTTTCAAAAAATTGGAGCAAAAAATGCTTCAATAGCATGTATCTATCATAATTACTGACTAGGAATCATTAAATAAATAAATTCTGTCATTTATTGCAGATTAAACGTAATATTTTAAAGGAGCTTACAGGGGTTGGATAAATAATGGAAACACTTATGTAATAACAAATTTTTTGATCTTTCTCACAAAATACTTAGAGAATAATTTCATAATTTTAGAAGTATTAAAAGTCATGCGATCTCTCATTCATATCTATGAAAATTAAAGGTTTGAGGGGCCGACAGTAAATTACAAACGAAAAAAAGTAATTTTAAACATCCTATGCCAAAAAAAACATAGAAATAGTTTCGTAACTTGTGACAGTTATTTTGATTATTACATGTAATAAGTGCACAAAATTTTGTAAAGCTAGCTTAAATATACAATTCACTGTCCCTTTGCTCCAAGATCTAATACTATAATATTAAAAGAACTTTTTTTTAAAAAAAATTGACAAATAGCATTGCTGTTAGTATTTTAAAATGACTTTGCACTAGCATTGACTGTTTTGTATCTTTAAAAAATTTAATTGAATATCAAAATGTCATTTTCCTGACATGTCCCAAACAATATTTCCAATAATAACTAGCTGCAAAACTTCCCATACATTTTTCAAAATCTAATTTTTTTTTATTTTATCCTATGTAAGCATTTCTAGAATGTACGCAGAGGGTATTGTTTACTAAAACTTCGTTTAAAATAATTTTTTCTGCTTGTCCCATGAAAATCAGTCATTTTCCTGACTACTTTTATTTAGTGATTTATAACCAAAATAGATAGCTCCAGGAATCAATATCTTATGTTAATAAATTTATGAGATACCCTCCTATCTGAACATGTCTTGTTGCATGAATAAAGAACCAATTTTCTGGCTCAAAATCTATTTCAAAAAATGTTTCAAGGTGAGTATGTTTTTATGCTGTCATTTTCCTGGCTTCTTGAAATCATTAGTAACAAAAACTACATAGATTTATCTGAGTTATTTTAAAAAATACTGTTGTTTTCTGCGGAATATAAACGTCTTCGGCCAAAATATTAAATTAAAGTTATATGCTATAAAATGGCGAATTTGTCTTTATCCTGGCTGTCATTTTCCTGGCTTATGAATGCCAGGACATTGAAGTGTTACCAGAAATTCTTTTTAACTGCTATCTACTGTAAAGAGGGAAAGCAAATATTAACCTAATACCAAGTTTATGTATGATTGTAACATGCTTGGATGTAATCAAAGTTATTTATTTATTTAATTATTGATTATTATACACAACTTTATTCTGTACATATCAGCAACAAAAATTTTTTTGTTTCTTTCTACAGTGGATAAAAAGTGTTTGGCCGATAGCTTGCGGGTGTATAAAAAATCAAACGTGGACTGTAAACTATTTATTTTGCGGGTGCGCTGGTAGCGCTGCGGAGCGTGTATGCGCTTTTGTTGTTTCACATCAACTGGCTCTTGGCTGATAACAATGACGCCAAGAAGCCAACGGGCGTAGCAACATACCGGCTTCAACATACCGGGCCACCTTGAAACATAGTTTCAAAATTTGCACATAAATTGACAAAAAACAGAATTAAACTATACATCTAATAAAAAGATAATTATAAAAACTAATGCAACATACATAAAATTTAAATATATATAATTATAAACAGATGTATAGATTCCTTGGTATAAACCGGATAACTAACACAAAACAAAAGAAAAGTCTAAAATAAAATAAAGAAAGTTAATCAGTCAATAGGTAAAACTGACAGTTTGTGAATGGGTCTTTTATAAGTTCCAGTCTCAGTTTTGACACTGACCACTCTTACCTTAGCATCAGCACTAGGAAAAACTTCTTGTATACGCCCTAATTTCCACTTCAAAGGTGGAATATTGTCCTCTTTAATGAGAACTAAATCGTTAATTTTCAAATTAGGCTGTTCTCGCAACCATTTGGGGCGCTGCTGTAAGCTGGAAATATACTCGTTAACCCATCTTTTCCAAAAATTCTGGAAAAGTTTTTGAGTCAACTGCCAACGTTTTAATGGGGATATGTTTTCGCTTAGAAGGTTCTCTTCTGGTATAGAGGAAAGAGCGGTTCCCATAAGGAAATGTCCTGGGGTAAGTGCTGAAAGCTCAGCGGGATCGTCCGATACTGGACACAAAGGACGAGAGTTCAAGCAGGATTCAATTTGTGCAGTAAGAGTTAAAAACTCTTCAAGGGTCAATTTATGATCACCTATTGTTCTTTTCAAATGCGATTTTGCGGATTTCACAGCAGCTTCCCAAATTCCTCCAAAGTGAGGTGCTGAAGGTGGGTTAAAGTGCCATTTAATTTGCTCATCGGCAAAATACTGATGGATGGATTCTTCTTTTTGAAGAGATTTAACTACTCGATTAATTTCCTTATTTGCAGCAACAAAATTTGAACCACAGTCTGAAAATAATTCATTTGGTTTTCCTCTTCGCGCAACAAATCTTTTTAGAGCTGCAATAAATGATTCAGCGGTTAAATTTCCAACAACTTCGATGTGCACCGCCTTTGTCGCGAAACACACAAATATACAAATGTACATTTTAACTGATCTAACTCCACGTCCAGATCGCGGTTTCACAAAAAATGGACCTGCATAATCCAGACCAGTCTTGGAAAATACTCTAGAAGGCGTTACTCTTGAAGGTGGTAATTGAGCCATTATCTGTGTCGCGGTTTTTTCTTTTAATCGAAAGCATTTTATGCATTTCCAGATTTGCTTTTTTATAACTGATCTAGCATTTACTATCCAAAATTCTTTGCGAATAACTGATAATAGTAAAAGTGCTCCAGCATGCAAGAAGGATTCATGATAATGAATTATAATTAGATTAGTTAAGTGATGTTTTTTCGGTAGGAGAATAGGATGTTTTCTTTCATTCGATAATTGTGTATTTTCTAACCTACCGCCAACACGGATAAGGCCCTCTTCATCCAAAAACGGATTCAAGGAGAGGATCTTACTACTCGAAGAAATTGGTTTGCTATTTTTTAGCTGGTGATATTCGTTTGGAAATTCTTGTTTTTGTACTATTTTGACCAAAACGTTTCTAGCTAGTTTTATCTCATTACTAGTCAAATAACCATTTATGCGATTGTTCGGAGATTTACAGTTCATTATGAAGCGGAGACACCAAGCTATAATTCTTTTTAACTTAACGTATGCTGAAACATTGTAAATGATCGGAAAGTCAATAGGAGTTGTTTCAATCAAGCACGATGTCTTTTTGCGTTCTTCTTTGAGAGCGTCTGTTGAGAGAGGGATTTCCTCCAAATGCGATATTTCACCACTTTTCATCCAAGACGGACCCGACCACCACAAGTCTGATGAGGAAAGTTCTTGAGGATCCAAGCCACGGGAAATGAGATCTGCGGGATTGTTATGAGTAGAAATATGTCTCCACTGGTAGTTCTCAGTCAAGGTTTGGATCTTGGAGACTCGGTTTCCAACAAAGGTTTTAAGCTGGTGGGCTGGCGTTTTAATCCATGCAAGTGCGATGGTCGAGTCTGTATGCAAAATGACTTCGTCAATGTCCATTTTAAGAGAATTATAAACCTTTCTTATAAGTTGAGAAAGAAGTAAGCAAGCTGATAGTTCTAAACGTGGTATAGAAATGACTTTTATGGGTGCAACACGAGATTTGCTCGCAATAAGACGGCAAGTGCTAGATTCAGCTAGGCCTGGGCAGTACATGTAAACTACAGCTCCATACGCTAATTCCGAGGCATCAGCGTAACCCATTAAAACAGTTTTTGTAAAAAAGTCAGTTAAAATGTATCTATTAATGCGAATAGTTTCTATATGTTGCATAGATGATGCAAAATTAAGCCACTGACCTGCGATTTGTGGTGGAAGGGGATCGTCCCACGACAGTTTATGTACCCACAATTTTTGGAGAAATATCTTTGCTTTCGTGATGACAGGTTGCAAAAGGCCTAATGGGTCATACAGTCTTGCTATAAAACTCAGCACTTCACGCTTAGTGAATTTGGTGGTCATTTCTGGGATGGATACTTTAAACGTAAATTGATCTTCAATTGAATTCCACCTTACACCCAAAGTTTTAACACTCGCATCAACTTCTGATGCAAAATCATGCTCTGCTGGGTCACCTACAGGTAAACTGTTCCTTAACTCCCTTGAATTAGAGTTCCACTTATGAAGAGACATTCCACAAGTTGATAGAATATCGTTCAGCTGTTGTTGCACTTTCTGAGCACCTTCTAAACTTTGAGCACCTGAAACGATATCGTCCATATAAATATCTTCCAAAAGAACTAATGATGCCAGTGGAAATTGTAATTCATCCTTAGCCAACTGCTTGAGAGTTCTGATTGCGAGAAATGGAGCGCAAGCAGTTCCGTAAGTGACTGTCTTGAGTCTGAATGTTACCGGTTTTGCGTACTCTGAATCTTTCCACACAATTCTTAGAAGATCAAGCTGCGATGGATCTATTTTGATTTGTCGAAACATCTTTTGGATGTCTGCCGTGAAAGCATATTTATGTTTACGAAATCGAGTCATGATTTCGAAAATGTCCTCGACCACGTCCCCCTTCAAAATGACATCATTCAAGCTCACACCCGTTGAGGTACTTGATGAAGCGTTGAACACAACACGTAACTTAGTGGTTGCCTTCTCTGGACGATAAACACCGTGATGTGGGAGGTAATAGGTAATTTGATTACCGGAATTGCTTTCATTATCATCATATTTTTCCATATGATTCATGTCTAAGTACTCCTGCATAAATGATTTGTATAAATCTTGCATTTCTTGATTTCTGGATAATCTTTTCCATAGTTGATTCAGACGTCGCACAGCTAAGTCCTTGGACTCTCCTAAACGCTCAACGTCCTTAACTGGCATCTCTACGATGAATCGTCCATGCTCATCTCTGCGATAAGTATTCTGAAAATGTGATTCACAATACTTTTCTTCTTCACTCTGAATTTTTATTTTATAGTCTATATCCTCTATTTTCCAGAATTTTTCTAAGCAGTCTTCGACTTCTGTTTGAGTGGTTATGAAACCGCAGTGAATTTCTGGAGTGCGGGTATTTATTGCTCCAGTTGCAATGTATCCAAAAACAGTATTGCGAAACACCAAATCACTGTTTGCAACGCGGATATCTCCAGCCTTGATAATTTCGAAAAATACCTCCGCGCCTAAAAGCATATCTATTCTTCCAGTTACCGCGAAATTAGGATCTGCTAATTGTTGCGGAATTTCTAACTTATCTACTTTGAAGGATGTAACAGGAAGAAAATCGGTAATTTTGGATACCACTAAAAAATCAAGAGTTTTCAAAAAAGAACTATTACCATTACAAATTGTAGCTTGTATTTTTGATCTTATTGTAGTTTCGTTTCCGCCCAAACTCGAAACCCGATAATTTATTTTTTCTTGAGGTACATCTAATTTATTAGCGAAATTAGCTGTACAAATATTCGACATGCTGCCTGAATCTAATATCGCCCTACATTGAATATAAGATCCATTTAAAGGATTTAAAACCCAAATTAAAACAGTCGGAAGAAGCCCTGTTTTATTTTTCGAATTAATGCAAGATAAAGAAGCAGAAACAATTTCATTATTTTGTTGATGAATATTAAATACCGCTGCTTCGGGATTGAGGTCATGACCGTGAGAAGAAGAAGCCAAAACCGCAGAGTTGTTTATAGTTTCGCGTTCTTTATGGAGTAGTGTATTATGCTTTGAGTGGCATATGTAGCATAAATGTTTCGATTTGCAATTCAATAACTTGTGTTGACTGCTTAGACAATTTAAACACAATTTATGTTTTGATACCAGCTCACTTCTCTGATGACTATTCAATTTCAAAAAAGAATCGCACTTAAAGATAGGATGATTCATTTTACACAAAATGCATGATTGAGTTACACTTTTATTAATTAGAAATGTTTTCGTTTTTGGATTTCTCTCTTGACTTAACTTAAATCTTAAAGGAGTGGTTTTGCTAACATTTTCTAATATTTGAGCTCGTTTTTCCAAAAATGAAAATAAATCATCTAATTTAGGAACATCGTTTGAGCTAATATTTAATTCATACTGCCTTCGAGTTTCCCTATCCAATTTTTGAAGTACTATATTTAAAACAAAAATATCAGAAAGATCATTGCGATTATACTCCAAAATTTTTAATGCTCTTATATTTTTCTTTACACAATCAATTAAATTACGTAAGTCTTTAGCCGACTCATGCGTTAATTTTTCAATATCTAATATTGATTTAACGTGAGATTCTACTATTAACCTTTTGTTTTCGTATCTTTCTTCTAAAGCTGTATATAATGAAGTGAATGTATCATCTAATGTAATAAGATTTTTAGCTTCTCCGATTAAAGCTGAATTTAAATAGTGTAGTTTTTGTGCATTTGTCAACTGATTATTGGATGTAATAACATTATTGAATTGCAATTTGAAAGTACTCCATTCTTCACATTTACCCGAAAATTTCGGTAGCGGAATTTCTGGTAATTTTATGCTAACACTATTGTTTACAAAGCTTGAGGCCGTTAATTTCACTTGATTAACTGATTCTAAATAGGTTAAGCAATTTTTAATTTTGCACTTAGCACTAATGATTTTTTCGTTGTATTCTTCGCTAGTGCTAATTTCAGTTTCGAATTCTGCTGGAACCGAAATTAAATTTTCAATTTCAGAATTTAATGACGTCAAAATACTCTCCTTTTGACTTAATTGCTCAAATATTTCATTTAGTTCTGTTATTTCTTTAGTGTCACTTTGTATTATAGTATCTGCTTTTGTTATTAGTTTTGTAGCGCTAGTTCTGATTGTAGCGCGTTTCTTTCTACATTTCTCGATGTTATCCATTATTTATTAAATGAAATTATGCGGTAAATAAATGATGAAAATTTGCCTACCTTTCACTAATTCAATGGCTGGAGATATGCTGCGTTATTTCTGATGCGATGCGTGGTCAGTCCAATAATGAATGCGGGTTTTTTATTGTAAATTTGCGATATACTGGATCTTTATCCTCCTGATCGTTCGGACCAGTGTTTGGCCGATAGCTTGCGGGTGTATAAAAAATCAAACGTGGACTGTAAACTATTTATTTTGCGGGTGCGCTGGTAGCGCTGCGGAGCGTGTATGCGCTTTTGTTGTTTCACATCAACTGGCTCTTGGCTGATAACAATGACGCCAAGAAGCCAACGGGCGTAGCAACATACCGGCTTCAACAAAAAGAATTAATTTAAGCAATTTATGGTCCATCTAACATAAAGGCTTAAGTTGAGCTACTTACTATTAACTTAAAATGACTGTTTTTTTAAACTTCTAAGGTAATATGTCATTTTCCTGGCATTCAAGATTTGGTGAATTTCTATTTTATTTTTTTTCTCGAGCAAATGTCAATAAACTACACTGCTGTCTATAAGATATTAATAAATGTAGCTAAAGAAGTATACAAAAAATTTTTTTGATTATTTTGAAAACTTTAAATTTGAAGAAATTTTTTGGTCCAAATTGTCATGTTTCGTGAGAATCACCCATATATGAACAAATGGACATTTTTATTAAAAAGCGTTTTTTTGCTATAATTTTAAACTCTAAAATTGAACAAAGTTTTTTGGAACAATTTAGAATTAATTACAAAATTATTGCTATGAAATTTGAGAAAAATTCGTTTAAAACTGCGTAAAGTATGAATAATTATAGCAGGTTATATATATAATGCGCATGGGCGGAAAAAATTACAAAAAAAAATTCTTAATCTTGAGGTGAATAGTATTTGGCAGCTATTAAAAAAAGTTCGATGTAAATATCTTAATTTAAAAAGTTTCAACCAATTTTCTAAGGAATTTTCGTACTTATAAAAGAAAGCTCAAAATGATAAGGGTTTTTTCACAAATTTTATTTGGCACTATTAAACAAGGTTTATTAAAATGACACAAACATTGTTGGGGATCATCTACAAAAATACCCCCACATTTTGGTGTATGAACGTTTATCGTAGGATATTATCATTTGTTATTAAATTCTGCTTTCTGAAACAAAATAATATTTGTAGAAAACCCCTTATCATTTTTGGGCTTTCTTTTAGAGAGTACAAAAACTACTTAGAAAATTGCGTGAAACTTTTTAAATTTTTGAGACGTTTCCAATCGGAATTTCTTCACTACTCGCCAAATACGATTCATATTGCAAAATTATAAGGAAAAGAATATTTAATTTCTTCAGCTTTTGGGCGGTATAAAAGAACGGCTTTAAATATTGCACAGATTTAGATGAATTTTTTTTTAAATTAAAATAAATTTTTTTAAAATTAGTTTCAAATTAATTTTTTTAAAGCAAAAATTTTGTCATTAATTTTAAATTACTCTAAAAATTTTGTTTAATTTTTTTTTTAATATTTTAAGGTTGTAGAAAAAAAACGTAAGGCAAAAATATTAGTTTTTTTATAAAAATGTCCTTATCTCCATAAATATTTAAACTGACTTCACGAAATTTTGCGTAATTACTGAATATAATAACAAAAATAACTGTCTTAAGTTACATATTTTTTGCTACATTTTTGGACATGGAATGTTCAAATGCTTTCTTTTCCGTTCGTAATTTATTACCAGTCCCTCAAACCTCTAAAGGCTATCTGATATGAGAAATTCAAAAGTTATGAGAAATCGCATGATCTAATCACTTCTAAAGTTATAAAATAATTCTCTTAGTATCTCTTGAGAAACATGAAGAAATTTATTCGTGTAGAAGTTTTTGTCCTTTCCCTGTATAACTCGGTATCATATCAGAACCAGTTAGTTATTATATTTACGAAAAGAAATCATAAAATAAATCAATTATATTATTTTTTTCAACGCAAACATTTTATTTTTATGGAATGTCCCACACATAACTCTATCGAATCACGACCGATCAGTTGAGAGAAGAATTGTCTTACAAACGAAACAGCTGATAATTCTTTTAACATTCTGAGAAGATAAAAATATATGTATTAAGAGATCTGTCAACAACAATCTCAAATAAATCCGGCAAAAGAGCTTACCCTTTAATGACGCAGATTTAAAAGCTTTACTCCAAACCTTGACGTAAAAAGGAACTTAGCGAGAGAAAAATTCTCAGAAACTCTAGATTGCAAGGAACTTAAAGTGAAATTCCAAGGAAAAAAGAAATCCTTGTCAAAATAGTAAGTTTCTATTTATTTATTAATCCAAATCTGCTTTTTCAAGAATAAACCAAAGTTATTTTGGTATGATGACAAGAAAATATTTAGGTTATGTGTATTTACCATTTCGTCTGTGCAGAATCAATTCGGTTGTTGTTGTTGACTTGAGCTGCACAATGGGCTATTGGCGACGGTCTGGGAAACATCCCTGAGGATGATCCGAAGACATGCCATCATAATTTTGATCCTCTGCAGAGGGGATGGCATCCCCCGCTTCGGTAGCCCGACGACCTGCACGCGAAGTCGAGCACTTTACGGTAGCACAGTTTAACGAGGACCAATATCGCACACCCTCGGTCATAACGCAGACTAATACAAGTGGTCACCCACCCGCACACTAACCGCAGCCAGTGATGCTTGACTTCGGTGATCTGCTGGGAACCGTGTCTTAACGACCAGTCCACTGCGGGACGTATATATATTAAAGTAGCGTTTGATTATTGTGAATCTGAATGAAAAAGTATCGGGTATTATTAACTTATAAACTTTATGGTCTAACATTCAATAAATTTCTTCAAACAACACAATTAAAGAACGATTGATTTTTATTTGGTACCCATAGATGCAGGCTTGTGCTCTTAATTTCATAAGTGCGGCTTTTAAGCACTTGTCAAGCAGAAAGACATGTAATACAATTCAGAGAGGGACAGCACGAAGATACATCTTGGACTACTGTGGTATTCGAACCCGCCACCTCCACGCTAAAGAGTGTTTGGTAGACAATACCGCTCGACCAGGAAAATCCCAAAAGAATCAACTATAACGCTGGTGCATCATGTTATTTAACGTTACACATACTTATGCAAGATAAGTCGGGGTGGCTCAAGGACTAGAGCACGCGCCTCTCAATAAGATAACCCGGGTTCGAATCCCATTGATAGCTGGTCGATACGAATTTCGCTCCCGACTACGGTGCTGGCTTAAAATATCCTTAGTGGTAGACGGGATCATGGGTTATAGTCCCCTTGTCGGCAAGCAAATCGTGGGAGGGTTTGTGGTTTTCCTCTACTTGTTACGCAAATGCGAGTTAGTTCCATCTAAAAAGTCCTCCACTAAGTCAAAATTTTCTCCCGATACTTGATCCAAGAGTTCCTTTGTCTTTAGACTGGGTTCAAAATTAAAAGACTTGAACATTAGTAGTCGTAATCCCAAAATTGGGTTACAAAACCCAACGATGGTTACAAAATAAAATAAAATACATATGCGAGCTAGTGTACTCATTACAAAATACGATTTGTAAGCATTTTTCAAGTTAAAGAACATGCAGCACAAGTAAGAGAACGACATCACTAAGATATATCGAGGTTTACGGCGAAATTCGAACCCGCTACCTCTACCCTAAGCGACGTTTAGCAGATATCTTAAATCGCTAGACTAGGGAGGTTCCCATCATGGTATAAACATATTTTGCACGCACATGTGTAACTTTTGTGAGCTCAATGCAAAGAACGACTTTTACAGTCTTGCTAAATTGAACAATAAACAGCACAAAAATCAATTCAAGGTTACAATGGGATTCGGACCAGCTACCTCCTCGCTTTACAGCGTGTGGGGAGTAAGTAGCACCAATGATAAAAAGCAAAAGAGTTGTCATTTTCCTAACACTCTAAAACATGGAGGTGGCAGGTTAAGTTGCCCCCGTAGTCTTAAATGCATGTTTCAGTCTTTGATTTGACAATCTGTTCTGTCATTGAAGACACAAACCTCCAGATACAGGACCGAATTGTTTCAACTTTTCAATTCCTTTTTTGTTACCGATTAAAGTTTTCATTAAAGAACACTTTTTGTGCGTGCTGTTGAACTCGACTTTTTGTAGAACACTCACTCCTACCGAAAACCGTCCCGCAGTGGACTGATCGTTAAGACACGGTTCCCAGCAGATCACCGAAGTCAAGCATCACTGGCTACGGTCAGTCTGCGTAGGGACCGAGGGTGTGCGGTATTGGTCCTCGTTAAACTGTTCTACCGTAAAGTGCTTGACTTAGCGTGCAGGTCATCGGGCTACCGAAGCGGGGGTGCCATCCCCTCTGCAGAGGATCAAAATTGTGATGGCATGTCTTCGGATCATCCTCAGGGGTGTTTCCCAGACCGTCGCCAATAGCCCATCGTGCAGCTCTAGTGCGACGTAAAATTAACTATAACTACCAAAATCTCGTAAGACGAAGAAGGCCATCGCGTGGATCACTTTAGTAGTCTCAAAAAAAACAAACATAAACTGAGCAGTGGAGGTGATGATTAGAAAGATGTCGCAATCTTCGGACTACTGAAGGATTGGATTTCTCAATAATGGTAAACCCAGCGAAGACCTTTTCTCCTCTAGGAAAAATTGTGCTACTATTTGATTAAAAGTAAATTAATACACAACGCAAATGGGACGGAGTCAGTTATTTGTTTCGGTTTGAATGATTATGTTTGTCACATAAGTAAGGTGATTTCCAAAGCAAGAAACGATTTTAATCGGTTCTATTACCTATAGCATATTTGAGAAAGGGAAAAAACAGAACCGGCTTTTGTTTATATTTTCAGAGCAAATATTAGGCGAAGTATTTTCTTAGGCGTAAAAAACAATCGGAAGTAGTAACTTAATCTTACGACCAGCAGAATCATTTATTTTTAGCTTTACACGGTTAACCATCCACATTTAGGCCGAGATAGCTGGTTGGTAGGGCAATGGGCGCATGTCCAAGAGTTCGTGGGTTCGATCCCCGCCGGCCGAAGACTCCCCGTGTAGTAAAATGTTGACTGATGCACGTTAAATCTGTCGAGTCGCAAAATCCTCTGTGTTCCTGTAACAAATCAAAACCTCTGGGTATCCTTGTCTTCTGGATTGGTTCAAAATTACAAGGCTACAAAGTTGAACATTAGTAGTCGTAAACCAAAAATTGCGTCGGTTGTTCAACGACGGATATTTAAAAAAAAACATCCACATTTGCAGTAATGATTTTTTTTAAAAATTAATAACTAATACCAAATGCAGAACCATCTTCATAAAAATAATTACTAATTAGTAGTTTAGACAGTTTAAAAAATATATCATTTGACATATAATCATCATCATTGGCGTAACAGCCCAGGGTGACCCTTTCTCAGCAATGGTCATGCAGCTTTTACAGTTCTGTATGTAGAAATCCCTATCTACAGAATCGGACCATCGGAGTTTAGATCGTCCCCTTAATAGATTCCCAAATGGCATAGTCATAAAAATCCTTTTAGATGTACTTCATCCGATGACCGCTCTAGATGACCAGCCTCATTCACCTATTGAATTTTGATATATTTCATAATGTCATGTTGTTTATAAAGCCGGTAAAGTTCATGGTTGAATCTTCTCTTTCGTAGTCCGTTAATTCAGACACCACCGAAAATACTTCGAAAGATTTTTTTTTCGATGCATCGATTGTACATTCGTCTTTTGAAGTCATAGTCTTCGATTTCAAGTTGTATGTCAGTATAAGTACTTTATATAGTACTGTCTTGGGACTAATTCAAAATAAGTAGTTAAGAATATAATTGTGAAACAACATTTACTTAGTTGATGACATATAGCAGAGTTTTTCAGCAACAGTTATAACGATTAAAATATAATTGTCAGTAAGCAAGTTTACAAAGTTAAAAAAAAAAAAATAATAATGATCGGCTACTTTTAGCTCAGTTAAACCATTTTAGTTTAGAATGCTTAAAGTTTAATACTTAAGACGAACAATAATCACGATCGCAACACTCGAATACGCCCTATCAATCAGGCTATCTCGACAACTTTCTATGACTTCATTTTATTACCGTCGTTGAACAGTCGACTCAATTTTGGGTTTTCGTCTACTAACGTTCAACTCCGTAGCCTTGTAATTTTGAATCCACAGAAGACGAAGGAACTCCATGATCAAGTATTGGGAGAAATTTGCCTTCATGAAGGATTTCTTGATGAAACTAATCCGCATTTGCGTTACATGGAGATGAAAACCACGAAAGCCTCCCACGGTTAGAATGATGACAAGGGGACTCTAACCCCTGATCCGTTTATTACTGAGGATATTTCAAATCAGCACTGTGACCGGGTGTGGATGTCGTATCGACCAGCCATCGCTGGGATTCGAACCCAGCTGAACTCATCGGAAGGGGAACGCTTGATCCCCTGAACCACCACAGTTCCTTCTCCTATGATTGTCCACACGCTAATGATGGAAGCATGCAAAGTGTAGCCATATATAATGAGTTCTGCTCTGCGCCACCTGTAGCCCATTTCGATAGCCAATAGATCTGATTTGGATTATTCTTGAGTAATAAAAAAAAAATAAAATAGATTCGGAAAAATTAATTTTATTTTTTAATTATATGTGTGAACACTTTTAACTGTTACAATAATATGTTTTGAATTTCATTGCATCGAATCGGATTTGAATCGAACTGAATACGAATCCCGATTTTTATTTTTTGAATTACGTAAAAACGAATCATGATGTTTGTTTCATAAATCGAAAGAAAACGAATCGCATGTTTGATTTTCCAACCAAGTGACTACAAATCCAATGTTTATTTTTTAAATTACGGTAAATACTTGGCTGAAACAAAATATATTTTGTTACAGAAAAAATTATGATTTTTTAAACAAATTTAATAATGAAGTAAAACATAATTAAAATTGAATTTTTTTTTTAAATTTAAGAATAAAAACTTTCCCATACATTAACATCAAAATGAATTTCACGAATATATATTCTTTTATCCATGTATATACATGGATAAAAGAATATATATTGTATATAGTATACATATATAATGAAGTATACGTGTCTTTCCAATGTTTTTTTTCTTTTTGATTTAATGGGATACTTTTTTGTTCACCAGAGATTGCATTATTACACCCACTTTTTAAGTTCATCTAATTGAGGAATCACCCCAGGCATCTACATACTTCTGCATGTTATTGCTCAGTTTCTTACTAAATTTTTTGAATTATAACAGAGTGCATAGCCAAATCTTTTAACAAAAAATAAGCACCTTTTAAGCACTCAAAAAATATTTGTAAGCACTGTGTACATTAACAAAATGCATAATAATTTTCAGACTTTACATGATCAAGATAATATAACCAGTTTCTGACAAAGAACTTTTTTCTTGATTATATTAGCCATTATAAAAAGATCAAGAGGTTTTTTGGTTCGATATCAGAGGGTGGAAAATGAAGTCTGAAATTGAGAATATCCTACAAAATTCAGCAGTATTGCATATGAGAGTGTAAGAATCTCACCGAACCCAGCTCAGTATATGCACATGCGGACCCAAAAGTATTACATAGGCGCTTTCATGAACTATGGACGACGGGACGCAGAAATAAATTGTGGTTAAATGAATTGTGAAAAGCACGCTTTTGGATAATACATGGCGAAAATCGACATGGTAAAGAAAAAAATCTCATTTCCGAAAAGGAAAATTAAGCACTTTTTAAAAACACCCAATGAAAAAATCACCTTTAAGGGCTTTTAAAGATCGAAAATAAGCACTTTTTAAGAACTCTACACACCCTGAATAATAATATTAAAATATCTCTAAGATAAAAATGCTGAGCATAAATTTTTCATGTACTACAGAACATCTAATTTGAGGTCTGATTTTTCTTAAATTTTTCGTTTTCTTAACTAATTTTTAATTCAAGTATAGTTCCGTTTTTTTTTTTTTTTTTTTTTTTTAAAGAATCCATTTCAACCAATTGAAACTACGTATGAATACAATTTAATTACTGTGACACATTATTTCGACCTTTTACAAGGTTACAAAAGGAGAGAAAAAAACATAATGTTAATTACAAAACATTGGCATTTTCAAAACAATAATAAAAACATAACAAGATATCTTTGGGACACATAATTGCAAATCCAACAAAATTCAACAAAGTAAATAGTTGATATATAATAAGGAAAATTTCATACAGTATAATAACAAAGATTGATATATGTTTCAAAAATATTTGATTGTCCTTTTTCGTGGCTAGATATAGTTTCTTGCCAAAATTGCATATTTTATTTATTTCAATTCTTAGTTTACTGTAAGACTAATAATTTATGTTTAATAAAAATATTCTTATAATTTTAGTAGAATAAGAAAGACTAATTGGAGGAAATAGTTTTAAAAAGACTTACTTCCTTTTCACGTTGAAAAAAAGGCGGACTAAACCTCAAAATGCATATAATGAAAAAGAAATTAAATTTCAAATTTATTTTAAGGTTTAAGCAAAATGATAGAGCACAAAATAGGAAATTTAAAAATAACTAAATCAGCAATTATATTTAAGTAAATTAACTGTTTATGCAAAATTAGCAATAAAAAAGCGTCTTTAGAAAATAAAAATTTAAAATTTAATGTTTGCTATAGTAGACTTCTGAAATAATTCAAATTACAGTAAAACCTCAATTACCTGAATTTTTTTAATCTGAAAACATAGCTGCCAACATGGATAGGAAAAAAAAACAGTAGATTTTACGTAAATAATATAAATTTCATGGTAATTGTTGCATAATGTACTAAATATTTTACACATAGGGAATTTTAGGGATATTCATAGTCATCAAAACAGAAAAACTGCAATATTTTCCAGTTATGATTGACATTACACATACTTGAAATGTTATGTATTATGCTTACTCATAATTTCGAATATTATTGGCATTTAATTTCTCAAAGATAGTTAAAATATGTTTTTAATTAATTTAGAAAGAGAGTTCTGAATAAAAATAAATTGAACATTATAGAACAAAAAAAGTTTTGCACTGATTTCTATAAATGAGGTTCACTTCATTACACATCAGTACTTATTTAAATATTCTAGCAAGCAAGCAATAATCTGTACAAAAGTTCTATTTCAATAGAAATTTTTTTTTTAGGATAACTTACTCAGTTTTAGGGAATTTTCTAAAATGTACAAAAACCAGGAGAATCAAACCAGTAGACCGGGAGAAATTGGTAAACTCAAGTAGAGTTGGCAGCTATGTGAAAATAATATTTACTCTTAATTTGCAATAAAAAAAAATTACATCTGTAAAAAATAATGATTGAAATACTTATGTTTGGAATCAGATTTCAGAAATAATTCATATTACAGTTAAAACTTGATTATCTGAACCTCTTTAATCTGAATACCTCAAGCTAAGCAAAATCTTTTAAGTGTGTGTGAGATTAAAAATTTATTGTTTCCTCTGTAATCCTAAAATTTCGATCAATCAAAATAGAACCGGTCCCAAATACTTTAAATAACTGAGGCCTTGCTGCAATTCAAATTATGTTTAAAAATTGCATCGTAAGTTATATGAAATATTCTCGTACAAATTTGTAGAACTCATGCAGTACAGTATAGGATGTAATCAACATGTATCATTGAATTATAGATAAGTTTCAAACAATATTTTCATTAAAAACATAAAATAAGTTTACAATAATGGTATTATGTAACAGGGTTGGCATTTTATCCAGAAGAAACCTATTTCTTTCAAAAAACTGGAAAATACTAGAAGAAACTATACGAAATGGGACAGACTGCATGAAATGGAAGAAACTAAAAATGATGAATACAGTTGTTTTGCAATTAATATTAGAAGAATAGCTTAAATTTAAACAGATTAAAATTAATATAGTAGTTTCACTAATATTAAAATTAATATACCTAGCGTTAATATTGTAAAATTAATATGGTACCATATCTACTTTTCTGAAATAAAAAATATTTTCATACAAATTTATTTAAGAATTATGCAGAAATTTTAAATGTATCATATTATATAAGAGTAAGATTGAGTATTCATACTTAACTGCTTTTGATTTTAAAAATTAACAAGCTATTTGCAATTGTGAATATCAATATGTGATTTGCAGTAGTGTTTATGTTTAGTAGGTAATTAGTTAATTTAAAAGCAATAGCAAAATTTGATTATGATATTTTAACAGTTCTTTATATAATTAAAAAAAATTAAGTTTCATTAAACTCAATTTTTTAAAATATTGAAGAGATACAGCTATTTTAATTTCTTAAAAAATCAATACATTTATTTTTCTATCTGATGGTTGGTTTTTTAGTTTTCCTTTACTGAAAAATTTTCTTAGAAATTATTACTATTTTATTAATATTGGATTGCAATTAAAAAAAATTTTAAAAATTATTTTATAATTTTTCTTAATAAAAACATATTCTTCCACTTGAATATGAAGAAACCAATTTCTGCTAGGGCGGTTTTTTACCACGGTTTATACCGCTATGGAAGAAACTTACCACCCTTCATATGTTCTAAATACAATAAACACAATATTATTTATGTAATTTGTGACATAAAATTCAAATTAACAAGTTTTACTAAAACTATTTCAAATTAACAAGTTTTACTAAAACTATTTCAAATTAACAAGTTTTACAACTTTCAAAATGAAAAGAATCTATATGATATATCAGTTTGGAAAATGTCTTGTTTAGATATCAATTTAATCATAATAAATCCAACAAGAAGAAAGACAAAATTATTTACAATTTGAAGCTCAGCAGAGCTATGCAATTATCACAGTTATTGTAATATGGAATTTTTTTTTTCTAGCAAAAAATGCAATAACAACAAATGAGAAGGGCTATAAAATACATTTCTCATTTTAAATTATAAATGTTAATAAAAATTATAACAAATAAAATACCTTTTTACATTAAAAGTAATTTTGTAATGTAAAAACAATTTTTTCCAAAACCAGAATGAAATTAAATGAAAAATGCATTCTATAAAAAAAAAAAAAATTAAGAAAAATTTATTCAAAAGAGGTCACCTATTTCAAGGCTTTCTTTTACATTTGGTAGCAGAAAAAGCATCAAAATTCAACTCGATTTAAAAACTCTTATTAAATTTTCAAAATAGAAACAGCTTTTTTTTCTTCTAGTTTTTCTATGACTTATGAAAATTTTAAAGCATAATTGAATTTCTGTAGTTAAATTTTAGAAACTTGAAATATATCTCTTATTTTAGGGGTCGAACAAATTTTATGTAAGCAAACTAAGGGGTGAGAAGATTTGATTATTTTTGCTGACAAAATGAGAAAGGTATGAGCAATGCTCGCGTAAAATGGTAAGTCTCCTTACTTTTGATTCATTTTTAGATGAAGAAAAAAATTACACTTTGAAAAATTGCAAATCTAAAACTAAAGCTTAATTTGGAGAGGGGGGGGGAATTGAAAAAAAAAAAAACATTTCTTCAAGGGTCAAGACTTTTGACTACAAAAGCAAAAAAAAAAAGATGTTTAAAGATTATTTTATTCAAAATTTAATAAATAAATTAACTGTTTGATGCAGATGGGACATCAGTGTCTCTTTTATAAATTTTTTCTTATGCACTAATTATAATTAATTTCAGATGCTTGAAACATATCTCTTATTTTAGGGGTCCTACAAATTTTATCTAAGCACCTGAGGGGTGAGAAGGTTTGATTATTTTTGCTGACAAGAAAATGATGTATGAGCAATGCTTGGATAAATCATTAATTTATTTTTAACTGTATCATCTTTGATTTATTTGTAACTGTAGTAAAAAATTACACTTAGGAAAAAAATTTCACTTTGAAAAATTGCAAATCTAAAACAAACAAAAAGTTTAATTTGGAGAAGAAGAAAAATTTAAAACCAATTTCTTCTAAAGGCTTTAAAAGTCAAGACGACTAGAAAAGCAAAAAAAAAAAAAAGAAAGAAAAAAAAAGAAAAAAGAAAGAAAGTGATGTTTAAAGATTATTTTATTAAAAATTTAATAAAATATATTAACTCTTTGATGCAGATGGGACATCAGTGAATCTTTTAAATGTTTTTTTTTCTGATACTCTAATTAGAAGTAAAAATACGTTTTGGCACTTTTTAATTATAAAAAACAGTCTAATAATTACCTTAAAAAAATCTATTAGATTATCAGAATTATATTTGTACTAAAATATAAAAAAAATTAGTAGTTTGAAATTGTTTTCCTCATTCATGAAAACTTTATCAATATCTGATTTCGTAAATTAAAGAAATTTTAATGAAGATTAACTGTTTTTCTCAGATCTAAATAAATGAAAATAAGTGCAAATTTGAAAAATTATTGTTTGGAAGATTTCACTTTCAACGCAGAAAAGACAAGTGGTTCATGCCGCATTTCATAACCATAAATTATTAAACCGCTAAATATAATATTTTTTACTTAATTTGACCTAAACTAATACAAAATAATGAAAAAAGTGTGAAAAATATGTTCAATAAAAAATCTGCATCAAAGAGTCAAAATGTAAATTTTGTTTCATGCAAAGTTACATCAACTTGAATTTAATCTTAAAATTATATTACTACAGTCAAAGTGATGGTGAAAAACAAGGGAAAGATGTGATTTTCATACATAAATATTTGTGATTTGCTGACAAGGGAGAAACACATGCGTCTTATAGGGTTTTCAAATGTCTAAAAAAATTTTAAAAACGGTAACACTAAGAAAATATAAATCATTTAAAAATATTTGTGACCCTGTCAATTTATCATTTTTTCAAATAAAATATATTTTTATAAAAACTCTACCCTGCCATATCTCAAAATTTTAAAGTGGTATCTTGAAAAAAGAAATTCCTATTTGCTTTAATGTAAACTACTAAACTATTAAATATTTTAATGGCTTCTTAAGAGTTATTTTTAATCAACTAAAAAAATTAAAAACTTGTAAATTTCTAAAATTAAAAAAAATCTTAATAAGTTTACAAAATTTTGTCAAGTTGAAAATATTTCTCACGATTCTCTCTGCATATGATACATTTACCCTCAAATAGATCTGAAAATAACCACTAACCACATGGCAAGTAAACAAGAAAAAAAGGCGACTTAAATAAACAACCTTTTTCCCGTAACTTTTTTTTAAAAAATCGTTTAGTGATAAAAGTACATCAATGTAGAAAGAGATTCTGGAAAACATAGTTTTCATTAAAAAGTCCCTATTCAAAATTTTGATCCTTTAGAATCCATTAATTTCGGGTGAAAAGATTCATGTTCTTCAAACAAAGTTGTAAAGTAACTAAATATATTTTGCCTCCACAAATATTTTTACATTAAGTTCTTCAGTACGTTTAACTAAATTTTGTCACATAATCATATTATTTTGATTGTTAAATTAACTTTTTATGGCCTTAGATTATTTCTAATATGAAATGTTTCTAAAAATAAAATTCGCAAAACGTGGTCATTTAATGAAAAAAACTAATTGATATCGGTCACTAACTCATTAGGTTTGAGGAATAAGTGACTACCAAGTCACTGGAATCTACAGATCACTGGCTAGTACCTGAAATTTTAAATTTTCAAGTCTACCCGCAAATAAAGATGCATTAACCAATCAGGTTTAACTTTTGTATATGACATCACAAAATGCATAGTCATAGTACAATAACAGTGCAAAAAGCTAATATTTTCTCTTTATAATGAAAACATAACTGCTCAACATGATACTGCGTTATTCATTTCTATTTCATTGTTTATAATGCATCACAATTTCTTGTGTAAGCGTGGGGTTTGAAAAGTCAACTTATACACAAGGATATATGGTATTTTATTTAACTAATTTGCTTGTGTGATACATGTTCCCTACTGAAAGAAAATACCACATTATTCTGGTTAGTAATAAAATAGCTTTTTTTTTTCCTCATATCTTCTTTTAAAGATAAAATAAATATTTTATAATTTTAAACTGAATTGTTTAAAACATGAAATTTAATTTTGTAATTTTTAGCTCTTTCCAATTACTATGCTTGAAAGCAATGAAAACCATAATAAGGCTGTAATCAAAACTGAGTTCAGGGTTGGTTAACAGTTAAATGTTTAACTAAATTTCAGAGTTATTTCTAGCATACATTTAATTGCAATTTTCACAGTTAAAAGAGAATGCTTTAGAAAAATTCAAATGAAATACTTAAAACATGGTTCTAAACTGCAATCAGGCTTATTAAATGTTGTAGTCACAGTTAAAATTTAATGTTACATTGCTGAAAAGAAAGGTTAATATAAATTAAATTTGTACATTACTAAAAACTCAAAATATATATTATAAATTAGTAACTTTTTTTAATCAAATAATCTAATAAAAAACAATTTATTAATCAAACTATTAATTATAATTAGCTAAGCAAACAATTTCAAAATTCGCTTATGTGTTTATTTTATATAAATTTTTAAGCATCCACATTAACAAAGAAAATAAAGATTTACAATAAAATAAAAGAGAGATTTAGGTATATCAAAATAAGATAATGTAACAGCAATAAACAACATACTATAAGGAATGTAATTACACAACAGTATGCGTCTCATTAAGCAATAACGTTACAAAATATACATTTACAATATTAATATCTCTAATTATTTTCGGCAAGGCTAATTTTGCGACAGAAATCTACAAACAGAATGTCATACATTATAAAAGTGACACTAAATGAGTGACCAAATACAAACAATTATATTCTCTTCTTAAAATGTTAAAATTTAATTTAATACATTTTTAACATCATTAAATAAAAATAAATAAACTACAATAAGCAAAATTATTTTGTTAGTCTTTTAAGTTCAACGTTTTTAGGTGGTTAAAATTTTTGGAAATTTATGCATGCACTTTCTGTTAAATAAAAGAATTACAAAAAATAAATATTCTAGAAATTTGCAGGAAAATAAAATTTAAGAAAAAGGCATTATTAATTTAACAAATAAAAAATAATCTAAGTTCGGTTTAGACTTATTTTTTTATATTTATTAGGAAAAAAAGATTAAAACAATAAAGAAACAAAGTAGTTACATTTTACAAAATTTAAATTACACGTAGTAAAATTATTATGCTATTCTATAAATATTCTAAAGGATTTTAAAAATACATAGCAATTAAAGTATAACTCTGGAGATAAAAAACTATTTAAACTTAGATTCAAAAAATATCTCCTTGTTATTCATATTTTCACAGAAGCCGAAAACTCACTTTAGTTTTCATTTTAAATCATTGAGAATGCTGATGATACATTGCATTTCTAGGTTTGTAGGAAGGCCTGCGACAAATTGGACAACAATGATTATCACGTGTAAGCCAGACCATAATGCAGTTCATGTGAAAATTGTGACCACAAGGTAATCCGCAAAGACATTCTGAATATCGATAATTTTCTAAGCAAATAGAACATTCACGCAATTCAAGCATTCCATCTGGAGCTCTAGGTTTCTGTAATATAGATCTGGAAGATTCAAGTTCTGAGTGTATTGTAGGTCTGGATTGAAGAACAACACCGGCATTCACATCACACTGCGTCTGACTAGATACATTGTCTGAGATTGATACATCAATGGAATTGATACCATCCGAGGTATATGTCTTAATTTCAGGCACTGGGGGTTTGTTTGAAATTTTTACACTCTCATCATCACTAGAAAATAATACATCTCTTCTTCGCTCGAGTTCATCGTCAGCGTCGCACCATCCCTCGTATTTCCACATGGGTAGATATTTTATATAATCCATCAATATCACAGGTTGAATATACAAGTTTGGGACAGACAACCGCTCTACGAAAAGATCCATGTCTATTTCCAAATCGATTTCTTGGAAAGACACGGTTCTCCGAGAAGCTGCCAGAGATTGAAAAGAAGAGAATATTGTATCTTCCTCCACCAGTTGTAACCATTTAAATTTTTTCAAGAAGTATCCAGATACACTGGCAAAAAATGCGAATGTAAATAGCAAAAAAGGGTTAGAATAAAAACATTTATAATCATTCCTCAAAATGGCACCCACACTGGACCCACTAACAATTCTCAAACACTTCAGAGAAATTTCTGTAAGGGTCATCGTAACGGGGAATCGGTATAAGGCCAAAATTAAAAGCCACAGCAAGAACAGTGCACAGTTGTATTTCACTACACACACAGCATAAAGGATGAAATGTTTCCAGAAAGAACAGTTCATATAAAACAATTCAAAAGCTGCAAGAACATTCACCAACAGCAACGACCAAAGGAAGACATCGTTCATTTCTGGAACAAAAGTCCTCAAATAAAGTTCCAAAGATTTGGAATTGTAACACTCTCCTCGGCGTGCTCCATAGGAAGAAGTCTTCTCTGGAGTTATAACAACATATGCTGGAATATCTTCGGATTTTAAAAATCTTTTATAAGATTTTACTGTAGTCACATCCACAGTCCCAATCTTAACACGGCCATTGAATTTAATGGCCATTGCAGAAAGGAACATGGGACATGATTTCAACAGAGAGAAAAACAGAATTCGAATCTCGGAATTTTTACCATCTGGATAAGTTAGCCATTTGTCCAATTCCTCATTTGTTTGTATTTCATGAACACGTGAAGCGAGATGTTTGCGTACCCAATGAAGAATGGATGAAGGCGTGGAAGGTAGTAGATGGTTGTGAAGAATGACATCTTCTTTGGCTTTATGACCACGTGGTAAAGCTAAAATGAGTCTGGAAGTAGTCCAACCTTTACGATGGCACAATCTAACAGGAGAGACAGAAAACATGAATCAATACGATGTTTTGTAATGAAAGCCATTAAGAGGACGTTACACTGTGGAAATAACTTTTCATGGCAAACTCTCTTTCCTCTCTATTGGTATTTAAAAATTTCAAGTTTAACGAAAAGTAAAATTAGGCCAAACCATGAAGTTTTAAACGCTGAAAAATATTTTCAAAATATCAAAATGAAAACCAATTGTTGCAGGATAACTTCTCTATTGCACAATCCTGTCATAATTTGTCAGTCTCTTAATAAACTTTTTTAGCATTTCAAACTGCATGGTTTACTCAAAGTAGGGTCCAGTGGGCATAAAATCAAGCTTTTCTTTAAAAAAAAAAAAGGTTCTAAAACCAGCCATGAAACTAATTTTACCAAATATTTTGATCATTTTATACATGTTACCGTTAAAGTATGAAATCCGTTATTTTATAGAATACCTAGTTATTCCATGAAATAACTGATCGTGTCCGTTAAAGTGTAAAACTCTCTTGTATTTCATGGTTTAACTAGTTATTTCATAGAATAACGATCTGCAGCCCATTAAAGTGTAAAATAATCTATATCATATATCTCGCACGACAAATACATTTACCTTCCACCTCTACTGCATTTATGAACCTAATTCCAGGCCATAGGGAGAGAACTTGTTTAGCATGTTGGCGCCAGTTCATTCCAGTTAATTGATTGCTTACACATACAGTGCCAGCTGCTGTTTGTCAAATACAGTTTAAACATATCAGGTATTGAGATACATTAACTTAGTCATTTGTTATTATGTTAATTTAGTTTGCTTACGTTAAAGTGCAGTTATTTTTAAGACCTTAAAATGCCTTGAACAATTAATTCTTTAAGTGATAACGAAAAAAAAGCTGCAATGAATGAAACGTTTAGTTTGAATCTTTACTAAATAAGTGTGATGTGAAAGAGAACAGTTCTTTGCTCACCCGTGAAAAATTATTAAGTTTGATAGCTGATGTAAAGAAATAAAAAACATCAGATAAGAAAGTGCCACATGATTATTGGTTACTTCAACATTACGATGTCCTTGAAGTTCAAGGAGTAGAAAAATTTATAGTCCCAGTAACAAATGCAACACCAGATGTAATGTTTTATTGCTTAAGTGATTCTTTGTTTGACATTTTGTACGAAACTCATTTATCTATTGGGCACGGTGGTTGAGACCGAATGATAAAGAACTTAATCGTCGTTACAAAAATATTACGCAAAATCATATTAAGATTTTCCTGAATTTTTGTGAATCTTGTCAACAAAAACGCAAAGCGGGAGGAAAAGGTGTTGTTGATAAGCCCATGATTTTTTCACATATGAATTCAAGATGTCTGGCTGATCTCATAGATTTTCAATCACAACCTGATGGAAACTATAAATTTATTTTAGTTTATCAAGATCACCTTACAAAGTTTGTGGTTTCAAGACCTCTTCAAACAAAGAGAGCAGAAGAAGTTGCAGGACAGTTGCTTGATATATTCCTGTTGTTTGGAGCCCCACGTATATTGCAGTCGGACAATGGAAGAGAATTTTGTAACAAACTTATTGATGACTTAAAAGTAACTTGGCCAGAGCTTAAGATCGTGCATGGCAAACCAAGACATAGCCAAAGCCAAGGCAGTGTTGAGAGAGCCAATCAGGACACAGAAAATATGTTGACAACTTGGATGCAAGACAACCAGTCAACTTACGGGTTAAAATTTATCCAGTTTATGAAGAACAGAGTGTTCCATTCTGGTATTAAAAGGTCTCCCTACGAGGCTATGCTTGGTTGCGCAGCTAGAGTTGGACTGTCAAGAACTGCCATTCCGAAGGAAGCACTTAATTCGTTGGTCGACGAAGATCAATTACAAAATACTTTGACTGCAATGAATGTTTCTTCTCAACCTGATAATGAAAAAGTAGTTGAACAAACAGTATTAAATAATCCCATTACGAAAGTATGTGTTGTCTGTTTAAAAGAATGCAGTGAAGATATAGTTTGCTTCAAATGTATGGAGCCTGTCCATATATCCTGTTTGGAAGATTATGTTTCAGAAGATGAAGTTGAGCAGAAAATCTGAAAATTGTGTTATAATGAACTTAATGTTCAAAGAGAAAGAGAAAAGTCTAAAAAATGTTTAGAAATTCAAGCGAAAAAGATTAAATTAATGTCGCATAAATCTCATTCTGAAGCCTCTGTGGGGTTTACCGTCCATATCCCAGTGCCTGAAGTTGACAGAGGAAAAGGTGATGCCAAATCTATTTTAGCTATCATCATAAAAATAACTGAAGAATGATTTTTCCAATTGGGTACAAGAAACGGCCGCATAAAACAATTATATTCCCGATCCCAGTTCAGTGTCTGCGAACAAAAATTAATTAAAATCGAAGAAGTACCGGATGTAGAAATATCGCTCCAGTCGGTTGCTACAGCTCAAAGTTTAGGTACTGGTCAGGGATTAAAAAAATTTTCGTGTAAAACCCAGTGTGTCAACAAAAATTTTTTTTGTTTTATAAATAATGTTCTTTGTAATTCCAAGTGTCATTTTAGTAATCCTTGTTGTAACAAATGATTTTATGGTACGTTTCCATAAATACCATTTATACGCTGCATAAATCAGATAAATTGCTTCCTTTTCATTTTAATTGTCTATCATTAGTTTATTTATAGAATACCTAGTTATTTCATTTTAGATAAATTGTTTATTTTACACTTTAACTGATTCTCATTAGTTAATTTATAGAATACCTAGTTATTTCATAGAATAACAAGTTGAAGTGTCAAATTAATAACATATTACACACTTTATTGGACACGATCAGTTATTTCATGGAATAACTAGGTATTCTATGAAATAACTGCATCATATACTTTAACGGTAACATATACATTGAATTCATATAGATTAAATATGAAGCATAATTTATGTGTTTAGTTTGATTGTTTGCTTACAGTAATGCATTTAAAGGAACATATTTTGATATAACCACTTTACCCCAGAGTGAGGTTAAAGCATGGTTACATTTACATGGAAAAAGAACAGGTTACATTTTGCTCTAAAATAACAAACCTTCTATCTAGGGAGCATTTAAAAACTCCACTTCTCACTCCAAAATTCCCAGCTGTTTGTCTAATTTCTTCCCAAGATTTTTCCGAGAGAAGAGTTGACTCTGCTCCATCAACATCAACTTGGACTAACCAGGCACTATCTTTAGTGTCCTCCACTTCTTCATAGAAATGTGAGCCACATGTGAAATGTGTGGTTTCGGGAGCAGCTTTGGAAGGAAACAAGGCATCAATCAACTCCTCCTTAGTCACTTGACCTAAAAAAAAATGTACATATTGTTTTAAAAAAAAAGAATTGATACGAAAAAACACTTAATTTTTGGTAATAATTTAAAAAATATTACATCGATAAAGTTTTTAAAGACTAGTGCTCTCGGTTAAAAATATATTTAATAAAATAAAATTTTGATACATCATGTAAGTCAAAAAGAGAAATTTAAAATTGGAAATATAAGCACTTACATTTAGCCAAAGTAAAATATACATATATACATCTTAATCTAAAGAAAAAATTTTTCTTTAGATTAAGATGTATATAAAGATTAAGATGTATCTTTAGATTAAGATGTATTAAGATGTATGAGGTTAAAAATATATTTAATAAAATAAAATTTTGATACATCATGCATAATCATGTAAGTCGAAAAGAGAAATTCAAAATTGGAAATATAAGCACTTACATTTAGCCAAAGTAAAATATACATATATACATCTTAATCTAAAGAAAAATTTTTAAAACCAATATTTATAATTACTTAACTTAAACAATTAACACTCAACATACTGCAGTACTGGCAATATCACTATCAGTTGAGGAATAAGAGAAATATGTTTGCCGTGAATGAATATTTCATCGCCATTTTTTTTTTTTTTTTTTTTGTTTAAATTTCTTTAAGAAGTATGGAGAAATTTGTGAATACACGGGTAAACAAGAGATAGTCGTAAAATACAGAAGTCTTTGTTAAAAAACAGGAGACTTGGCAGATATGCATGTTGGTCAAATAGTTTCATAGGGAAAAAATAAAGTCAAATGATTTGTAAATGATTCTTAAGACAAACAATTAATAACTGAAATTAGCAACTGAATAACTAATGAGTAATCAAGTAATTAAATAATAAATATAAAGCCTTTTATAAAACTGGAAGATTTGTGCATCAGTACAAAGACCAAAATGATTGCATAATTTTGACCTGATAAGTAGGGAAGACACTAAAAAAAAATTACAAAATGAGGAAAACTTTGACACAAAAACTCATAACCCCTATGATTAATCCAGTGCTTTTCTAATTTATTCCAAGAACAAGAAGTAGGCAATTCAGTAGGTGGGAACAGGTACAAATAATGAAGGTTATATTTTAAGATTATTTGAATAAATTACCTTGATTTCTCCAAATTAATAAAGTTTTTTGACTTTTCCCTGCCATGTAGGCCAACCTGCAGTATTTCCTAAAAAATCTTTGAATAACTTGATGCTGGAAAGTTATAGAACCCATATAATTTAGACTTATAATAGTATAAAAACAAACTCGTTTGTTGATTAAATGTATTTTTTATAATTAAATATTTAAGTTGGTGATTATAGAGTTACGTACCAATGCACTTCCACCAGAAATCAAATCCTACTGATTGTTTTGAGATTTTAAGCAAACTTCTGTTACAATTTCTGACATGTAATTTTTATAAATTACTTGTCATAAATACATGTTATTATATGTATTTATAACATGTAATAGATATTATAGATTGGTGTACCAGTGCATTCCCTTCACAAATGAAATCTCACTGACTGTTATAAAATTTTAAGCACTTTTGATTCCAATGTGTGTACAATGCACTTCTATTAATATTTATGACATGTAATGTTTATACATGACATGTCAGAAATACATGTTATTACACATAATGGAGGTTAGAGATTGGTGTACAATACATGTCATTTCATGTAACGAAACTTTTTTTTAAAAACAAATCTATTATGTATTACAAATTTATTTTCATTTTTAATTTTTTCTACTTACTTTTAGCAATTGCCTATCATATTTAAAACAAAAGTTCGAAGTCAAACAAATTCTTACTTTCAAGAATCACATTTTATTAAGAAATATAAATTTTAATAAATGTAGTGTCATAAAATATAAAAAAATTATGTCAAGTGTTCAGTATATCAAACCTAATTTAAACATTTTTAATTTGTCTGCTTTAATAATCAAATATAAATACAGTAAAACATGGGTACAGAAAAAAAAACTCCCGAAACGCCAAGCACCAAATGGATAAAAACAGACGAACACGCGCGTTCATAATAGATTTATATATAGAATAGATGACAGTCAAATTATACACGTAAACTACGAAACAAGTACAAAAACCACATGGGAGAAATTCAAAACTGCTAATGAACGTACAAATTTATCTAAAGTAAATTATATTTACCGAGAAAATTATACAGCATTAAAGTTAGTGAGGGGATGACATGCAAAAGCATATTGAGTCAATTTTGGAAATTGTTGATAGACTGAAAGCAATTAATGAAAATATTTCTAATTCTCACATTTTAGCTTTATTGCTGCGTAGTCTACCCATGACTATGAAAATCTAATAACCGCTCTCGAAGCTAAGCCAGAAGAACTTATTCCTGAATATATTAAATCAAAACTTGTAGATGAATATAGGTGAAGAATCGAAGCAGACGCATCGAATAGTTTTTCCTCTTCAAAGGCTTTTAAAAGTGCAATGTTCAAAAATTAATAAAGGAAAGATTGGAAATAAATTTTGTACATATTGTCAAAAAAAAAAAAAAATTATCATTTTAAAGCAGAATGCTTGTTACTTAAAAATAAGAGTATTCCCTTTCAAAATAAAACTTGTAAGATTAAGGAAGTGCGTTATAAAACTAGATATTTTATTACTAATCTTAAAATACAATGTTTATTAATTTAGCCACTTAATAGTGCTGTTGAACTATGCAATATATAACTTTCACTTCACTACTCGTCTATCCTTCATCTGAAGAACACTAGCTCACCCACTTACATTGTTGATACTTATTATGCTTAATTAATAATAAACTCGTATTAAAAGGCAATCTGAACTTTAGACTGAATTATTAATCCTTGAGTATGTCACTAAGAACTTGCACTATTGAAGAATAAAGTGAAGACAGACAAGTTAACATGCACAAAGCAAAGGTAAGCAATATTTATCTCTGCTACCTTTTATTAACCAAAGTACCTAAGTGTTTTAGCAACACATTCATGAACAATACCCTAAGAGTTTGAGCCTTTGTGGAGAAAGAACAGGGTTTGAAAAAACCCGGGGGTTTTTGAAAAAACCCAACCCGCCTGGGTTTTATTGAAAAAACCCGGGGAAAATTGGGTTTTATTTGAAAAAACCCGGGGAAAATTGGGTTTTTTCATTTAGTGCTCATAAATTTCACTGTGAAAATATTTTTATTCATTAAATAGAGTTGTATAAGTAAACACTGAAATTTCATCTGACTTTCACCTGTATTAAAATTAAACTGGAATAAATATTTAATGGTCTTCCATGTTTTTATAATACGATTAATAGAAAGTGAAATTAAAATTACGTATAATTATAAAGAGTATCAGTTACTTGCCCCTTTTTTCAAATATTTAGATAAATATATGCATTTTTAGATACATTTTAACTTTATAGTTTCAAAAGACAAATTACTCTTAAAATACATACACTAAAAAGCATATATAAAAAATTATAGCTTATTTTTAAAATCAGAAAATAAAACTTTAAATTTGTTTATTGTTGTTTAATGTATCACTTAATAGAAAATTTTTTTTGTTTGCTCTCAATATTTTTAAACATGATTAAAAGAAACGAAATAAATTGTATTCAAATGAAATCTTAATAATATTTAAAAAATCTTAAAAGTAATATTTTAATTTTTAACTGTTTTTTAATTGTGATAAACTTTCTCCAAATCGTTAAAAATTGTCAGCAGATGTTAAGAGTTAACTTAAAAAAAAGGTCCATTTTTTCCCTTATTATTATTATCATACAACAACAGATTCAAAGTGTCTACATTTCTCTCTTAGATGGTGATACACTTTTACGAGTTTTGTAGCTTTATCTATTCCTAATCTATTTCGAAGGTCACTCTGCACCAAACCGAAAGTTGAAAAGCGTCTTTCGATAGAGACAGAGGATGCTGGTGCTGAGTGCAAATAAAAAAGAATTGACAGAAACTTTGTGGAAGCAATGAATTTTATTTACTTTTTTTTTGCCATAATTTTCCACTATTTTTTGATGAAAACTGTTGAATAACAGTGTCAAGCATCATTGATTTTGGAAAGTATTCAGGATCGGAAATTTTGAATGCCATAACACGTGGCAGAAATTCTGGATGATGCTTAGAAAGACAGTTTTCTGCTAATTGGTCTTGTTCATCATTTAAAAATTGTCCCCTTGTTTCGAGATCCAGGATGCATATGCTAATAAATGATGTGGCTGAACAGCCTGATTGAATCTTTTTACAAAATGTTTATGGAGTTCTAATTCATCAAACGATAGTAAGTTAATTCATATTTCAACAGTTTCTGAAATTGAAATGTTTTCTGATTGAAGCTTTTTTAAAGCTTAAGAAACAATTGATATCTGTTTTTCCCAATTGATAGTTTATTGGTAAAGCCCAACATTATTTATTATGGTAAAGCCCAACATATCATTATTAGATTCATTTTGATGTTCAAGAACAATCTCTTCATATTTATGGTAATTATTGGCAAAAGTTTTTACGTGCTCACAATATGAATTCCACCTAGTATCATTTGGTCATCAAGCAGTTTTTTTTCATTTGCCCATCCATGTGCTTGATGCACATTTCTAAAATATTTGTTAACTTCAACGATGTGTCCAATGATAGATTTTTGAACCAAATTAAAAAAAAAAAACAATTAGTGAAAAAAAACACCAAGTGGGTTTTTTCAAAGTGGGCTTTCCAAAGTGGTGTTCTTGGGGAACCCTGGTTATATGTATTTTATATTAAGTTTAAATAACGCATTATCACTACATATTTGAATCTTCTTTATTGTTAAGTACATTACGTTACATAATTTTTTAAATAAGGAATTATAAAATATAAATGCAGTAATATAAAAGGAACAAGTTTATTAATCTTTTTGTTTTTACACACATTTATTTATTATATTTATTAAACATATGGATATTACCTATTATAAAATTATAATCAGTAAATATTTATAATCAGTAAAAACTAAAATTTCATCTGACTTGAGTTAAATAAAAAACTGAAATGAATATTTAATGGTCTTACATGTTTTTATAATAAGGTTAATAGAAAGTGAAATTAAAACTACGTATAATTATAAAGAGTATCAGTTACTTGTCCCATTTGTTTTCAAGTAATTAACCCTAGGAAAGCGATTTCATTTTTAGATAAATAATTTTAAAAAGTTCTCTGATAAAAAGTTTCAGCATTTTTTTTTTTTTTAAAGCCAGAAAATAAAACTGTTTAATTTTGTTAATGTATCACTTGGTAAAAAAAGAAAAAAATTGTTTCTTTTCAATTTTTTTAAACATATGAATAAATAATAATAACCTGTTTATTAATATATAAAGCATGCAACAATATTTGAAAAATTGATCTTTTCAGAGTATATTATTTAAATTTTTATTTCATTTAATATCATTAAAATATTGCTTTTTGAAAAAAACCCACTTGAAGTTTTCAATAGTAGGTACCTACTATAAAATTATATGAAGATTCGAGTTTCTTTTACTTTACTAATATTAAAAACTTAATCATATAAATCATGCAACTCTATTTGACAAATTTATGCTGCACAATAAATTATATAAAAGTAAATGCGAAACAATAAGTTTTAGTAAAAAAAAAAAAAAAAGTTTTTTTGAAAAAACCCACTTATCGTTCCAAGTGGGTTTTTTCAAGGTGGGCCCGCCCAATAAAACCCGGGCGGGTTTTTTCAAAGTGGGCCCACTTGGCGAACCCTGGAAAGAACAGTACAATACAGGTATATTTTCATAAAAAGTCACACATCTATTGCAATATATATGAGAGGAAAATTTGTTAACCTCAAAGCTTTAAAAATGTTAAGATATTCAGGGGTCTGTCCAGGCCGAATTTACTACCGTTTAGCGGTACCTTCACAAATTCAATTTTAGGAAAAACGGTAGTTTCACAAAATACTTTTCTTAAAATTTTATTTTTGTAACTCTTAAGACACGATAAATTCATATTTTTACCATATTTTTGTGTTGATTTTTTTATATAATTTTTAATTTTTCACAAATTATGTCTAAATTTTCACAAAATAGGTACCTCTCAGAAAAACCTAGACAGACCCCTGATATTACTAAGATAAAAACAAGCAGAGGACCCGGGCAGATTACTAAGTATGGAGCCGAATCTCGATGGAGCCTAACACTGTGCATGTCCAGTAACTGATACATTTGTAAAACTTAGTTGAATGTTTTTCATTACTCTCGCTTTGCATGTTATCCTGTCATGAATGTTCTTCTGTAGTTCAATAATAAAATGACTACTTTGTTAGATTGCATGATTTGCGTCAACCCAACAACAGAGAATTTGATCACTGCATTGTCTCTATGCACAAGATTTTGTGCACCATTATTAATGAATGCAAAAACTTTAGATTAAAATAGAAATGCATTGTAACTACTTTTTCACAGTAATAAACATAAGCATTAGCACATATTCTCCATTAATTTCAATGCTTTTTTTAATTATAAAGACCAATTTTGGAGTATTACAAAAGTTTACTGAATTAGCAAGTTACAATCCCCAAGAAAGCATAAATTTAAAATCTCAAAAACCTTATATTATTATCTTTAAAACTACAATGTGGGACTCTTAAAATTTGGGAGCCAGGAGTAAATGTTGCTTCTTCCTATAACATAATGAGATCCTGGTAATCAATTTTTACCCTCAAGGTTACCATCTGTTTCGTTACAAATCTACAGAATGTTTATCAACATTTTTAATTATCTAACATATAAAAACATGTAATGAGCATATGTTGAAATGAAAAATAATAATTTAGTAAAAATGTAACCTGAAGACTTCACCAGTTCCACTAATTCTGGCTTTTCAAATACTCCAGAATAACTCACGCCTCGGTTATCCAGTAGCTCTTTCAACTTCTTCACACTCAATGAAATCGGATCCAAAACAACAAAAGATGTAACTAATGATCCTGTATCATTATACCAGGAGAAAGCTTCCAACATTCGACACAAGACGAATAAAAAAACGAAATACAGAGTCAACAATAACAATTTTAACCACATAGTAAGGCTCGTAACTCAATTTTCAAAATTAGCATCAGAAATCACCTATTAAGAAAAAAGAAAAATGTTAACGATCGTGAAATTTAAAAATATTTATTGTTTTAATTTTTGAAAAAGATGTGAAAATATAATGGAACGAATACGAGCAATTATAACTTGCCTGTTGATTCCTTTGTTTACATAAAAAAATAGCGGAAGTTATTGAATTATCCTTTTCCTGTTTGGATAATTTAAGAACAGTTCTTAGAAAAAAGAAATAAAAATTCAGCTATTTTAAACCATATTAACTCAAAGGGGCTTGGCATTAATCAAACATTTAAGAAAGTTTGATACAAATGCAGCCCTTTGAATAAAGAAGCCCTGACGTAAGTCAGCTAATGTAGTGTAAATAATAATACAAATACAGCCTACAGGCATCATGTTGCACAACTTTTATCATGAGTTTTAATCTTTTATTTTTTAGGTTAGTTCTGATGAGAGTAGAATTATATAATAAATAATTGAAGTTCCGTTTTAAAGTTCTTATGAATAAAGAAATTCGATTTTTATCCTTTAATTTCAATTAAACTCAGGGTTTTGAAAACGAAAGTAAACACTTTTTAGCCGACGATATTTCTCAATAATTTTTATTTTAAACTATTTACTAATTTACCACAACAGAAAATATTTTTGGAATCGATAAGGCAATAACTTAATTATAAATTACTTTAAAACATACTTTTTCCTTTTAAAAAAAACAATAATAATTTTCTTCTTGTTTCATTATTATATGCTGAATAAAAATTTCTCAACTCTGCAAACCGAATGAACTGTATTTTCAGTTTCTTTAGTCATTGGAGAAAATATAAAGTAATTTTAGTTCTTAAAAAGTTGATAAAGTTGAAAAATTTCGATGAATTATGGAAAATGAATACTATTATTGAAAATACTAACTGTAACTTTTGTATGCTTGTTTACCAACTCGAAAGGAAAAAAAGAACGATAATGGAACTATTACAAAAATTGTTTAGTAATGGGGTCTAAAATTTAAGAAAGAGAAAAGCTTTTTTTAACTTTTATAAATTAATTATCTAATTTGAAAGTCATGGAGTCCTGCAATAATGTTGAGAAAGAAATAGAAAAAGTCTTGACTAAATTTGGAGCTTTCAATGAGCATGTCCGCAGAACGCTGGATGAACTGATTGAATATGTTCAAAATCTTCAACAAGAATACATTGAATGTATGATTTATTTGTGTGTTTATACTTTAACTGTTATTCCCGACTTGCATATTTTATAGATGAAAAGATTGCATTTGCTTAAGATTTTCTTTTCTGTACTTGAAATGTTTCTTGTCAAATTCGATTTACTTACGTGTTGAAATTTGATTAGTTTCTTTTTCAGAATTCTATTTGCATTTTATGTATATTTTAATGTGTGGATAAGAAATTTATAGCTGAATAAAAAGGACACATCATATTTAAAAATGGGTTTAAATATCCATAAATTTAATTTTCATATTTGCAAAAAAAATCATTAGGAATATGGGTAATAAAATTTTTTAAATTTTGATCTACATCTTTGTTACTCAATTTATTATATGCATTAAAATGAGGTTTTAAACTTGCAATTTTTAAAAAAAGAAAAAAGCAAGTCAAGGTTTGTCTGGGGGTGGTTACAAGTTATACCCTTGGAGTTGGTCCCCCTTCTGTCATTTTTTCTTAGTTTCTCGCAGCCCACTGCCCTGAGAGTTACCAAGACTTGGCATAGATTTCAAAATGGAAATATACCCTCCTTACATGTCTCCTGTTTAATATTAGCAATGGCTGCATTAAGGATGCCAGACAAATGTTTTTACTTCAGATGGAGCTTGTTCATTTCATATTAAGATTATCCATTCTAGAATCTTTTTCCAAGTTGTCTAAAGGCATACTTTAATATAAATATTTAATATATTTTTTACTACTCTAGTTTTACATTAGTATGTATGTGCAACTACTATTATTCAATCTGTTTAACTACTATTATTCAATTTATTGCCAAAAAAAATTTATGATAATAAATAATGAGAAGGAGATGTATGTATGTTATTAAAGCCTATAGGAGATTTTTAACTTTGCTCTTTATTTTAAGCTTGATTCTGTTTCAATAGTAATAGTACAGATGTATAATTTCCTTGTAAATGAAAAACTTTTAATAAGTGATTAAGATTTATTTTTTTAACATTTATCTAACCCCCACATATTTGCTTAAAAGACTATGTATCGTATTATTCCTACTTTTGTTGATTACAATTTTATTTGGTTAAAGTTTTAAAAAAAATTATATTTCCTCTGTTTTTTAAAGTCAAGTAATATTTATGTTACAATAATATTCAATAAATTTTAATAGTATTCTTGACTCATTGTACCGTCTAATAAAACCATTTTATTGTAGCAGCTTCAGTGATGGAGACTATTACTCCTGCACAAAGCTCCATTCTTAGCAGATGTTCAACTAGAGTTAAAGATGTTGTTACCAGTTTGGCAACTGAGCATCGTGACCTTCACGGAACTGTTTCAAAAGTTGGAAAAGCTATTGATAAAGTAAATAAAAGAATATTTCATTATTATATTTTTTAGTTCTTAAAGATTTAATTAACCTTTTTTTTCTTTATCACTGTTACCCATACAATCTTCTGTTTTCATAATTATATAAATAAATGTGTAAAGAATCTTCAGCTTTATCCAATACAAAAATTGAAAATTATCTAAATTTCTTTTATTCTACAAATGTGCTGATGTTTTATTCTTTTTGGGTAACTGAAACTTCTGCCCTTTATTAATTACTTTTTTTTTTTTGGCCCGTTGAGATTTAAATCATAATTTTAATTAATTTAAACAAATGTTTATCTTTGAAAAAGAGTGGTGTTTACGATAATTTGTCATAAGTTTCGAGGTGTAAGAATAAAAAGTTGGCAAAATTGACAATATGTGTATTTTTAAATTGAAATAAGGTTATGGAATGTTTTCATTTACCCTTACTACCCATGAGGAAGAAAAAAAAAAAAGTACAATAGCTGATGGCATGCTTTGGAGTGCTTTCCTGCATCTAGTCTTTATATTTTTGGTTTAATTTTATTTGTAGATTTTTTGCCACACTGTCAATAATTCTGTGAGATTTTTTATAGCTTAAAAGTTACTAATGATATGAATTCCTTATATTTTTTTTAATATTATATTGTATCTACTATCTTTCCAGCTGCAAATGAATCAGTTGAAGTAGTGAACGAAGTTTTTAAGAGATGTTTGTGTTTCTAAAAAGAAAGAAATCATAGGCGTAATCTTTATTTTCTATTGTCAATGCTTAGACTTTGAAGTTAATATACTCAGTCTCATTTGTAACTTTCATCCTCTTAGCTTTTCAATTAAAGAACTTACTGTTGATTTTGATTATCTTCTGAGCTATATATTTCTTCCTAAATTGTCAAATTTAAAATAAATATCTCTGATCTGTTTTTAATTTTAAAAAGTCAAATTATTCACAATTAGTTAAAAAAAGAAACTGGTTTAGAATGCTACGAAAACCGTATTATATCATAAGTTTTGAATGAAATAAAATACAGAATAAAAGCGTAAATATTTAAAAATATATACAGGTTTATATTTTTTTTTCATTATTAAAGAATTTAATAACTATCAGCTCTTCAATAGCTTTTTCTTTTTTAATTTCAGAAACTTTAAATCATCATCGTCTACTGTTTTTTTTTTTAAGCTAAAATTGTGATACTTAATTAGTAGTTTTAACTTGCATCTTTATTTTGTGATTCAGCAGTTCTCCCCCCCCCCTTTCAGGGCTGAAATAGCACAATAGTGCCACTAACTCATTTTATCTATTTCTGTTCTTCTTCTAAAAAAATTATATGCTAATAAAAATGATCCTGATATGAGGACTTGAGTTTTATGTATTTTAAACTATATTTTTTATTTACTTTTAGAATTTCATAGCAGATTTTGCTACCACAAGCAATGAAGATGTTTTTCAAGGTTCAGAAAATGCAAAACTTTTAAATCAAGTTATTAGTGAACATTTTCTGAGACAAGGAATGCTTGAAATTGCTGAAGAATTAATTAAAGTAAGTAAGGTATCTGGTAATTACAAGATGAGCCTCCGTTCTCACTGAAATCATTTCTCTTGATTGCCAGACAATAATTAACTCTTAAATTCATTTTTTTTTTTTAAAAATACTTTTAACGTAATAATAAATTTATGTTTTTTAATATACTAAAAAAAATAATAACTAAACTATAGTAGAAATATTTGTAGGAATAAGTAAATGTTTTATAGGAATAAGTCTTGTGTTTTGTAGGTATTGTTGAGATAAAATTAAAAATCCATAACTGAATATTTTTTTTAGATTTTGTAGTTGTTGCTATGTGTTCAATATTTCTTATTTATTGAACACAGTGTGATTTCATTTAATATGTTAAAGGCTTTAGATTTTAAAGATGACTTCATGATTTATAAAACTCCATAGAAAACATGAACTCCATAGGAAAAACATGAAATTTCAAAGATATAAAACAACTCTGAATAATATAATTTAAGGTTCTATAATTTAATCTCAACTCTAAACTTAAGATCAAAATATATTTCTACAAATTTTGACTACAATTCCTATTTTAAAATGTTCCAATATTATTCTATACACTAATATTATTACTCCAATATTATATGTTCTAATGTTATTCTATACACAGTACAAACACAGCTAATCTGTATCAACAAGGTTTTTGTCTAAAAAAGGTTGCTATTTTGGGATAATTTATAAAGATACAAAAATAATTTTTTCCCTCTACATTTAAATATAGGAAGGAATGTTTTTTATTTTTATTGTGAAGTATTTTTAATCAACATTTCAGCCTAACCATGATTTTTTCTTTAGGAAACTGGTCTACAAATGGAACAAAATAAAAGAGAGCCATTTTCAGAATTAAACAGGATATTAGATGCATTGAAACGAAAAGATCTAAAACCTGCTTTGACGTATGTTTTTAATGAATATTTTTAAACTTCTGTGATTTGTGTAGACAGGGCCGGATTAAGCGCTCACAGGGCCCTTGGCCATTCAAATTTTGGGGGCCCTTAGATTAAATTCTTTTCTTGTATATTTTTTATTTATTCAAATATAAAGTATTTATATATCTTTTCATTTAAGAAAGCATATTTAAAATGAAAATAAATAATAATAAATTAAATTTTACTTTATTTTATTAAATTAGAACTAAAAAATAATCATAACACTTTGAAAAATCATTGTTTTTCTTAATTTTTTTTAATTTATTTTCAAAAAATCCAATTTAAGGGGGCCCCAGGCCATGACCTAGTCTGGCCTAATGGGTAATTCGTCCCTGTATGTGGAATATTTAGTTATCTCTTAGGCTCAATATTTCAAGCATTTCTTGTGATATTTAGGGTTCTTTTAGTTTTCCAAAGGTTGTAAGAAAAAGAAACATTATGTAAAAAAATTTTTAAGTGCTAGGTATATTACAAAACAATCAATGTCTCTGTAGAACTGTAGTGATGTCAGCAGACGTCACTTTTGTCATTATTAACAAATCAATAACAACAGTCTTAAGTTGTGGAACAGTGGCACTGCCTCACCAATCCAGAGAGTATATAAAGACTTTACTAGTAGATGTTCACCACTAATCTTATGTTACCTAAATAGTAGTATGTTATTTTGTTATATATATATATATGTTTTGTTGGTTTATTAAATATACTTTTTAAGTTATCATGATGCCTCGTCAAAGATGCACACAGCTTAACAAGAGCACTTTATGTTTGGAACAGAACTATTTGCATCCACTTCCTCTCAGAGCAGTTTTCTTGTTTCATTTTCAGTTAACAATTTTGTTTCATATTCTAATTTATTTTTGCTAATTGAAGTTCCCTTTTTTCTAATTTAGTTTTGGCAAAGTAAAATTATTTATTATTAAAAAACAAGCAATAACAGTTTAACTAGTCAGAACTGTTTGTTTATACTTGATGATACTTACACAGCATAGTAATTATTATAAGAAGCATAGTGTATTACATAGTGTCTAATGTTGCAAAACATTGTAGTTGTTGCTCTACATCAGACACAGATTTGCTTGTGCTTGCCGCAATATCTATTACTTAAAACTGAAATTAATTTAAGTATTAATAATAGTTAAGAGAATTTTTACAATTCCCAGAAATTGAAAAATGAAATTTCAACTTTAATCTTTGTAACTTATAATTTAAAATAATCTATAATTTTATAAAAATTAAGATTTTCAGAAAAATTGAATCTATTTCAATGTTTGTTACTGTGTAGTTATTTTTTTTAATCTGAATTTTGATAAAATACTGTTAATTAATTGAAGAACAATTATCAAAGCATAGTAAGGAGAATTATTTTTCTAAAAAGAAAACATGTTTCCTATTGTATTTTTTAAGATCTTTAAGCAAATATATGTAAGTGTTCCTCTATCGAATTTTATTTCTCAATTCATTATTATTAATGTCCAGGAAAGCTACTATATTTCCTATTTTAATTTTAGGTCAAGGTTGACAGTTAAAGAATTATTATTTCGCTTTAGTTTTCTATGAATCTTGTCAATGTAAATACTCCAGTTTATTTTTAATATTTAGATCTTCAATACCTTAACATATGTTATTTTTTTAAATTATCAATGTTCTGATTTATTTAAAATAATAAATTTTTCATAGTCATATTTTGGGCATTCGTTGTAAATGTGAAATATGCCATTGCAAATAATTTTGAACTAATAACCTTCTTATAGCTAATTAATGTGTAAAAAAGCAAATGCAAGTATTCAGTCTGTGTTATCTTTGGAATTTTAATGTAATTATTAGAGTTGTTATTGATAAATGGGATTAAATTAAGAAAGAAAAATGCTTATTTTAGAAATATTATCGCTACACATCTTTTTCAATGGATGACACATTTGTCAATAAGTAATAATTTATTAAAAGTTGCTCTTGAAATACAGTAATAAACTTACCATGAGATGTTATATATTTTAGGTGGGCTCAATCAAATCGTGAGAAGCTCTTGGAACAAAGCAGCTCTTTAGAATTCCGACTTCATAGATTGCATTTCATTGATTTATTACAACAAGGAGTATTTAAGCAGGAAGAAGCTATATCATATGCAAGAAAAAACTTTCAGCATTTAGCTGTGCAACATGAAAAAGGTACATTATTTTAATTGTTTTCTGAATTTTCTTTCTTTGTGCTATAGATATGGGACAATGGTGGTGAATCTTTTAAGAAGGAGCGTTGCTTTCAGACGAAGAAAAAAGTTATGTTCATTGTTTCCAATTTTCAACCTACCGTAAAAATATTTATTTACTCGCTGATTATAAGAACACGGTGCGTAGCGTTTGTAAAAAGTACTTAAAGGTGCTTCTTTGGGGATTTCGTTTTTAAAAGCTTTTAAAGGTGCTTTTTTCAGCTGGCGTTTTTAAAAAGTGCTTTTTTTCCGAAATTTTTTTTCTCCCTTCAGTGATATCTGGTGGATCCCATGCATTTCACGAAAAATGGGGTGTTTGCTACGTAATTATTCACGCGGACTTCATGTCATACCCACGTTATGACTTGTGCATGCGCGCACACTTTAAACCGAAACCCGAGTGCTCCAATTCGGATAGAGAATCCTTATGAAATGTTTTTCTATGGCGATCCTTATGAAATATTTTTCTTTTTAATTTATTTTAATTTTGTTCTTGTTTATTTTATTTTACTTCTAACACTTTTTTTGACGTAGGGGGTAAGGGTACTTTTGTTCTGAGTACAGGGTCAAGTTGAATTCACTCGGTGATGTGGGAAAGTACTGATTGTTTCGATTTACGCCCATTTCTTTTTGGGTTTTTTTTAACGCTAAAACTGTTTATAAAAAGTTTTTCTTTTTCAGTAATATCATTGATTGAATATGAATTTTTTGAGCGCTTGAAAATTTTTGAAAAGTGCTTGAAAAGTTTTTAAAAAGTGCTTATTTTTTATTCAAAGATTTGGCTACGCACCCTGAAGAATTTTTATGTGACTAGCACATCTTTTTTTCATATAAGCCTGAGTAGAGCCTTGGTAATTTAGTTGACTCCCAAACAGGTGACCCAGATTCAAATGGTTGGTTCATTGGCACCCTGATATAAATTCTGCTTCTGGCTTGCACCAACCACTGTGCTGACATAAAATATCATATATATAAAATATTTTTATTATTTCTTCTCTGTTTAAAAGTTATTGCAGTTTTTAAATCTTTATTTGAAGGGGGCAGTTTTTCTCATTCAAATTATTAATTTGGCTGCTAACAAAAATATATGAAACAGCTTTCCTTATCCTTGCCAATATGGCTTTAACAGTAACTTAACCATACTTTGGCAATCATATACAAATATTTCAGTTTTTGAAGTATAGGAATTTTTCCCCTTTCAAATTATTAATTTGGCTGCTAACAAAACTATATGAAACAAGGTTGCCTTATCCTTGTCAATATTACTATAACTTTACTATACTTTGGCAATCAGATACAAATATTTCAGTTTTTGAAGTAAATTTTTTTTTTTCAATTTATTATATGTTAAAATTATTGGAAATTAAACTTGTTACTTGTTAAATTTTTATAATAGTCTTATTTGATATAGTTAAATTTGTCTGACCTTTAAAAATATTTAACTTGTTTTAGAAGAAAATTTAATTGTAACTTTAAAATGGACTTGCTAGCCAAATAGTTAGTTTATTATCCTCTCTTCCAAATCAACTTTCGGTGTGGATGTGCATATTAATTTATTAGTATGAACATTTTAATGTGTTTAATACATTTCACACTAGTCTTGTTAGTTTCCGTAAATTGGAAATATTCTAAATGCATATTGGTAAATTATTATTTTTTTTCTTCAGAAATACAAATCTTAATGGGAAGTTTGTTGTATCTAAAGCAAGGTATTCAAAACTCACCTTACAGTTATCTACTGGACCCCATTCATTGGGTAGAAATCTGTGATATTTTTACAAGGGATGCTTGTGCACTCTTAGGATTATCAGTAGAAAGTCCTCTAGCTGTTTGGTAAGTAATAATAAAATCTGTTTCGCTTTAAACAAAATCTGATAACAAAAATCTGATAAAGTACTATTTTATATTTTTAGGCTAATTGCAACATTATGCAGTTTTTCTGAAATTATTATTTAATGAGTTCTAAGAACAAACTTTAATGTAACTGCCAATACTTAAAATGTGAGTCAACATCAATAATTAACTGATATTTTATTAATTGTTAATTAAAAGTAATTGTTAATTACTAATCACACAAAGTGTTTTCTTATTTATGCAATACGCCACAATTATTTGAAATGTTTAATATTGAATCTTATTTAAAGTATTCTATTTTTCTTATAAATATTACTTGAATTGGTTCACTCTTTTCTCAATTTTAATTCTAAAATAATTACTTGCAATTGTGAAAAAATTATTAAATTTATTATGCTTTGATTTAAACCGCAGTTTTATTTTTCAAAAATAACTTCTATTTCCTCATTTCGTGAAAATCAATCGATAAATGATGTCTAATAATAAGTAAATCCATTTTATTATTTTCTTGCATCCTACTTGAAAACTATAATTATACTACTTCATGTACTTCGTATGAATAAATAATTTAAGAAAAAAATTTTTTGTGTGCTTTAAATTTCTTATAATATTCAGTGTTTGTTCTTTTAACTATAGATTTTAGCTTTTTCAGTACAAAAAGTTTTTTCTATATCATCACATAGTCAAATCATCATATTCACTATAAATAATTGTTTTAAAATCAGATCAAAATTGTTGTTAATTAATGGGTACTAATCTTCATTTTATTTGAGTATTTGACTTACTTAATTCTAGTACATTTTACTTGGTTGTTCAATAAATAATCAACTTAACAAAACTAAAAAATTTAAAAATTCTGATATGATACACAGATGTCTTCAAGATTATTTCTTGTTTGTCCAGAGATCTGGTATTTCTATTCACTTAAAAAAAAAAAATTGTTTTATTAACCCTTCACTAGATTACCATTCAATCTATTTATTTCCATAGATATTGCCCTGATGAAATTGGATTAGCCAAGGCTTGACTCTTTAACTGAATTCATGATGGAGTTTTCTCATACAAAATTTTTCATTGCTTGAAATATAAAGAATTTTAAAAATATTAATTTAAAAAAAAATGTTTAGTAGGTAGACCTGTGTAATATACAGGAACACATACGTACGTGTCGTTCACGTAAAATTTGTCAAAATTGTGGCAAATTTTTTGCTTTTTCTAAAAAAGAAAAAATAATTTGCTTCTTCAAAGAAAGTTTGTCATTTTAAATTCCCGAGGAAAAAAATTTTTTTTTACGCTTTTTCCTACCAATGTAAACACAATGCCTGATTTGACAGTGACACTCAAGTCTGATTTGTGTTCAAGTGACTTAAAAATTATACATCAGAGTTGGTATTTCTGTGATTTTAAAATGAATCCTCGAGATTTGTATTCACATGATTTTAAAATCAAACATCGTGATTCATATTAACTTGATTTTGAAATCGAACATCAAGATTCATATTCATACTATTTCAAAATCAAATATCAAAATTCGTAGTCGCATGATTTAAAAATCACACATTGAGATTCATATTCACACAATTTAAATAAATAAATAAAATCTTGCACTGATACTTTTTTATTAAAATGTTGATAACATTCTGTGGATAAGTGCTTCCTTCGTACATTTTTTTTCTTGCTTAAATTTCAGGTAATTTTTAATTATTTAAAAAGTATTTTTGCACATAAAATTTTTGGGTTTCTATTTTCAAATTTTTTTGGTTTTTTACCAAAATGATCCCTGTGGTATGAATCAATATAAACTTTTATAAAAATAAAACATCTTTAAAAAAAATCCACTATTTTCAAACGAATTTAGCTAAAATGAGGTGGCAACGAAAGAATTGAATTGAAACCAAAGGAAAATATCAGAAAAGGAAAAAATGCATAACAGATCAATCTTAGTTGATCAAACGTTCTCGTCACTTGCTCTGTAATTATGAAGCACTAATGAAATTAAAATATAGCTTTCAATTATAATTTTGAGTAAATTGATAAGTATAATTGAAATAAAATTACAGAACAGTTTGTTTTCCGATATGAAACTTTCACCTTCAACAAGTTTATTTCCGTAGGACTTATAGCTCATTTTGTTTCAGCTTTTTGTTGTCAATGCGAGAAAAGAATTTTCATTCAGAAATTTGTAAACATGTAGGTTTATGCATTTATGTTTATGGTTGCTTACTCGGGTGATATTTCAGTTCTTTTAAGCCAATGCAAAAAAGAAATGTCATCAATTTTTTAACAATTTATATATTAGTGTTTTATATAATATAGATTGTATCTCATGACGCAGTTAATAATTATAAAAAAATATATATAATTTAAGTATGAAAAATCATTATGTATGCGTTAACTCTCTTAATCCAAAATATCTCTAATGATAAATAACTTGGCCTTTGCTCTTGCGAGTTTTGGCTGTATTTTGATATATGTATTTTCAGCTTGGGTAGACTCAGATTTAGGTCTTTAGCCTCTGAAATGTTCCTCGTGCCTCTAAAAGTGAGCCTAACCTCATTTGTAATAATGTACACCTGTACACATCACTTGCAGAGTAGAACATGGATTAAACATCACCCGCGAATAACGATTTTCTGATTTTAATGCTTTTTAAGTCCAGTTTAGTCCCCCTTTATTTCAGAATGTATTTAGGTATTTAAAAAAATATAATTAAATTTGTAGGAATTTAAAATTTAGTTTTCTTTGTAATTTTCATGTTTATCGACATCTCGTCTTGACAAAGTTTTTGCCTAGTCCAACGAGCGTTGAGATTGTGAAATTATGTATTTTTGTCAATAATATGCTATTTTCATACCTTCTTTGAGTTTGCAACAGTTATTCATGACTGTTACATCAAGTTTAGCCTATCTAAGGTCAGTGTGCTCTATGTTCATTCTGAAAATGGTGCAAAATGTCAATACAGTGAGAAGCCACACTTTTATGAAAATGAAAAGCATTTGTGATCTATTTTTTAATATTTAAAAACTGACTTCAATGCTGTATTATCTGGGCTCATAAAAATTTATAAAAACTTAGAATTAAAAGGTGATTTTGATCATTTTCATTACAGTAGAAAAATGTCCTCAAATTATCGATTTTTTAAAAATTTCAATAACTTTTCAAATATTTAATTTTATTCATTTTAAAGCCCAGATAATTCTTTCCTGCAAGATAGTATATATAGTTTAAAATTATAACTTTTCTTCAAGCGTAAGGCACTTAAATTGTGGCTTTTTTTATTTTCCTTGGCAAAAAAGAGCTTTAAAAAACCATTTTAAATTTAGATTCTACTCTAAAAGCATTTAATCAAACATATTATTACTGTCAGTGATTGCTAGATAGTACTCATTACTTTGAATCAAAGAGCTTAGTGAATGAACATGTTAAGTGAAAAGATAAATTATTCGTTTTTCACGGAATTAGAAACAGAACATAACAAAAAAATAGTTCTATGATTTTATTCTGATAAACATTTCTGTTCAAAAACCTGGAAATTGGATACTTTCAAAGCATCACTTACCTTTTCTTCACTAAACTTTTCAATTATACCCCAACAATGCTTATTTTTTATAGTACTAATGCTGGATGTATTGCATTACCTGCATTGTTGAACATTAAACAAGTTATGCAGCAGAGATTGGTAACTGGTGTCTGGAATACTCGAGATGAATTACCTGTAAGCATTTTCATAAGTATTTTTTATAGTTTTTGTATTTAAAAAAATTCAGTAAGTGCAAAAAAAAATCTCTTAAATTCTACTATATATATATATATATGTATAGCAAAATCAATGAATAAAGAAAAATGCAATTTCTATACTTCTTTTACAATATATTTTGTATCACACTCAAGTTAATTAAATTGGCGATATTGTACTTCAATAACATAACATTCTATTTGCAATGTTTTTTCTGGTTGTTTCTGTTGGAATTATTAGTGTAGCATAATTTAATCCTTCTTAAGTAGCATAGGTGCAGCTTAGTTTTGATGCATACATATTTTTTCAAAGAAAAAATTGCTTTCTTAGATTAACTTCATCTAAAGCTTTTGAAAAATGATGTTACTGTTAACCTTTATAAACCTTTTATTTTTTAATTAGTGACCATTTAGTTAATAATTATGTATTTGATTTTTAAATTCAAATTTAGTAATTTTCTGAAATGAAAAGTTACAAAGCTTATTTGAACACCTGATGTTAATCAAATTTTAAATTTCGGTGCATTTAATAAGTTTTTTTCACATGTATTGTTAACTTGATGAAAATTAGATTAATGAAATTTTTTCATTTAGTGTCTTAGTTTTAACCATCTTGTTAAATGTAAGTTATAGGTTACTGTTTCTTTCATTTTTGTGTAAAAAATCCAGATTGAATATAAGAGTAGCATTATAAAATTGTTTATTTACTTTAATTTTTATTGCATTTCATTTATTTTGTTGTGTTCTTGTATTTTTCAAAAGTTAGTTTCAAACTGCTTTTTAGTTGGAACAAAAGCATTAAATCTTTAATCAATCTTATTGCGCATAATACACATAAATTTTTTATTTATATTATGTGGTAATTTAATTTTTTTGTGGTATTATCTTGTAAATATCTGTTATGTAATCAAAACTTTTAATTACTAACATTCTTTTGGCCTAAGTTTATTTGTACATTTTTCAAAGGCTATTTTTCTGGCTTTTTGGTATATTATAATTAGGTTGTATCAATCCTCTCGTTAAAATTCTAAAAAAACTTACACCTAGTTATTATGTAGTGTTAAATTTCGATAGTTTCATCTTTTAAAATAGCATTTAAACTTAAATGACATTCGATGGCAAACTATTTGCACACAAAATAGTCTTAATTGCTTCTTAAAAGTATTATTTTATATTTTTTATTTCCTTTACTTTTTTGCAATTGTATGCTGGTTTTAAAAAATATATTTCCTTGTCATACCTTCTCTTTAATTATTGAAAATAAAGATAAATTATTGTTATTTTAGGATTAAAATTATGTTTTCTTTTATCTTTATGTAACTTTTTCATCTTAACAAAATAGGGTGTGAAATTTTTGCACCAATTATTTAAAGCTATGTTTGCTATAGAAGAAATGAAAAAGCTTACTAAAGAAAGAGTTTTGTTTTTAAAATTTTAGTTTTTTTTTCCTTAAAAAAAGGTAAAGCTTTGTATACTTTTTTGCAGAACGCTTAGGCAACTAAATTGATTAGTATTAAAAAAAATTAATTAACCAATTTCATTTTTATGATTTTTTTTATGCACTTTTATAATTTGTTCCATTATTTTCGCATTCATTCTTTATTTTATTGTAAAAATATAGTGGTTTTTCCTTTTTCTTTATATGATTAAATTTCTTTTTAAAAAATTTTTAGATCGAAATTGATCTTGGTAGAAAATGTCACTTTCATTCCATTTTTGCCTGTCCGATTTTAAGGCAACAAAGTTCAGAAAACAATCCACCTATGAGACTTGTTTGTGGTCATGTGATATCAAGGGATGCTCTCCACAAATTAGCAAATGGAAACAAGTACTATCACATTTTAATTGCTTTTTAATTATTAAATTTCTTTGTATTCAGTCAAATACTTGTTAAAGTATTTTTTAAAGGTTACTTTAAGAGGACATGTGCTTAGTTAAATGTGTTGTAAAGTTTTTAAATCCAAAATATCTCCACTTTTTAAAATTTTCTTCACTTACTAACTTTCTTAATCTGCAAGCATACCAAATTAGAAAATAAGAGGCTTTCAACTTATAGTTTTACTTATAAGTTAAACGCTATGTTATAATTGGAAAATGATGGGCTTTCAACTTATTAATTTTAAGTTGAAATTGCCATATTTTCCAACTTATAAGTTAATGTTTTGGACCCCAAAAATTTCTCAAATATCTAAAGTTCTTAAAACATAGTATATGAATTGGAACACCTTTAGGCCTGGACAATAATTTTAATTAGAGTGAGTAATTTTTGTATTAGCATCTTGATTTATTTTCTATATTTCAATCGTTGTATTGCATTACAAAAAAAAAATTAGTTCAGAGTCTTGACATCATTTCTAAAATCAACTATCTATAAACAACTTCTTTACTAAAATAATGCACAATGCTTTTTTTTTTTTTTTTTTTAAATTTACTAGCAATAAATTGTAAGTCACTGTTGGGATTAAGTTTTAATTTATTTATATCGACTTGATACCATTGTGATTTTTGAAGAAAAAAATTAACCAAAATTTTAGTATTTAAAATCAGTTACAAAGCTGAAAAGAGTGATTTTTTATTTTTGAAAAATTTAAGTCATTTATGGAAAACTGAACATTATAATATGTATAAAATTATAGCAATTTGAGGTAGTGATGAAAGTTGGACAGAGAAGAGAAAAAACCCAGCAGTAAAGCAATTTCATTTATAGCTGGTTCTCGGGAGAAGTAAATAAGTTCTTACTACTCTTAATTACAAATTGTTCACTATTACTTACTTTTTCTGAGACTAGAAAAGTCATATACGTTATAACTGTTAATGGATATTTAAATCTTCTACAAAACAAGCTAGAATGAAATGGTTTCTTATCTTGTTTTGCTCTTTTCCATTTTAATATACATGTACAGTCAGATCTCGATATAAGGTCACCCTAAGGGACATCACAAAAGTTACCTTATAAGTGGGGTGACCTTTTAACAGATTCATTAGCAATTCATAACTAAGCATGTAAATAGTACACATTATGATTTTTTAAAAATGGTAATACAAACGAAAGCGATCAGCCATAAATTAAATATTTAAGTCAATCAATTTTAACAGAATTAGTAATAATTAAAGAAAGTTAGATTTTTGAAATTTTTTTTAATTTAAAATAAAGCTGTTTACAAATTTCCTCAAAGTGTACATACATACATTACATCTTACCTTATTTGAAATAATCATTTATGCAGGTGCGTCTCGTTTTTGGTTTCATTTTTTGAACAATGTTTTCTAGATTTTGTAACTTCTCAAAATGTTCCTCAACTCCCTCATGGTTTGTAAAAAAAATTTGTATGGCATTTATTGCATTGAAGGCTTTCCTTTGGGTTACAGCTACAATCTCATGATCACTGCCATTATCCACAACTTGTGAAACAATTTCAGAAATTATTGCTTCAGAAGTGGTGGCAATTTTCTCATCAATCAAACCATATTCAGCTTCCCCTTCAATGGCATGGGCACGATTTTTCAAATCTTCCATCAGAACAGATAGAGGAATATCGTCTTCTTCGGTTCCGTCATTCACGATATTCAGAGAACTCACAAAACCAGCATGACGAAAACAATTTGCTATGCATGTGGTAGACACCATGTTACGCATCAGATAAAAATGACCTTATAAACGATAACGATTTTTTAAACTTGACCATATGTCCGATAATCTGTAACAAAGAATTCCTATTCAGTGATCCAGGACTTTGGAAAAGTGACCTTATATGCGGGGTGACCTTATATCGAGGTCTGACTGTAATATATGTATTTTAATCAGGGTTCGCCAAGTGGGCCCACTTTGAAAAAACCCGCCCGGCTTTTATTGGGTGGGCCCACCTTGAAAATACCCACTTGGAACGATAAGTGGGTTTTTTCAAAAAAAAAAAAAATATTTTTTTTTTTTACTAAAACTTATTGTTTCACATTTATTTTTATATAATTTATTGTGCAGCATAAATTTGTCAAATAGAGTTGCATGATTTATATGATTAAGTTTTTAATATTAGTAAAGTAAAAGAAACTCAAATATTCATATAATTTTTTTAGTAGGTGCTATTGAAAACTTCAAGTGGGTTTTTTCAAAAAAGTAATATTTTAATGATATTAAATCAAATAAAAATTTAAATAATATAGTCTGAAAAGATCAATTTTTCAACTATAGTTGCATGCTTTATATATTAATAAACAGGTAATATAATACATACAGGTAATATAATAATATAATATATTAAAAAAAATTTAAAAGAAACAATTTTTTTCTTTTTTTACCAAGTGATACATCAACAAATTTAAACAGTTTTATTTTCTAGCTTAAAAAAAAAAAAAAGCTAAAACTTTTTATAGGAGAACTTTTTAAAATTATTTATCTAAAAATGAAATCCTTTTCCTAGGGTTAATTATTTGAAAACAAATGGGACAAGTAACTGATACTCTTTATAATTATACGTAGTTTTAATTTCACTTTCTATTAATCTTATTATAGAAACATGTAAGACCATTAAATATTTATTTCAGTTTTTTATTTAACTCAAGTCAGATGAAATTTTAGTTTTTACTGATTATAAATATTTACAGATTATAATTTTATAATGGGTAATATCCATATGTTTAATAAATATAGTAAATAAATGTGTGTGAAAACAAAAAGATTAATAAACTTGTTCCTTTTATATTACTGCATTTATATTTTATAACTCTTGAGTTAAAAAATTATGAAACGTAATGTACTTAAAAATAAAGAAGATTCAAATATGTATTAGTGATAATGCGTTATCTAAACTTAATATAAAATACATATAACCCAACAAAGTGTTCCCCAAGTGGGCACACTTTGAAAAATCCCACGTGGTGGTTTTTTTCACAATTTTTTTTTTTTTTTTTTTTAAATTTGGTTCAAAAAGAAGTATCTCCTAATACTATCATTGGACATATCGTTGAAGTTAACAAATATTTTAGAAATGTGCATCAAGCACATGGATGGGCAAATGAAAAAAACTGCTTGATGACCAAATGATACTAGGTGGAATTCATATTGTGAGCGCGTAAAAGCTTTTGCCAATAATTACCATAAATATGAAGAGATTGTTCTTGAACAATTTTATATGTCAAAAAAATTAAATAATGTTGGGCTTTACCAATAAACTATCAATTGGGAAAAACAGATATCAATTGTTTCTGAAGCTTTAAAAAAGCTTCAACCAGAAAACATTTCAATTTCAGAACCTGTTGAAATATGAATCAACTTACTACCGTGTGATGAATTAGAACCCCACACACATTTTGTAAAAAGATTCAATCAGGCTGTTCAGCCACATCATTTATTAGCATATGCATCCTGGATCCCGAAACAAGGGGACAATTTTTAAATGATGAACAAGACCAATTAGCAGAAAGCTGTCTTTCTAAGCATCATCCAGAATTTCTGCCACGTGTTATGGCATCCAAAATTTCCGATCCTGAATACTTTCCAAAATCAATGATGCTTGACACTGTTATTGAACAGTTTTCATCAAAAAATAGTGGAAAATTATGGCAAAAAAAATAAATAAATAAGTAAATAAATAAAATTCCTAGTTTCCACAAAATTTCTGTCAATTCTTTTTTCTTTGCACTCAGCACCAGCAGCCTCTGTCTCTATCGAAAGACACTTTTCAACTTTCGGTTTGGTGCAGAGTAAACTTCGAAATAGATTAGGAATAGATAAAGCTACAAAACTCGTAAAAGTGTATTGCCATCTAAGAGAGAAATGTAGACACTCTGAATCTGTTGTATGATAATAATAATAAAGGAAAAAATTGACCTTTTTTTTAAAGTTAACTCTTAACATCTGCTGACAATTTTTAACTATTTGGAGAAAGTTTATCACAATTAAAAAACAGTTAAAAATTAAAATATTACTTTTAAGATTCTTTAAACATTTTTAAGATTTCATTTGAATACAATTTATTTTGTTTCTTTTAATCATGTTTAAAAATATTGAAAGCAAACAAAAAAAAATTTATTAAGTGATACATTAAACAACAATAAACAAATTTAGTTTTATTATCTGATTTTAAAAAAATGAGCTATAACTTTTTATATATGCTTTTTTATAATTTTAAGATTAATTTGTTTTTTGAAACTATAAAGTTAAAATGCATATATTTATCTAAATATTTGAAAAAGGGACAAGTAACTGATACTCTTTATAATTATACATAATTTTAATTTCACTTTCTATTAATCGTATTACAAAAACATTGAAGACCATTAAATATTTATTCCAGTTTAATTTTATTACAGGTAAAAGTCAGATTGAAATTTTAGTGTTTACTTATACAATACTATTTAATAAATAAAAATATTTTCACAGTAAAATTTATGAGCACTAAATGAAAAAACCCAATTTTCCCCGGGTTTTTTCAAATAAAACCCAATTTTCCCCGGGTTTTTTCAATAAAACCCAGGCGGGTTGGGTTTTTTCAAAAATCCCCGGGTTTTTTCAAACCCTGATTTTAATATATATATTCAGCTCTTTTTTGAGGTATGGAGTTGAGCCTAAAAAATGCTTTAGGGCTTTAATTAATTGATATTTAAGTTCTTAAGTCAAATGCGTTATATTTCTTATCAATTCACATTTCTGCCATTAAAAATAGAATGGGACTAGTGTGGCCATGTCCATACTTGCCGCACCACATGTCGACACTAACCCTACAAGGACACATGTTTGTTTATGCATAATGCTGATTAACTGAAACTTTACAAAGCAATAATTAAAATCAAAATAGATAAAAAACAGTATCATTTATAAAATAAATTATCAAATATTTTATTTTCAGAATTTTGTTGAAGTTCTAATAATATAATATTTTAATAACGAGAAAATTTTTACCTTAAAAAACTTTCTTTTACAAATCTCTTTCAAAATATTCTCAGTGTGATTATGATTATCCAATCGCACATTAATGTTGCTAATCTATATCTCATTGGGGAAATTAGACAGATAAATAAAAAAATTATTCAAGATGTCCATGCTATCACCATATCACCACTAACCCCTCTTCCCCATTTTGAAATATATCCAATTAAGTAAAAAGTGTTACCTGTTAATAAAGTTTGGATTATCGCTACATTGTTCTAAGCCCTTCATATTTATTATGAACAGAATAAAAATTTAACACCTTAATAACTTGTAATTTAAATTTTGTATTTTACATACTAAGATGTACTCTTAATGATTCCAATGACTGACCTTAAGTATAATAAAATATTTGTATTGATGATCAAGGTTGGGGTTTTGGACGTCCTAAACTAGTTTTGGACAGGACACGTGGGTTTTTGTCCTGAACCGTCGTTAAGTGTCCAAAACCTTGAACATTGGTAAAAGGTAAAAATTCTATATGTGTAACCATTGTACACATAGTAATTACATATATTAATAAATATTTGATGTTCTTTATACAATTTGCTTTAACTTATGAAGGAAAATAATATAATATACAGTAGAGCGCCGATTATCCGAACTATGTCCGAATTTGTTTTTTTGTTTTTGTTTTAATGTTTAGAATACTTTTTAACTTATCTGCAGTTTTTCTAAATTTAGAAGAATAAATAATATCGACTACAGCTGACGACCATATTTAATTTACAACCTTTTTTAGCAGTTTTCTTATAGTATCCATGCATACATGTATTGTTATACAGTTAAACCTACATACCCCTTTAGCCCTCTTCAACTGAAAATTATCATCCAAAAATGCGAGCTTCATTTTGACTGTCTACAATGGTTGGAATGCGGAAAGATTTTATGAATAGATAAGTGCTAAAGTTCTATAATTGGTGAATGGGTAGTTGTCACTTATGATTAATGATTAGTGATTACAGTGCCTGGAATCTTAAATTTTGGAATAAAATTCTTAACAGAAAAGCAAAAACTGAAGTTTCTGAACCAGTAGATCTTCTGGATGAAAAGATGCCAGGTTATACAGCAGAAGAAATAGAAGACCGGTGTCGAGACACTGAAAATGACCCAGAATTTCACATTTTAAATAATGCTGATGCTGAAATTTTGAATGAAATTCGAAACTCTACAGACAAAAGGGAAGAAGTAGGTGATCAAGTTTAAGATAGTGAACCTTCTCATGTAAAAGCATGCAATTCATTAGATATTGCAATAAATTGGATAGACAGTCAAAATGATGTTGATCCAGTTCAGTTGGTTTATTTAGAAAGAATAAGGGATATGGCTGCTCAAAAAAGAGCATCTTCTTTGAAACAAAAGTCTTAGCTGGATTTCTTTTGCAATGAAAAATAAAGAAAAATGTGGTAAAATCAGTATTTGACAGAAAAATTATAAAAGGCTGAAATATGATAAAAATAATTCAAAATGAAAAAAAAAGTGAAATAAGTAAATAAACAAAACAAAAATTTTTAAAAATTGGAAGAATTTTTTTTTTTAACACGCTAGAGCTATTTCAGATAGTACTGCCAGTACTAAACCTGGAAAAAGTGTGAAGGGAAGTTAGTGCATAAATAATGATCATTTAAACTAGATTTTAAAGAACTTTCCAATTATCCAAACCACGTTCGGTCCCGAGCAGTTTGGATAATCGGAGCTCTACTGTAATAGGAATAGATTTATAACTTGTGAAACTCCACAATTCATTGAACAACAAAAGTGAATACCTTTAAATATGAATAAATATACTTTTAATACTGATAAATTGTGTTTTTTGCTTAAGGATAAATATTACAATATTGAAAGTAATAATAAACTTTTTTAATAAAAGAAAAATCTTTTTTTCATTTTGTTTGTTATTCAAAAACTAACTTTTTATTTTTTACAAATTTTTTTTTTAAATTGTGACATAATTTGAGTAAAAGGGTTTTGGACAGGATGGTTTAAACTGTGGATTAATTCATTCTGTCCTAAACCTTACCAGCTTTGCTGATGATATTTTAAGATACATAATCAGATTTTAAAATGTACTTTCTCTGAATAAATGTACCTTTTTTTGTTGTTGAGGGATTTGGATTCGTAACTCTCAAAATATGAGGATAGTGATAATCTGGAAAATATGATTGCAAATTTGATGAAATATAATTCTAAATTTGATTAGAAAATATGGTACTTGAATTTTAGAATGCATTCGATCAAAAGTTAAAGTGTTCCATATTTTATTTATTTTGTGCTCTGTTCATTTTGTGTGCATACACACTATTTAGAACCACTTATTCTCTCTTTGTTATCTTTTTGCTTAAATAGGCTTAGTTTAAAATTTTTATAAAATCTTCCATTTAATTTTTAAGGGGAAGATTTAAAATAAAATAATTAATTTTGAAAGAAAATTTATTAACAAACATTTTTTATTAAGTTAAGCAAAAAGGTTTTTTTTTTCTTCTCTGGATCAGGCTTTTAATCAAATAAAATTGGAAAAAAAAACTTTTAATTGAAAATTAATGTTTGAGCTAGGTGTGAAAATAAAATTTTAAGAGTGATAATGTCAACTCCTCAAATTATCTGATATTTTACATTTAAATTAAAGTGAGATCACTATATTTTTAAAAAATTGTATATTTTATAATAATTTTCTTTTTACAGGTTAAAGTGTCCCTATTGTCCAGTGGAGCAAAACCCTTCAGAGGCAAAGTTGATTCATTTCTAATAAAAACTATGTTCTAAATAATTTTATACACGGAAGCTGTCACCATTCTCCTTTTAATGTGATTGTTGAGTTCCTTATTTTAGAATTCTCTTGATGTCATAATTCAAGTGATTCTTGGCTTACAAAACTGTGCAATTTTGGCTTTGAACTTTTCTCAATATTAAATATTTTTTTAATTCTTTAAATAAAAGAAAAGAGCTCATGGCTAGTTTTATTATACAGAAAATTGTAGTTTCTTTTGAACGATATAAAAATAAATAATTCATCTTTTTTTTTTTTAAATAAATTTTAAATCTCAGGAAAAACTCTAAACTTAAGGAAGTTGTAAAATTTTGTTTTGAAACAGTAGTAAAGAAAATACATGTGCTTAGATTTGACCAGTTTTTGTGTTCATGTCATATTTATCTGAATAAAATCTGGTATTTCGTAAAACTGTGTGTATTTATGACAAAAAATTAAAAATGTGTACACAGACTTTTTTTTTCTTCTTCTTCGTATTTTATAAGCTAGATTACCATACAAGACTAGCTATAATTTAACCTAGATATCAGCACGTGTATTTTTAATTTTTTTTTAAGTTTAACTGAGTAATAAGATTTGTATGAAGTTCTATGTTTGAAGTATGTTCTAATAAGATATTTTCCATCAATTGTATTAAAATACTCTTTGCATCTCTAGCTTTAGGTATATTATATTTTTCGCAAAATTTTATTTTGATGTTTGACAAAGTGTGCATCTATAATGTTTTCTGTTATCCTCATTTCATAAAATGCTCATCGTTTTTTTTTTTTTAATTTATTGAGTATCTTTATAAAATATAATTAATTTATAAAATTTTTGTATTTCACCTTATTTAAATTCATTTTGTCTAAAATAATCAAAATATTTGGAAAACTTTATTTACTTTGGATTTAAAGCATGCTCTGTTGTCAAATCACTCGTTTGGTGTAAACCATATACTTAATAAAGAAAAAAAATAATAATTTATGTTAATAATCTTATTAATTCCAAAATTTTTTTTTCATGAAATAACCATGCACATTAAATGCGAGTCTTTTTATGTAAGTTTTTATATAATTAAAGAGCGCAGTGGAAAAAATATGTTAAGTACTAATTTTGATAAAATAAGTTTTAAAAAATGTAGCAACCTCTGGATGTGATTTAGAAAACAAATTTTTCCCCTAAACGCCACCTTATTATGACATGGTAGATTAAATGAATGTTCTGCATTAAGAACAGACACTACCATTCAATACATTTTATTGTATAAATATACTTACAAAATTTCCCTTAACATATATAAGAGTTTTTTGTATATTTTCTCTATCAAAATTTGGTTTAGAAATTATTCCCCCTCCCCACTAAAAATGGCTTTATTTCATGACTTGACTGACTGAATGTTCTATTTTTTTACCGAACTGTACCATAAAAAGTTTGACTGTCCTTTCTTAAGCGTTTAAATTATATTCATTCTTTGTAGAGAAAAAAATTAAGTAAAAATCTATAGTAGTATCATGAATTCTATTTGTTGAAAATGACAATCTTCATGGATAATCTTATATAAATGTATGAAAAGTGTATAGATCTTTCTCAGCAATAAAACTGGGAGAAATTTCACATGATTACTTTATGAAAATATTTTTTTTATGTATTCTTATATTCTAGAATGATATAAATCTTGTGAGATAATTGGAGTTTTTGTTGCAAAAAGGAAATAATTTGGCTTTTTCTAGTTATATTCACCATTTATTCTTTAAAAAAAATGAACTCTACTGTAAGTCTTGCTCATCTGTGACATAGTAGTATGTTGCTTTTTCTCTTTTAATCTTCTACATTTGTTTCCTTAATATGGTTGAAACAATGGAATTGAAACTGTATTGAATATTTTCCTACAAGTTATTCACTTTATTTTCATTCTTAACAAGAAAACGATATAGTTTGTTCGTTGCATTTAAAAATAAAAAAAAGTTATCCTTTGGATGCAAAACTGTAATCCGCGTTATATAAGCTGCTAGTATATTATTTTTAAAAAAAACTTATGTTATGGAATATGTTAACATCACCCTAATTATATCTTTATTCACATTTTTTAATCAATATTTTTTTTCTTCATAACATATTAACGATAACTTAAACCATTTCTAAGAATTTTTTTTAAAACTTAAAATAAAAAAGCATAAAATAAACTTCACATCTCAGTAATTAATGCATTTATATCATCTAATAATGCATCTTTTTGTGCTGCCTTCTGGTGATAAGAGAGAGAACCACCACCAGGAGTAAGGTGAATATATCTTATAATAAAACAAAGGAAAACCTTTTATGGGTTTCTTGTACTATATTATTCAAAATGAACAATAGCTCCCAATATTATAAGTTTCTTATATTTAAATAAAACTAAGTAAAATAGAAATTCTAGTTTTATGAAAAGATAAAATTTGGAGCTATCTTCTTGCAGCCAATCCTTCAATTTTCTTTAGTTATAATAATTCTAAGAACTATGGTGTTGTAAAGTTTTAAAAATTTATTTATATTTCTATGAGATTTCTATTTTTTAACCCCTTAACAATCGGTTAATTTTCAAAAAAACCGGTCATAAAAGTGCCTATTTTTTTGGCTTTTGTATTTGTATTACTTATTTGATTAGTGCTGCAACTAGTTTAAAATAAACTAACTATCTACAATTACCTTAAAAATATTCTGGTACTACCATCAGGTGTGTAAAATGGGAAATAAAATGTTTTCCGGTCAAAAGAAATGAATTAGTTTTATTATTATTGACGCGTTACTACTGAACACTCCAGCCCGTCAATATCACGTGAGCGAGAAATAGCGGGCGAAAACTCACCCCGTCATTTTCATTGGAGCGAGAAGGAAGGGGTTAAAGGAGATGTTTAGTTATAAAAACCTACTCATACCATTTATATCTATATAATTAAACAATTTTTTAAAAAATAAATATAAATACTGAGTGAGAGAGCTTGTTCAATCCAAAATATTTGCATAGTAAAAAAGTATATTAAACAATTGAAATTGTCTTAACTCCTACAGGGTTGGAATGTTTTTTACGTGTTACTGTTTTCACGGTCATTTTAAAAACCCAAATATTTAGTGACTTAGTATTTTAATTTTATTTCTACATATTAAAATAAAAAGTGAAGTGTATCTTAGAACATTAAAATTAGAAAAAAAATTATAAAAGGTATTTGACAAAAAAAAAAAAAAAAAAATGACTTACGATAATTAATAAAATATAATGTATTTTCACAGCTATGTATCCAAAAGTGTGCGAAACTAATCACTTGATATCTCATCCTTTGACACAATGACATAGATTATTAAAAATGCCATTTTGTATACAATTGCGATTTGCATTAATGAGAATTTTCAATTAAATCAAAGTTTATAAATGAGATAAAATAGCTGAGGTTCTTCAAATAGTTTATCTTTAGTTATAAATTTTTGGATAAATATTTCAAGATCTATTCAAATATCCATGTGTATATAAAAAATATAGATGCTGAATGGTTATCAATAGCAAAGCAAAATTTGTATGGAACATAAATTTTTAAAACATGTTTTTAATATTTTATATGTGCAAAGTTTTGATTATTAGTTTTGTCTCCAATCAAAATACAGTATCAAGTATCACAACTTTTAATAATTTATATTTGATTGTTTATTAAAATAATTGTAAAATTCTATACATAATTGCTAATTGTAAAGAAGATTTTGTCAAAAAATTCGTCTGCTGTACCATATCATAAAAAGCAAAATTTTGAGAAAAAAAAAAATTTATGGTACTTTTTTTTTTAGTCAAAAAGAGGCGTTTGACGTCATGAACACAATCCTACCTAAATCATATATTTCAATTTAAATATGATTTATTCCTTAATAATGGATTGAGCTTGTTTCTCTGTAGCAAATTTTATTAGTAATTTTTTATTATTCCATAACACTGTGTTATTGAAGGATTATTCAAAGTGCTTTATCTCCAATTAACTTTTTTATTTTCTTTCTTTCAAATATATATAGACATATTTGTTTATAGTTAAGTTGCCAGTGTACACAATTTAGCCAATCTGTGGAATCTAAAGTCCTGTGGTCAGTTGCTGAGCAGTACCATGGGTACAGAGATCTGGAAAAAATGCCCTTCCTCTTCAGATCTGTGTCAAAAATGTGGAAGTGGCTTCACAAATGAGTGATGCTGCCATTTACCTGGGAGATTTTGAGCTAAGACCTACTTTCACCCTTGGGGTGCTCTCTTATCAAATGAAAGGCACACCTTCCTAGCATAATTCTCTGACCAATGGCTGGTGTGCCTTGTTTGACTAAGTGTCATAAGAAATAACAGTTCCCCATGCAAGATACAACTAGTTGGCTGCAACCTTAAAAACTCACAGACTCGGTTAAATTTCAAATAATGTTTAGAATCTTAATTATTAAAGCTATTCTAAATTAATGTTTTATTTTGCATTTCTGTAATTGCTGTGTGAAATATGGTTGCTATATCATTTCTTCTATTAATTAAATTCTTGAATTCTGTCTAATCCAAATTATAATAAGCTAAATTCAATTTATCTAAGAGGTGATAGTTGAAATAATTACTCACCAACCACAGATCAAAAGATCGATTATAGAAATCCCGAGGCTTGTTGAAACACAGTTCAATATTGATAATAGTATTACTATCAACATCAATGAGCTAAAGCAGTCATTTAGTATTGATAAGATGTATCTAACAGTATTGATACTCTGTTTCAATAGTAATACTTTGTTTTGGTAATATTGTTACTTTTTCTTTAATATTATGTCACAACATGTGATAGAAGAGATATCTTGTAATTTTCGATCTCATGTATATATGAGATAAAGTTTTTGGTAAAGCGTTTATATAAAGTTTAATTATCTTAATTCATGAAAAGGTGGGCATTTTTTTATGAGTAAGATAAGATTTATTATTTATTTTATGTGTTTTTTAAACTACTAATTATGTAAAAAAAACTATAATTTTTATGAATATCTTATTATTTTAAAAAAATTTATAAAACGTCTAGTAAGTACTGATGAAGAAATAATTTTATATTTTTTAATATAATAACACCTTATTTTTTTTTGAATTTGAAACTTTTTAACTGCTTATTAGTTGTAGCATAATTATGTTGGAGTATATGTCATGTGAGGGATAGTTTTTATTGTAACTAAATCTATGTAGAATTGTATTATGTCTTCATTTTATTTTCGTGTATAGCTACATTTTATGAAAGTGGATTATAACTATGTGACTTATATAAAATATATTTGTTTTGGTAAAATGCTATTGTAAGTTGTAAATAAATATCGTTTCCTTTTATCATATTTTCATTAGTCTTAAATACTTACACTTTGTGCTAAAGATAAAAAATAATTCCATTTTTATTAAAACGATTATTTGGTATTTTCAATACAGTAGTCGCCGACCGGTCTGTGTAGGGGGCAGGGAACTGTTCTTGCATCAGAAAGATCCTGGGTTCCAATCCCGGGCAAAGGCATGGATGTTTCTTTCTCTCTCTGTGTGTTCTATGTCCTTTCTCCTTTGTGTGTGAATGGCGTGACAGAAGTTGAATTCCTGGCCATAGATGGCGCCTCTGAAAAACAGGAACAAACGCATCCCCACTGCCTAAACAGGCATACGACAAAAATAAAAAATACAATAGACCTAGTCTCACTAACTATACGACCTGCAGTGGACTGATCGTAAAGACACGGTTCCCAGTAGAACACTGATGTAAAGCATCACTGACTGTGGTCAGTAAGAGGGTGGGTGACCACTTTGATCAGCCTGCAAAGGGACTGAGGGTCCTTGTTAAACTGTTCTACTGTAAAGTGCTCGACTTCTTGCGCAGGTCGTTGGGCTACCAAAGCAGGGGAGCCGCAATTCTGATCCATCTCCTCTGCAGAGGTTCAAAATTGCGATGGTGCGTCTTCTGATCATCCTCAAGGATGTTTCCCAGGCCGTCGCCAATAGCCTATTATGCAGCTCTAGTGCGACATAAATAAAATACCTACCTCACTAACTATATGTATATAAATCATGCAAAAAATTTTTTGTTAAGACCGTTTTCAATGTAAACAGCTGTCAAGTCGGTGTGGTGGATTTATACCACGGCTTGAGCTGGTATTTGATTCTTTGTGCTTAAGGCTGAACATTTGATTGAGCTGTAATTTCTGCAATCGTGTCTTGGTGGTTTAGAATTTATTGTTATGTCTCGGTGGTTGAGTGGTGGTGACCACTGAACCACTATCTAACTTCCGATCTAGATTTTGAGAGTGTAGTGCTCGCCTACATTTGTATTTTTTTTATATAGATAATCATCAAGGGTGAATCCAAGAACGTTGTAAACAACCCATTAGTTTAGCTCTAGTGTAACATTGACAAAGAAACCAAAATAAAGAGTCTACACTATTCTTTGTATTTACATGGGATCAGTACTCTGAAGATAGTTGACAATGCAGGAAGCAACTAGCTAAGATGGTTGCAAAACTACTAAATTTGTGGTCCTCGACAGAAAAGTTCATGCCCGGAATGTATTCTGCGCTAACAGCAAGTAGCATACAAAAAATGTATTGAATAAAGACTACATTTTGTCAACGAACCGAGTTTATTGTTTTATACCGATGAGCACTGAGATAATCAATGCCACTTATTCGTTTTTGCCCACTGAAGAACATCAGCTTTTACTGTGGTACTGCTAGACTAGTGATGGTATTTAGACTAGCAATCAAAGCTACGTGTTTCTTGATTGTCTCAGGTGTGAGCGACGAATGAATTACAGAATTTACAATTGCTAAAACAAATCAGCACAGGTTTAAAAATAAGCAGTTGGCAAAATTAATCAACCATACCAACTATCCCACGTCTTGGTTTCTTTATTTTATTTATTTATTGGTACATATACATGCTGGCTTGTGTGCTCAATTACATAAGTAGGGCTTAGAAGCCTTTGTCAGGTAGAAAGACAGATAGTAAAATTTAAAGAAGAACAGCACGATGATACATCCAGGGTTAGGGCGGGAGTCAAACCCTCTACAGAGCTTTAGGAAGTCAGCTGCATTTCTATTTTTTCCAGTCTCACCAGCAAAACCCCGAGGAAAGTTAATGTGTAACAGCTGCATGTATCTTTAGTCGCGCTCTGATCAACACCTCCTAGAAAAGAGCAGGCCTCCTCAGCACGGGTTACCATAAATATCCTTTAGTAGTCCAAACGTAATGACATCTTTCTTATTTTTCATCTACTGCGCCGTCACATCGGACTACTAAATTGATCTGTGCTGAGGCCTTCCTACTTCTAGGAGGTGTTGCTCTGATCCGAACTCTTTCTCACGACCCATAGACAGCTAAAAGGGTGAAAATTGACGCGTTTAGTTCGGTCTTAGTTACGATTCCAGCCTATAACAGTTGGGCTGAAAAGTTCGTAGGCTGACACATAGATGGGGCTACTATTATTAAAAACATATGATTTTTAGTTAGTTCTAGCCTTCGAAAGATGCGTGTATAAATTTGACAGCTGTCGGACTAACAGTTTGTGAGATATAGTATATTTAGTGAAGCAACATTTGTTAGTTTAAAAACAATGGATAAAAAGGAATTTCGCGTGTTTATAAAGTATTGCTTTCTAGCGAAAAAAAATGCACTTGAAGCCAAGGCTTGGCTTGAGAAACATTATTCGAACTCTGTACCAGGAAAATCAACCATGGAGAAGTGGTTTGCTAAGTTTAAACGAATCGAAATGAACACTGACGAAGATGCGCACCGTGGACGACCCAAAGAGGCTGTTAGCGACGAAAATATCAAAAAAGTCCGCAAAATAATTTTAGATTGCCGTAAAGTGAAGTTGATCAAAATATTTGAGACACTAAAGATATCAAAGGAAAGTGTTAGACATATCGTGAATGAATATTTGGGTATGAGAAAGCTCCAGGCAAAGTGGGTGCCGCACGAACTCACAATTGACCAAAAACAACAACGAATTGATGATTCTGAGCTGTGTTTGAAGCTGTTTAATCGTAATAAATCTGAATTTATGTGGCGATATATGACAATGGGTGAAACATGGCTCCATAATTTCACACCGGAGTCCAATCGACCGTCAGTGAGTGAACTGCACGAGATGAACCAACTCCAAAGCTTGGAAAGATGCAAAAGTCAGCAGGCAAAGTTATGGCGTCAGTATTTTAGAATGCTCATGGTTTAATATTCATTGACTATCTTGAAAAAGGAACAACCATCAACATCGACTATTATATAGCGTTATTGGAGCGTTTGAACTACAAAATGGCAGAAAAACGGCCCCATTTGAAGAAGAAGAGAGTGCTGTTTCATCAAGACAATGCACCATGTCACAAGTCAATGAAAACGATGGCAAAATTATATAAATTGGTCTTCGAATTGCTTCCGCATCCACGGTATTCTCCAGATCTGGTCCGACTTTTTCCTGTTCTCAGACCTCAAGAGAATGCTCGCTGGAAGGAAATTTAGCGCCGATGAAGAAGTAGTCACCGAAACTAAGCCCTATTTTGAGGCTTAAGACAAATCGTAGTACAAAATTGGTATCGAAAAATTATATGACCGCTATAATCGTTGTATCGCCCTTGAAGGAAACTATATTGAATAATAAAATGAAATTTTATCAAAAAAAAATTTTTTTCTATGTTAGCCTACGAACTTTTCAGCCCACCTGTTAAATGATGTAAAAAGTATTCTGCTATTGTCTAGTAAACGATTCAAGCCTATTAATAATGTAAAAAGTATTCTGTCCTAGTCTAGTTAACGATTCCAGCCTATTAATAATATATAAAGGAGTGGCGATGGCTATCTCCTATCCGTAAGGTGACCCGACGTTCTCAAATCTTGAGACCAGTCTTCAAAATTTAATTATCCTCAAAATCTTTCTAACTCTTTGAAACACAGAAAATGTTCTCTAGTTTTTAAATATGTCTTCGAAAACTTCTCATACTTTTATAAGCGAGGAAATATATATATATATAAAAAACAGAAATGTGCATGCTTTTTAAAGTTTTCAATGAAAACAAGTAAAAACGCACTAGATATCAATTTTATAAAACAAAATACCTATACAGATATGAAATAATATTTTTCATAAATGAATGGGTGTCCTCAAATCACATAATTTTTTGATGACAGTCCACGAATTTGTCCACGAATTACGGTTTAGAAATCAGGTCACCTTATCTGTCCGCCAAATATCCTGAAGCGTGGTATCGGGTTCGAATTCCATCGCTGTCCCTGTTGTACAAATATCTTTGTGCTGCCCTTCTCTAAATTGTGTTATCTATTCTCCAATTTGGCAAGTCCATCTGTGCTCCTACTTTGTAATGAGCACGCTAGCAGGCATGTGTATTTATGCCAATAAATAAAAGTATAAAGATAGGAAAGGACCTGTTTAGACGTGCGGTAACACCCGCTAAACGGTATGTAGCGAAGAGGTAACGGGTTCGAATCCTGCCGTAAACCTGGATGTATCTTCGTGCTGTCCTTTTCTGAATTATACTATCTGTTTTTCTACATGACAAAGGGTCCCGCAGTGGACTGATGGTTAAGAAACGGTTCCCAGCAGATCACCGAAATCAAGCATCACTGGCTGCGGTCAGTGTGCGGGTGGGTGACCACTTGGATCAGTCTGCGTAGGAAACGAGGTTGAGCGGTATTGGTCCTCGATAAACTGTTCTACCGTAAAGTGCTTTACTTCGCGTGCAGTTCGTCGGGCTAGCGAAGCGGGGGTGCCATCCTCTCTGCAGAGGACGAAAATTGTGATGGCATGTCTTCGGATCATCCTCAGGGATGTTTCCCAAACTGTCGCCAATAGCCCATTGTGCAGCTCTAGTGCGACGTAAATGAACAACAACTACATGACAAAGGCTTATCAGACGTACTTATGTAATTGAGTACACAAGCTTGTATGAATGCGTTTCAATAAATAAAGAACATAATGACTAATTTTTCTCGTTACTTTATTTAAAGATTGCTATGTGTAAGTATATTTATATTTCATAGTCAAATATCTGTTCTATGTATTTCTAATACATTTCTCTTATAAAAGTTTTTTTTCCAATCGTATGTAAAAATGTTTATTTATAACTAGCAAAAATCTGAAAATTTAAAATACGTCTTTCATAATTGTAATATAATAAATCATATAATACCGACTAAATGACACCGTTTTTTCAAATATTGCCTTTTCTTAATCATATAAACAAGATGAAATTTTAAAATAATATAAATTTTTTATGCAACACTAATTTTGATATTATTATTACTGCATAATATGATGTTTGTTTAATCAATAAAAGTTCAATTTTACTTGATATCTATCTATATTGACATAATTAAATTTTATAAATCGAGCTTATATATTGTATAATTAAATATGCTAGTGATTTTTATTATTAACTAACTTTGAAAAAAGCCACGTTTTTTTAATTTGATTTGTTTAGTTTTAATACGAAGTTTTTGTTCAATTTCTAAAAACGTTTTTTTTTTTCCGCACATTTTCTTAAAACTAATCTAACGATATACTAATATTATGATGTATCATTATTCTGCCTTGTAATAAAAAAATCAACGTGACTGACAAAAAATTCAAATTTAAGACTTTTATGTATTTTACATTTTTGTATGACAAGCTATTTATTGTTAAAAAGAATAATAATAAAAAAAAAAAAAATTGAAATTCTATTTCAGAATTGAGCAGTCGAAAGAAAATAGTTGGCAAGCCACTTTTTTCAAAATCTATCGTAAGGCAGTTTTTTTTCTTTTTTCAAATGCATGGCAAGGATCCGCGATGGCTCAGAGGTTAGAGCTTTCGGCTCCCTATGTTGTGACCCACGTTCGAATTCTAGCGGTGGCTGGAGGATACGAATTCTGCTTCTGGCTCGCACCAACCACAGTGCTGACGTAAAATATCCTCAGTGGTAGACCAGGGGTCTATCCAGACATTTTGTGAAATTGTGAAAAAATTACTCACATTCTTTCAACCAGGGTCCTGCTTTTATGAACTTATGCAAATAGGGTCCGGTTATTGCAAAAAAAAAAAAAAAAAACTTTTTCAAGGAGTTTTTAAATTGTAAATAGTTACAAGATTATGCTCAGCACTGTAAAATTATAATAAAAAAATTAAATTTTCAAAAATAAACAGTAATTGCTGCTTCTAAATTAGAGATGCAACATACAAATATTTGGTATTTAGCCTATACTGCTAAAAGCAGAGTCTTCATTTCGGGACGAATAATGGAAGAAACGTCTGCCGAAGACAAAACCTAATTCGTTTTCATCCATCTTTCTTGTTTTCTGCCCAGGGAAGGGTTTATTCAATTAACAAAACAATAACGAAGATAAACAAATTTGTAAAGGGTCCGATTAAAAGAAAAATCATTTTGTGAAGGGTCCGTTTTTAAGTTAAAATATTTTGTGAAGGGTCCGTTTTTATGAAAAGATATTTTGTGAAGGGTCCGTTTTTATGAAAAGATATTTTGTGAAGGGTCCGTTTTTATGAAAAGATATTTTGTGAAGGGTCCGTTAACGGACCCAAATTTCTTCTAAACAGACCCCTGTAGACGAATCCTGGGTTAGAAAAGAATCTTGTTGACTCCGAGCTAACAGTTGGAGATTTTCGTGTTTTTTCAAATTCAGAAGAGGGGGGGGTGGCATTTAAAGGATGAAAACTTATTATAGAACATGGGGTCGAAAGCTACATTGAGGGAAGGGAGAATCGCGAACAAGCCATGCAACTAGGTTTGGTTTTCGAACTTGTTTGGTTCAAATTATAGCTGGGCAGTCAATAGCCGCGTTGAAAATGCTCCCGTGTCCGAGTGTTAATAAGAATAATGTACGGTACCTTTATTTACGTCAAACTAGAGCTGCATATTGAGCTATTGGCGACGGTCTTGGAAACATCCCCGAGGATGATCCGGAGAAAACATACATACGTCACGGCCTGTTTTACAGGGAGTACACATAACACACCATCCGTACATCGTAATTTTGATCTAAACCAGAGCACGATCAATCTCAGATCCAGTATACCTAGAGGTATATGATTTTTTTAGGAACTTGGAGGACTTTGTGACTCTGACAGATTTAGTGTGCTCCAGTCACCATTTTGTACATGGTGATCGAACTCATGGCCTCTCAGACATGAACCCAACGATAAGAATAATGTATTAGCACTAATATTTAAACTAGCTATTACGAAAAATAGTTAATTTATCCGTTTTGCCGCTCCTTCAAATGAGAATGTATACTCACGAAACATAGATGTTATTTTAATGGAAGCGAGTATATAATTTTCAATATACTTAATTTCTTAGAGAAAATAAAGAAAAAACATTAAACAGTTAACAAAATTGCGAATATTTAATAATTTCCTAGCACTTCTAAAATTAATTATTCGCTGTCGAGAATGGCATAAAAAGTTAAAGGTAAATCGAAGAAATTTGTAAATAATGCTTTAGATTAACAAACTGATTCTTGTAAAGATGAATAAATATTTATCTATTAATAACTCCTCATATGTAATTTCTCAATAAAAATGAACTTGCATAACAAGAAATTTGAACTCACCATAGATAAGAGAGTTTTTTAAAAAACAATTTTTCAAAACCATTGTGAACGTGGATGTAAATTTAGTTCTCCAGCAAAGTTGGTCTCCTAAAAGTGTAGAATTAGTGACTATATTTTGACAGTAGTTTGTAGTTACTACATTTAAAAAAAAGGAGTTTGTAGCTGTCGTTTTCTACATTTGTAATAAAGTAGTTGTAGTTTACTACAAAAATAATTTAGTTTTTCCGACCACTGCTAATAATTATAAAAATTTCTTTCAGAACTGGCTTGGGAAAGCAGATAGAACCACGCCATCATAGCAAATAGTACATGCTGTTACGTGTATTAATTAATGCAAAAAATAACGTGAACAATAACGAAAATCGGGTGTACTCTGTGCTGCGTAGACAAAAGCAAAAAACAACGCGAATAAAACACAAATAAAGTACAAAAATGGACATGCTATAGTTTTGGTTCTCTAAACAAGAACCTTCCTCTGTGTATAAACACCAAATAGCAGTAGATAAATAAAACTTGTTCCTTTGTCCTTATTGGTTGCACTTGTCATCTCTTTACTCATCTGCTGTTATTTGGTGTTTAGACGCTTGGGAAGGTTCTTATTTAGAGAACCAAAACTATAGTATGTCCATTTTTGTATTTTATTCGCGTTGTTCTTTGCTTTTGTCTTCGCAGCACAAAGTATACTCTATTTATGTTTTGGATGTATCAATTACTTCTTTTTTGACAGGCTAAAGGCATTTATGAAAACCAGTTATTATAAAACAGTCTTTATCGCCAGTTTCCAAATGGTGTTACGCGGAACCTTTGGATTCCGTTGAAGAATAAAAGTGGTTCCGAAGGAAAATGTAAAAAAAACAACCCCCAAGTGAATGTAAAAAAAAACAACCCCCATTAAAAAAAAAAAAAAAAAAAAAAAAAAAAAAAAAAAAACTTTATTAAGTCGTTGTTTTGCTGAGAGAAACTTGATCATTAAGAATTTTATAGCCAAAAAATTTCGAAATTTCTAATCAACAAATTTCAAAATCTTCATGGCATCAATTTAAGGTTTCACCAAAAGTCAAAAATATTCACTAAGAATAACAAATAATAGAAATATTTCATAAAGAAGTATTTAAAAATCTTCATGACATCAATTTAAAGTTTCACTTAGAATCAAAAATATTCACTAAGAATCCTAATTGTGTCAGATGAGAAATGCAATTTTCTTTTGTTATTTCCAGTGTATTTTTTTTCTCTCCTTTCGCTAAAACTTTTCAAAATATTTTTATTGCTTTTAGTTTGTTTTGAAAGATGTATTTAAAGTTAGGTTTTTGGAAAGAAAATATTTACGAACTCTTCTCGCCGACTTTTCAATCAAAAAAAAAAAAAAGGGAAAAAATCAAAAAAATTTTTATGTTAAACGAGGAAGAGCAAAAAATTACATTTTCTGGTAAAGAGTTGGATATATATACTTGTGTACTTAAAACTTCTTACTGAGTTGTGAAGATTTAAGAACATGCAAACTTTGTTTAACTTTACGAACAAATAAGAATTTTTTCTAGAATTATATATTTTGAAGTGTTGCCATTTATTTATTTTTTGAAAGAATATCGTTTAAACATATTTCACGGCGTAGAAAAGTGAAGTAAGATTAAATTTTCATTTAAGTTTTTGAAATAAAATACTATTAAAAGAAACTGTTTTTTTAAAATAAAGATCGCTAAGAGCTCAAGATTGCTTACAACAAATTTTTGAACAGTTAAAATTAAACTTCAATTTTTTTAGAGGCGCTATAAACGATAAAAAAAATTGCTACCGTAAAATAATTTTAGAAAAAAAAATATATCTTATTAAAATTAAATAACTTTTTATGTATCCAGCGAAAACCAATTTGCACCAATTACTTCTAGATAAATATTAAAAAAAGTTATGCATAGTCGAAGTTTGATTAACATTAAAAAATTTTTTTAAACTTTTTAAATCATATAGATAATTTTTTTTTAGAAAATAACAAAAGATTTTCAGTTATACAAAAAAAACGAGAAAAAAAAACGTCTGTACTTCTAAACGTAATTAAAATGTCTATTTATGCCCAAAAAATAAAGATTACGAGATTCAAATTTGTATTATCAATTTCAATAACTATCTTTTGCTACGTTAAAATTTAAGCTATATTTTCATTCCTTTTTTTCTTTAAAAAGAGAAAGAAGGAAAAACACAAAATTTAACAGCCATTTAAAAAAAAAAATTAAAAAAAGACAATTTAGACATAAAATATGAAATGTATTGCACCTTTATAAGGTATTATCTATTTTAAAAAGATTTTTGTCGATGACTTTTATAGAAAAGATTAAGCCCTGCAAATAATTTGTATACTGCAAAAATTTTATTAAATAAACCATCTTGTGAAGTTTTTAATCAGGTTCTACAAGAGTTATAACAGTCATTGAACAACCGACCCGATTTTGAGTTCACGACAACCTATGTTTTTGCCTTTGTGAATTCGTATCGACCAGTCATCGCTGGGATTCGAACCCGAGTCACCTCTTTGGTAGGCGAGCGCCTTGTCTCCTTAGCCACCACGGTTCTACTACACAAGTTTAAAGCGTTTATGTGAAATTGAATATTTCATGTAATTTCACAGCTTCAATATAATTTTTGAAACTGAGATGTTCTTTGTTCCCCTGTCTGCTTGTCCATAATAGAAAAGTTTTTTAAAAAATAATCCATGCAAAACCAGGGGACATTAGAAATAGCTGCTTAAAGTTGCCCCTATTGATAAAAACGTTTTAAAAAAAGTAGGTTTAGTAATCTTTTCTAATTTTCAATGTAACAATGATTAAATTTTTTTCCACTATTTTCATCGAAAATAAAATTATATTAAGTCTGTCTACTTTTCCTTAGAATTTCTGAATTTTAATATTCATAAAAATACTTAAAACGACGCACAGTGGTTCGAAATTCGGAAAAGGCTGTCAGAAACTGTTACTTCTGATTACATTTTCTAACAATTATCAATATATTGGTTTTCGATGTAGTTCAAACGTTATGTTACAAATTCATTATTAAAAATGGCGGATGCAAAATGGTAGTAAGTATAATAAATAAATAAATAAAACCTGTATTCTTATGCACTGTTAGAATTTCCATTCCAAAATATAGTAAAATAATCGGCTGCAATCTGTGCATTTAATTAACCGTAAAGTTTACAGTAAAAATCATTTTTTACCTTCACGGTTTTAAAACCGATTACAACAACTTAAAAACCCATGGAAAAAAACCATGCGGTTTTTTAACCATTTACAACTAGCACCGTTTCAAAACCGCAAAAAAGAAATTTGACTGGATATTGGAGATAGTTTGCACTTTTATGGTGCTGCAATCTATACGAGAACGAGAGTATCATATTCTAATAATCCAGGGTCACAAATTGGGGAGTACAGAACACTGGAAACTCTTCGTGTGAACTGAATGGAGAAAATATTATGGCGTCAACGCTAGGACTCTAACTATAATAATCTCTATATTAAATAAAATTTGACAAAAATATTTGGAATCGTATCGACAGCAGTATTATACAATTTTTATTAATGTGTTTTTTGCTTCATAATTACATTTCCTTAACAAAATTTTTCTTTGTTTTACAATAATACATATTTAACAAAACAAAATTTAAATTGTTTTTGTAAGAAATGTTTGCATTTTGGGTAGAGACAATTTTGAATGTGGAGTGAGCTCTTGAAGCTGGTAAACAAAACCTTCTAGTTATTTAGAAAAGTTTCACCTAGCTTTTGAATACTGAAACAAACTTTCAATGGTAACTAACAACCTTTCAATGAAATATTTTTCTCCATATTTTTGTATTTTTTTCTTTCTTTCTCAAGTAAAAACATTTATTTTTAAACATCGCCTAAAATAGATTGATGAATAAATTAGATTATATGTATAAGGTTAACTTATTGATGAATGTATACAATAACATTAATAAAGTATAATGTGTTACTGATTGATTTCTAAGTAACACAGAAACGAACAAAAACGTATTAAAATGGTAAAAAAGCATCTCTTACTGTATAGAACAAAATTACACTGAAAAGACGATCGATCGAGCTCAAATTCCCGTTCGTAAAGTACCACCGTAATCACCTATTTATATCTTTCGTCCGCTTTACAAGGCCTAAACAATATAGAATAACTACTCTGATATATTAGAGGAGTTGTAACTGTAGGACCATTAACTCCGAATCACTGAGAAACAGACAGAACTAGCAGTGGAGAATTCACTGCTCTGTGTTCCTAATTAAAGCGGTACATTTACTCGTCATATTGCTTAAGATTGTTGCCATTATTCGGAAACTTAATGCCATGTCCGAGAACTCATAATAAGTTTACTCTTGAGTAAACAACATCTAATCAGATTATATTCAGAACGAATGTTTACGGGGAAATATATTGACAAACTATCGTACGAATTTATTTATTTGATGAATAGAATAGAGTTGAGTTGAAGAGTTTCCTTTAAAATTAAGCTATTCTGGAAATAAGGGTTAATTAAAGATCGTCTGCTTGAATTTATTTTAGAAGCAATTTTTTAAATGTGAACAAGGAATTAATATTGTTTTAAATAGATTTAAATATTAATGGAGTTTAAATTTTACTAATTTCTTTTTATTTAAAGAGCGAATACTATCCGTTTAGAATGAATATCAAGTATAACATATTGAAAACGTATGTAAATCTAAAGTTTCTTATTAGAGCATTTTGGGTTTAAAAAAAAATCTGTATCATTTTTAATACACATATGAACCTCTAGGAATATTATAAATTGACTCTATAATGGAAACTTTATTGATATATTATACAAATCAATGCTAAATAAGATTACTGCATTATTAAATTTTTAATAAAACTAATTACGATAAAAAATTTAAATTCGAACGATAAAAAATTTAAATTCGAATAATTTGTATAGGTCTTAGTCTTTGTGAATTTTTATCAAAATGCAAACGAGAAAAAGTTAAGCAAAATTGGTCGAATTGTTCCTGAGAAATTGAATTTTAAAAAAGTCGTGTTTTCAAAATTCAGTTTTTCGGGGATTATTCGACCGATTTTGCACAAATTTTGTATTTTGTTATGCAAAATTACGTACTTTAAAATTATATAAGAAATTGTATACCTTACTATTTAAAAATTTTTCAACTTTTATTGGATAAAATAATAAAAAATATATGAAACTTGCTAAAAGTTCTTTTCTGGAATGGAATATATAATCTTTATATAAACGAATAATCTTTAGATAACCGAATTTTGTTATAGTGTGGAAATTTTTTAATTCGATAAAAAAAAAGTTCTCGGTATATTGTGAACAAGGCATAAAGTAAAATTATCATTAAAGAGTCCAAACTTTGGACCGCTCTCCTGACAAAACTATTGAGACCATATTTCCCAGATTTCGGCTACTTTATTTTGGGGGTCAAAAATCCAAATCCGTTGAAAAACGGTAAAAGTACGTTTCTGTGCCTGATTTCGTAACTTAAAATACTATCTGCACTAATTAAGTAGTTTATTTGAAATCTCTCCCTCGAACCATTAAGATTGAGCCCTAGAACATGAAGATCCGATCATTAGATCAAAAGTTATTCAGGGTGGTTCGTTTTTTTTTAATTTTATTTTGCGCACTACACTAATTCTTAAAATAAAATTAGTTTGTAAATCAAACAAACAAGCAGCACAGAGAGAATCTAAAGATTAATAGATTAATTCGAACTAGGTTTAAGAAAATGGAAAAGGACAGAAACTTTACAATAAAAACAGTTCATATGGCATCAAATTTTTGTTTCTGTTGATAAATAACAGCATAGAAAATAATAAAGAACTCTCAGTTTATTCCAGATTGTAAACAAACTACTCGCGATATTCTATTTAGCGTTTCTTGGTATTCAAAGGTCGCCAACATCAGTATTTTCAGAAGTAAAATAATTCTCGTATGGTATGAGAGCTCGAGATTTCGGTGTAAGATTATTTAATTTTAAATGTTTAAACTGTATATGAATGCTCGATTTTTTGTTTAACCCGGAATGAAGTGTTCCTCGACACAACGTTTTGGATTGTTCAACATCATGTTTGGCGAGATATTACATCACAGTTTTTACAGTGTGGTATTGTGTAGTTTTACGCCTTATTCTTTTCAATATTCATTTTTTTTCAAAGAAAGAAAATTAGATTTTGACCTATTTTTACGATTTAAAATAATTCTTTTTTTAAACATTGATCAAAATCTTGCCAAAAAGGAGAGTTTAATTTGATTGCTCCATCGGTCTTTCAGATAATTCGTAGCAGCATCACATGGTAAATCAATAACTGGGTTCATAGTTTTTGGATATTAATTTTAGTTAAATCTCTGATATATGAACAAAGGTTTAAAAATTTTTACTCACGAAGTAAAGCTTAACTTTTTTTTTCATTTTTATATTATTTTTATAAAATCAATATTTTTTTAGTGTTGGAATTACTTTATTAACCTCTTCAGTACTGAAGTATAGGGGAAAAGCAAAAATTATTGGAAAATGAAGTATAGCAAAAATTATTTTACAATTCCGAATTTCAATTTCACTGCCACAAGTCATAATAAGATAAATTAAATACTATTTACAGTGCCAGGGGGGCTAATAATTTTAAGTACACATACGTAGACCTCAGGTTTTTATTTGGTAAAAGAATAGAAATATTTCAATTATTAAATTGCACCTAAAGTGGGAACAAACATGCATTATTATATTATGGTTTATTTAAATACAGTGGTGAATATATTTAATAATTATTTGTAAAAAAAATTAAATTTTAAAAAATACTAAGTTTTTACAATGAGATTCTAAACTAAATGCAATATCAATGCTTACTAATGCATGAAATCTCACTTTCTGAACTATTTTAATTATGCAAACGACACAAAATAAATAATTATTAAAAAGAATTAAGCATTAACTATAAAAAAAATATTTTATTTTTGGGGGTGAAATGTCAAAACTTATGGGAAAACACAAATAGTTAAAGTTGTTAAATATATGTATGTACCTTAATATAATGCAATTAATTAAAATACATATAAAAATATTACTAAATAGATATAAAAATGAATGTTCATAATACTATGACTACTAGGCTGTCATAAATTTTGCCTTACGTGCCAGATATCGTTTTTATAATTGTATCTTATATCTCTATAACAAATAGAGACACAAGATACAATTATATTATAATTATAATATTATCTAATTATAATATATTATAATTGTTATATTATAATTATAATATAATTGTAATGTAATTTTATTACAATTTTAATATAATTTCATATGTATAATGCAATTAATTAAAATACATCAGATCTCTTTTTATCACATCTTTTTTTTTATAATTGTATTTTATGTCTCTACTATAAATAATAGAGACATAGGATACAACTATATTATAATTATTATATAATCATAGTATATTATAATTATAATGTTACAATTAAATTATAATTATAATATTATAATGCAATTAATAAAAATATATATGAAAATATTACTAAATAGATATAAAATTGAATACTCATAATACTATGAGATTTCACTTGACTACTAGGCTACTTCTCTAAATTTTGCCTTACTTACAAAGGTCCACATACTTGGCCCTACATGCTCTTGACGGTATTATTTTTAAATATTAAGTAAAAACGCATTCAAAAGCTTTATACACATCACAAAACTACTAAGTCGGAAGAGAGAAATTATTTTTAGAATGACTAAATTATATAACATTTGAAATTATTTTCGAGCATGTGGATTTAGCGTTATTTTTTGAAAATCACTTATGCTCATGCGGATTTCTACCCAAATAGATGTGAAGTGATGAAATTCGAAAGTACATAAATATAATAACTAATACATAAATATGAAATATATAAGCACATAGATGTAAAAAATAGTCAAAATTTATACTTCCTGTACGAAGTTTCTCAGTACAACAAGGCAACGCAAGCACGTTTCAACCACTTATCACTACACATAAACATCACATCACAATATATCGCTTTTATCAAATAAAAAGCTTAGTCTTCTTAATGCCCCATTCAAATCAATTCGATTTCAGTCAATGCATATCATGCATTTACATTTCCCCATATTCATATACTCATATCAATAGTGCGATTCAAATCGAGTTGACCTTAGTCAACACATTGTATACATTTATTTTCCCAATTTTCATATATTCATATCGAATATCGTCATGTTATTAGTGCCATAAAATATTATTTTCGGTATATACGCCCCATTGAGTTAATACTCTAATGGTCATTGTTGCATCACTTGTAATAAAGTGTGTCGATTGCGGAATCCTCAGATAACCTAAATATCCACAAATGCTTCAATGAAGCCTAAATATCCAGAAATGTATAAATTTTCCTATAGCATGCTTTTAGAAGCTAAGATCCACATACATGGACTAATGTAATGAAGAGGATATATTTAAACAAAAATTTAGTAAATTAAAATTACATTTCTTGTAAATTAAATTGTAATAGTTAGAATTTTCTTATCTAAATTATAACTTAATTATCAGATCTCTTTTTTATAATTGTATCTTATGTCTCTATCGCAAATAATAATACTAATAATAATAGTCACAAAATAGTAAATGGCTTTGAATATCTTATTTAAAATTCCTACAATATTATAATACAAAACTTGAGAGTTTTAACTGTTATAAAAATTATAATTATTATGAGCAATAACTAAGCTTTGAAAAAATAATAATCAAATTATTAAAATATTAAAATATAATTAAAAGAAAAATAATTACAACTGATTAAAGTAGCATATAGTATAAATGTTAAATTATGGGCAGTAGATTATTAAAGGTACCCGTATACTTTCGGAGACAAAATGTTGAAATTTTTTTATTTTGATTTATGTGTGCAAAACATCATATGAATACAAAAAAATATAATTTAAAAAAAATACTGTGGAAAAGCTGGTTAAAAAAAGACCAAATTCGACCGTTATTCAAAATTGCATATTTTTGTTAAAATGTATTATTCTCTCATTACTGTTACTTTATAATACTCATAAAAGCTCAACTTAGAGAATAGACGACGCAATAGACACATTATATATTTTACATCGAATGTAGACACTAATTTGTCAAAAGAGGCTAAAAGTTGCAATTCATCATTTTTATTTTAACTGAAAAATATGAAATAATTAGCCATCTAATCAACTAGCCCATAGTTTGTTCTCTAGACATGTGTATAAAAAACATTTATGCAAAACTTCAAGTAATTTGAACTAAAATATATTGAGACATTGTATTTAGAATGAAAGAAAATAAACGAAAAATCAGTCAGAATCACTCAATTTTCAATTTAATAGCCAATATAGATGTTTTTTTAAATCCTTATAACTCCAGTTCTATTTGGCAACGAAACAAAAATCAAACTGCTTTCGAAAGAGAAAAGGTCCTAATTTCATTTTATATACATATATATGAAAAGAAAAACGACAGTTTAGACAAAATTTGCTTAAAATAGTAGTACCATAAATCATTAATTTTTATAGACATTTAATCAAGACAGTCTAAAAGTTGTTAATTAAACTTTAAAAAAAAGTTAAAGTTCAAAATAATAAAACATAATTAAGATGCAAAAAAGTTATTAGAAATGACTAGATTCGAATACATAAAGGCAATAATAGTTATGCGCAATAAACTATCATTCAAATCATTCAAATTCATTTGAATTGATTATTATTATGAGCAATAATTAATCAAATCTATAACTAATTATTATTGTTAATTTTCAAAGAATTAATTAATTAAATTATTATTAATTAATAAAATTATTATTAATTAATTAAATTATTATTAATTAATAAAATTATTGATTAATTAATTATTAATCAATTAATTATGAATTAGTTAATTATTAATTAATATTTAATTATTTGAATTGATTATTATTATGAGCAATATTTAATCAAATCTATAACAAATTATTACTGTTCACTTTCAAAGAGTTATTAATTAAGGTTTGACAGAAGTTAAAAATTAAAATGATGAATTATTGAAACATTAAAATGAAAAAAATTATTATAAATTATTGTATTGAAATATAAATGTTTAATTTCTTTATACAATGAAAAAAAATAGCACGGCTGTAAAAATCCTCCCAAAGATTAATAATATAAAAGCTTATATATGCTTTTATCTTATTCTAACCGACGCAGATAAAATGATAAAAAATCACAATATTTACTAAGGGCAGTGGTGTGCGCTCAGTAATTACCTCCCCCAATCCTATGAGGATTGCGCTTCTGGTTTGTTGCGCTTCTATGTAGGTTTCTCTTCTCATTGACATGTGAGGGGTGCAACTTATGAAAATCATGTACTATCTTGGCGATAAGCTTCTACCTAAGAAATATATAATCATGTACTAAGAAATATACCAAGAAATATATCGAAATATAACATGCCAAGTTATGGCGGGATTAAATTTGAGATATTGCAGTGAGGATTAGATTTATAACAATAAAATAATGCATTTCGAATCTAATCGTGATTTAAAACATTTGATTTTCTGAAAAGAAGATACTGATTTAAATCAGCTGCGACTTTTCTTAATAAAAACATTAACTTAAACAAACATAATTTTCATAACTTTTAATATAAACATTCTTAGTTAAAAAAAATTATTAATTTAAGTTAGAAATATTTTCATATAATATAATTAATAAATACATTCTTAAAGATATGATTTTGTTTAAATGTCTTATTTCATTGATAATGATTGTTTTTTTAAGGGAGCTATTTTTTACTACGAAATAATAAAAGGTATTATGCATTGAATTTACCATATTAGCTCTTTCATTATTTCATTAAAAAATGTATTGATTTAAATCAATAGTGATTTTTTTTTAAAAAATAAATCAATAATTTAAACAAATTTTCAAAAAATATTGATTGAAAAAAATATTATTTAAACATAAAATATTTTTCTTCAATAAAATTAATAAATACATTCTCTAGCTGGCGATTGTTTTTAAATATGATTTTATTGATAATGAAGATATTTTTACTAAGAATGATATGAAACTTTTAAATTGTAATTTTCCATTAAAAACATTTAAAATAATTTTCTGGCTGAAAACATATTTCAATTATACCCACTTAGGTTTTTGCTAATTAAAGCGCAGTGATTATATAACTTATTAAATGTGAAGTTAACGTGTATCAAGACTTGCTTAATCCAGAGTTACATAATTTTTTTTCAGCTATGTTTTCTTTTCTAAATTAATTTATTCTTCATTAGATATCTAGTTGACGAAATGTCTCCCAATTTTCAGCAATCATCAGCAAGTTGAGCTTGAACTATGATTTTTATTAACTGAATGATTAGTATGTGATAATATAATAAAAATTTCCTCTATTTTAATTAGAAATAATAGCTATTTTAGTTATATTATTTTTAAACAGTATTATGTCTTACTAATATCTTTTATCAGGTGTTTTAGATGGTAAATTTAAAACAAAATCCAAAAAATCTGATTCAATTAAAAAAAATTCCGACTTAAATGAAATATATAGGATTTTGTGATTAAAAAAATAATGATTTTTGCCAACCTCGGTTTCTGTTCAGTGTTGTAGTTTTTAACTTTTCAGCAGATGAACGGTAAAAACTCAAACATTTTCTGTGCATATTTTTTTTAAATAATATGCAGAATTTTGATTAAAATAGATTGGTTAAAATTGGTTTAAAGTTCACTAAAATGTAACCACTCTAAAGTAAGTGTTTGCAGTTTAATTAAGATTTACTATAGCAGCCACAACTTATACTTTTTAACCAACTTAAGGCGACAAGAGGGCACCAATTTTTTTCCCTTTTTTTAAAAAAAAACTTTTTAACCAATATTCTCGAAAAAATCGCATGGTTCCAATTAAAACTTAGATCAATTTTTAAAACTTCAAAAGCCCCTTGTCACCTTAAAATTAACAAAAAAATTTTTTTTTCCTCGTTTAAATATAGTTTGTATTTTAAAATTATAGAAGTAAAAAAAATTACAACACATAAAAAATTGCCCTTAAATGAAAACTGCATAGTTGATCAAAAAATGGAAGAGCACTAATTAATATATCCCCCCACGAAACTTTTGCTTTTGGCGATTATTATTGGCGAGACCACGATTTTATCAATGTTTTACTGCATGATTGAAGTATGAGGACAGCAGTACAGCAACACTTCTCAAGGGAGGATAAGATGTTAGTCGCGCAGTCCACCAGGTTTTAAAAAACCATTAGCGTAATCCGCTATCACCGATTTACTAAAAACATAACTAATTTATTTCAAAAATGACAGACGGTTATTTTATGCTACGACAAATTGCAAACTACAATCTTTTTCTTTTGCACTTTAACTCTCGTGAACATTTACCATATATAGTCCACCATTTAAGAAACAGTTGGGTACTTGCAACTCGAGAAGAATAATACCGCGGAAATCGCATGTGCATGTGCTCACACGATTGTGCATGGAGTGTTAACGTTGAAGCTATTTGGCTTTATTTATTATCACGCCAAATCAATGTTCGAATCAGATTTATTTGGATACCAGCAAGCAACGTCTCGCGTTTGTGTCGAACCTGATTTACTGCTGAATTCTGGCATAAATAAATTTCACAATTTATCCACGCATGACGTCACTTGCAGGCATTTACAAAAGCAGGCAATAAAAAGATAGCTTGAAAAGGCTAGGAAGCAGCTCTCAGTTAATCGAATTTGCCTAAATAATTTAGTTAAAGTGTTTTGTTAAGTAAGTTGGTTAAGTTAGTTACATTAGTTCAGAAAGCACTTTTCTTCCCAAGTTATGTGCAGACACTATAAAAGAAATGGATGTTGTGGTGTTTTATGGAATTGGAAATTGCGCGATAATTAATTACCGTTCGAAAGAAAGAGTAAGGAACAATAAATCTAATTTTCTTAAAAATAGTATATTTTTAAAAAATTTGTTCGGGACAATAATTAAACTTAGAAAAATAAAGTAAAAATAAAACATTTAAATATAAAAAGAAAATTATACGGATTTCACAATAAGTAACTTTTTAGAATATTTTACAGTGAAAAAACACTCGTTTCTAATGTTTGCTTTTTTTCAGTCAAAATTTTGTTAAATTTAAAATTGAAGATCAGTTCAATTACATGAATGTAATTTCAAATCAGTTTATATTATACCTTATCAATTTAAAAATCAAAGACTGAACGAGAAAAGAATATTTATTTATAAAAAACAAATATTGACGCAGGTCTAAATTGTCAGACGATTATTTAATGCGAAGACATGTGGCAAACTAGAGTCTCTTTTATCCGTAGAACATTTACTATTTTATTTAATCAACCATTTAAGAAACAATTGAATTTACAAAAGCAGACGATAAAAAGTGAGCTTGAAAAGGCTTGGAAGCAGCTCTCAGTTAATTGAATTTCGGCTGTTAGTTAAGTAAGTTCAGAATGCTCTTTTCCTCCCCAGTGTCGTGGTCGTGTAGAGACTACGAAAGAAATGGATGTAGCGGTGTTTTATGGAACTGGAAATTAAGCAATAATTAATTACCGCTCGCACTAAAGAACAAAGAATAATAAATCTCATTTTCTAAGAATTATTGTTTTGAAATAGCACTGAATGCATTTAAATAGAGTTAATAATTTAAAAAAATGTTTTCTGTTCTAGGCGTTATTTGCTTAAAGTGATAAATATATTTTGAGAAATCATGATCTTCAAAAATAAATTAAATGGAGCATGAAAAATGCATTTTTATCATGTTAGAAATGCGCTTGTTTTAATTTCTTTTAGTCATCAACGTAAATTACTAGCATAGTTAATTAAATATGTGAGATGCATGTCTACAGAATTATTTCCTTACTTGTTTATTTCATTATGAACGCTGTAAAGGAGCACTTGAGAAAAAAACACTACAGTTTGTAATTTATAATTCAGGATATTGTCAGTTTCCAAGCTAAAGACAGTTAAATGTCTGCAAAGACAATGCTAAAGACAATTTCAGATTTTTTAAGATTAGATTTAAGGGTCAGATAAGGCTCATACGTAAAATTTTATTTTGTGTATTGTTCAAAAATGTTCGCATTCTAAAATAAATTAAAATTTAAAAACGAAGAATTTTAAAAAAAAATAGTCATCAACTGCAACAGAAAAATAAGTTTATAAACTTTCAAAAGTATTAAAATTAAAAAATAATAATTTAAATAAATTATAGGAATAACAATATTATGAACTTCATTATGAAACTGGGCTGCTAACTACTATGCTTTTTGAAAAATATTTTACGGAGTGGTAAACAATAAAGAACTTAAACTTTCAGAACATTTGGTAATTTTGCCAACATTATAAAAGCCTCACCAGAAGAGAGCTGGAACAAAGTAGCGTTTAGTATGAACTTATGAATAATTTACGTGCTGTGGTGTGAAAAATAACTTAAAATCAAAGTAACAAAACAAAGTATCATACATTAGAAACATAAACTTAGCTACCAGAAGAAGAATTTTTCCCAAAAAGTGTAGAAAATTAGCAGCCCTGGTAGTAATAGGTATTTACTCAGTTCTCCAAATAATGGATTGCGTTTTCAGGCCGATATAAATATTCGCTTTTACGAAAATTACCACAATTGACTGATTCACTTCCTTTCTTTCTCATTCCTTTTCTTTTTCATTCCTTTTCTTTCTTCATTCACTCGCTATATCATGGATCACTTACAATTATAGTTGCTGTTGCAACATGCTATTTATGAAAAAAATATTAAATAAAAAATAATAGAATAGTATATTATACTATTTTATTATATTTCTTATACTATTTTATTATATATTTAATAACAGTTTACACTATTTATTAGAAAAATATTAAGGCTATATCCCCTTTCCCCTCAATAAAGATAAGTTATAACACTATAAACTAATATATTAATAAGAATGAAAACAAATAATAGATATAAGAATACATTACAACTAAATGTAAGAATGACATCAGTCGTATTCGCTTTCAGACCTGTACTTAATTATCGAGCCAGCAGTATAATATTTTATTTACAATAATTTACAAATTAATTCTTCCATTTGCAAATTGATTTAATTCGAAGCATTTATTTTGAAGTTTAATTTGTTTGTGCTTTATTATTTCATCGCTTGTAGAGATCAAAAAAATAGAAAATAAATTTAGAAATGATATAGCACATTACATAATATGTCTAAATCTATAATCTATCCAAATTTATAGTGCAAATGACAATAAATAATTTAATTTATTTGTTTTGTTAAGTAGTGTTACGAAGAGAATGTGAAGTTACGTCTTCGCAGCATTAGCGTAAAATCACTTACTTTACATAAACAAAGATCAATTTAACAGTAGTCTATTGTTCGATCAAGTGAATTCTTTGAATCAAGCAAACTCTTTAGCCTGGGTAATAAGTATCTTTTACAGTTAAAATAATCAAAGCGATTTTTCAAATTAAAACAAACTATTTATTTTTAAAGTAATGTTACATCGTCTTAACATCACTTTAAAAACACTTCATAGTATCAACTAAGATCAATGAAACAACTGATCTTTTGTTATGCTTTTTATCGAGCTAACTCTTTGTGCTAATAAAATCGTTTTCTGTTGAAATGTTTTTAGAATAGTTGAAATGTTTTTTAAGTCCAAACGATTTTTTTCAAAAATTAAAATAAATCATTCGCTTTTTAAAGAACTGAAGTGAATTGAGTTAAAATAGAATAGAGATACTTAGAGCATTTTGTTTGCTTCGCCTCATTTTATTCCTTCTGCTGTAAATAAGTAAACACGTGTCTTATCTCAAAACCTTTCAGAATAATGTTTAGAATAAAAAGGGGAGAGAAAAAAAAGGCCCTTTTTTTCCCTTTCTGTCCGAAGAGATTACTGTTACGACTTCTGCTTTAAAATCGTTCCACTTTCGAACAGCAAGGAAGGATACGTAAAGAAGAAATGATGTTTACTTTTCGAGAGAAGGTTACAAAAGAAGTAATATTTCCTCGAAAACTGTTTTTGTAAGAAAAAGACAGGAGTAAAAAACAAGCAATCGAGAATATATGTTTTCTTTTAGAATATTATGATAAAAGACTTAAAATTGGGTTTTCCTTTTGACATTTTCGTTTCTAAATTGTTTTATTACATCGCTTATTCTAACATCACGTATTTTTATGCATGAAAATAATAGTTTAAACCATTTTATTCTAAAAGTTCAGATATTTTTGCCATCGTTAATAGTTACGAAACTACTTTCTGTAGTAATAAGTTGATAGATTACTATTTTTATATTACAGTTTTCAACCAAAATATTTTGGTATTTGCATTGTTATAATGCCGGCGTATCCTTTTAAATTACTAGATCTAGAGACTAGTTAAATGAGAATCTGTATTTTATTCATTTAGTTCACACAGTGTATTGATTGCCTCCACAGTTAAATAACGAGCCGTGGCTGCTAAGGGGATAAAACGTTCGCCTTCCAATGAGGTGAACCGGGTTCGAATCCCACAGATGCTGGTCGATACGAATTCTACACCCGGCTAGCACCGACCACAGTGTTGACGCAAAATACCTTCAGTGGTTGATGGATCTTGCGTTAGAGTCCTCTTGCCGGCAGGTTTTTGAGGGTTTCCTCTTCATTTAACGCAAATGCGGGATAGTTCCATCTAAAATTCTTCCTCGAAGGCGAATTTCTCCCAATACTTGATCTAGGAGTTCCCTTGTCTTCTGGATTGTGTACAAAATTACAAGGCTACGGAGTTGAACATTAGCAGTAAACACGAAATTGGGTCAGCTGTTACGATAGTTACGAAATACCCTTTAATTGGGAAGTTTCGAAGAATCTAGGGGAAATAGAAAAAAAGTTCAAGAATCAGTCTTGTTGTTGAAACTTGTACTAAAATAACATGGCAGAACAGATAACTCTTAAAATCCTTCAAATAGTACCTTAAATATTAAAATTATTTATCAATAAATACTTCATCTTAATTCATTAAGATATCTTTAGCATCAATTGATACGAGTGTAGTTACATATTAATTTTATAAATATTCTAATAAGCCATCTAATTAATCGAATTAGATATCTAATTAGTTATGACGCCTTTCGACACTGTAACGATATTTTATTTCGAAGTAAAAAATTAAATTTAAAATTTTAAAACGATTTCGGAAATTCTTACATTAAAAAAACTTAATGGTATTGAAAAAAAGTTCTCGTTTACTCTTTTTTTTTTACCTCCACTACCTCAACTCTATAATAAGGCAAATGTTACAGTAATTTCCAATGATTGAGGAAATTAATTTTTGTTAACATTGTTTGAAAAGTACTATTTTTTTTAAGATAAAAGATTAAACAAGAAAAACAGAAGAAAAGATTTTAGCAATTTCACTCTATAGTTCAATATATATTTATGTAAAAAATGGAAAATTTACAAGTGATTTTAAGAATTCAGTATTTAGAATGTTTTATTCCTTTTCTATTTTTTCCTCAACTACATCTACTCCAAAATAATCATCTCTTAAGGCAAAATGGCGGTACAGCAATTGCCGACGATGGAAAGTTTTGTTAACATTATTTCAAAAATATATATTACTTTTTACAAAATTATAGATTAAAATAGTTCTAAGAAGGATTCCTTTTTAACAGTATTATGTAACAAAAGTTCAAAATATATTCATGTATAAAATCTGAAAATTTCGAACAATTTTTAAAATTAACTATCTAGAAAATTTTTTCTTTTCCTCTTCTTTCCTCTACAAAATAATCATCATACAAAACTACTAATCATCATTTAAGGTAACAAACAATAATCATCATTTAAGGTAAAATGGAATTACAGTAATTGCCGACGATTTTGGAGATGGGTGATTTTGTTAATATTATTTCTAAAAGATTATTATTTAAAAGATAAAATATTACGCTTGTTCAATTAAATATTTTTTTTATCAATCTTATTCAATTTTATTCTCATTCAGAATTTCATTAATTAAAAAACAAACGTACAAAATAGACTCATGCATAAAATGGGAAATTTTCAAACGATTTTGAAAAGATTTAGAAAAATTTTTTTTTTTCGTTTTGTCTTTCCTCTACAATATCTACTCCACAATAACACCTTTTAAGGCAAAATGCGTTACAGTAATTGCAGCCGATTGAGGAAATGGGGTTTTTTGTTAATATTATTTCAAAAAGATTATTAATTAAGAGATAAAATTTTACACTTGTTCAATTAATATTTCTTGTTATCAATATTATTCAATTTTATTCTTATTCCGAATTTCATTTATTAAAAAACAAACGTATAAAATACATTCATGTATAAAATGGGAAATTTTCAAACGATTTTGAAAATATTTAGAATTTTTTTTTCGTTTTCTCTTCTTTCCTCTACAATATCTAAGCCGCAATAACACCTTTTAAGGCAAAATGGCGTCACAGTAATTGCCGGCGATTGAGGAGATCGGGTTTTGTTAGACTTATTTCAAGAAGATTATTATTTACAAGATAAAAGATTAAACTAGTTCAATGAAAGATTTCTTTTTATCAATCTTATTGAATACCGTGAAAAACAACGTTCAAAATGTATTTATGTATCATAGATATTTTAATAAACACTCTTTGATTACAGAATTAAAGAGTTTTTAAAGTGAATTGTAAATGTTTCCTGAAAGTAAAGTCTTTTGAATAAATAACGAGTATCAAATAAACAGGTTTCTAAAATCAGAAAATTCAAACAAGCTTTAAAATTTAGCATATGAATGCCAAGTTTTCATCTCGTCTGCTTAAATATTCAATTAAATTAACATTCTTTCTTTGAGGCGAATTTTTTCGCATAGTAGCATCCCCAGCAAAATACTTTGTTAAAAGGAAGTTCATTTTTTATTTCATTACATCAGGTTCTTTTATCTTCATTTCACCTAAAGTACGTTGCCATTTCCATGTTATTAAAATAAACATCTTTCTTTTTTTTTCTCGTTTTCATTATTTAAATCTCTGTTGACTTTAGGTGATTAAAATAGTTTCTATTTTGTAAGAAGAGAAAGAAAAAAAACAGAGTATGAGATTTTGTGTAAATAATTGAAACAGAATATTACATGCAAATTAAAAAGAACTTTGAATAGTTAAAAGAGGAAAGATATATTTCCTTATTCATAACTTGATCATTTTTTTAAAAAAAAGAATAAGCAGACGAGAAAAAAAAAACGGTGGTTGCTTGAAATCTTTCCCTTTTCTCTGCATTGGATCAAATTACGGTATAAAGTACAGGCACTTTGACTGCACATCCGAAAAATCCATTTTTATCGTAAAATGTTATACTGTAATTTTTAAAGTAATATTAATTTAATTAGAGAAATTCAATGATTTTACAGGAATTATTACTGTAAAAATCACTGTATATCAGATTTTTTTTGTTCCGTAGCATGCTACGGTAAACAAGTACCGACACCTTGAAGGCCGGTACTTTTTACCGTAATTCGATTCGGAATTTTTTACAGTTTATCCCGAAATGTTTCATTGGTTTTTTACTTTTCTAAACCTTTATTTTTCTTTCTTTTTTGCATCATACTGGTTTTGAATCAAGCACTGGTTAAGTTTGTGATCTTAACTAATACGGCATAGTTTTAAACTTGATTTTTGTACAGTATAGAATACATCATTAAACTCTACAATCATTCTTATCTATTCTGAGTACGCTTAGGGTTTATTATTCTCTTATGAATACTGATTCCCCGGCACCGAAGAGCTTTATTTTACCTTTTTAATACATTCATTTTCTTCCTTTCAATTTCGCGTCATATAGTTTCGAGTGGTTTTTAACTTATTATCTTGAATACCGTAAAAGTTTTCATTTATAATTTGGTGAAGCATTCAGTGAAATTATTTACATTCATTAAAATTATTTACATTCATTACATTTATTTACATTAATTACGATTATTTACTTTCATTTAAGTTATTTACATTCACTACGATTACTTACATTAATTACGATTATTTTAATTCATTACAATTATTCACATTCATTACGAGTATTTGCATTCATTACAATGAATTACACTCATTGCAATTATTTACATCCATTACAAAATATTCACGAGGTTTTTTTCCTTGTAAATCCGGGTTCTACTACTCGTAACCTTTCTTTTTATTCTTTCCTCTTCTCCATTTCTTCTTTTAATTTTCAGCCATATATAGTTCCGACCACCATTTAATTTAGCTAACTTAAAATATCACTACCGCACAATTTTAACCTAATATTTAGATCAGTGTAGTGTGTGTTATTAGACTTAAAAAACATTCCAATCTATTCCATTTACTGCAACCCCTGTTAGGACAAATACGTATTCCTATTTCCATTTTTACAATGCATTAAAAACAAACATTTCAAATTTTAAAATTAAAGGAAAAATACTACATTCCTATTTCAAATTATATGCGAAGAATGTTTGCAAACACATTCCATAATTTAAAACAAAATACAGCTCCAAAACTTAACTCATCTTCCTTTAAACAACGGAGGATAACAATCCCTCGGATGTATTAACTGTGACCGTCTCTGGAGTCAATTTAAACCGTCCGCTACAACTATTGGAATGTAATTTAATACCTTCATAACACACTTTCCCTTTAAGAGAAAGTTCAGGCTTATATCCGGTCTACCTAGGGAATGGATTCTGCATTTCAATATGTTAAGAATCGGTTCATTATCAGAGACAGAGAACTTAATCTATTTTGAGATTTTATGTAAATTCAAAACTGGAAGAATTGAGTTTTGCATTTCGTTTGCGGAGATAACTGGCTTCGGGCAGTTTGTAATTATTCATGGGAGTTGTTTGAAATTTGATGCCTCGAGGTATTGTTTTTGCAATTTCGAATAAATATTTAGGTTTGTGTGCAAATTTGGTAATTATTAGAATCGTTTTTTGTGTTGAAAATTTAAAAAGATACAAATCATGAGTAATATGCTTTTTAATAACCTGGCATGCATATTTTAAAAATGTGAAATAAAAACGATATAGTTTGTCATTTCTTAAAAATGTTTTTTTATTTTCATAAATAAGAAGTTTGGCTAAAAAATATTTTCTTT